>NC_056732.1:1435235757-1435597007 GCF_019279795.1 Protopterus annectens
GATGATAACTATGGAGATGCAACTTGCCCAGTTTTTGATGTGTTTT
Organism: Protopterus annectens; assembly: GCF_019279795.1. NCBI lineage: Eukaryota > Metazoa > Chordata > Ceratodontiformes > Protopteridae > Protopterus > Protopterus annectens. Next base: position 1,435,235,804 of record NC_056732.1, read on the forward strand.
CTTAATATTAGTTTGTAGGTGGACATCGAACTTTAGTTGATCATCAATAATGACTCCTAGAAGCTTTGAATGGGGAACTATTTCAACTGGGGTTGAGTTTTGGCTAGTTATGGAAAAAGAGAGCGTATCTATTTTGGACGATTTAGAAGGAGTAAGTATCATGATTTTGGATTTTGAAGGGTTGAGGCAAGGTGACTATTCAGCATCCATGACTCAGTAAAAGAGAAGACATCTTGAGTTAGTTTCAAGAGCGTGGGTAAGGATGTGGCAGAACATTATGGTAGAATCGTCGGCGTATTGGATTAGCGTAGCATTTGGAATACAGTGATGAAAATCATTGATGAAGATGTTGAACAGTAGGAGGCCAAGTATGGAACCTTGTGGGGCACCTGTGAGAGTGTGGAGGAAGGAAGAGATAGAATTTTTCCATTTGACAGCTTGCTGTCTATTAGGAAGGTAGCTGGAAAGCCAGCTGATGGAGGAGGAGGAAAGATTAAGATGAGAGAGTTTGGATAAGAAAAGGTTATGAGAAATAGTATCAAAGGCTTTAGATAAGTCTAAAAGAAGGGTGGATACAATGTTGCCAGAGTTACGAGCATGATTAATGGTTTCTAGAAAAGAAAGGAGGGCAGTGGTGGTGCTGTGTCCTGGTCTAAAACCATGTTGTGTAGAGGACAGCAGTTGGTTGTGTAAGAGATAGGGTAGGAGCTGTAGGTGGATGCATTTTTCGAGAATCTTAGGAATGGGAGATAGGATGGCTATAGGATGGAAATGAGAGATTTCAATATTGTTGCCTCCCTTGTGGAGAGAAATAATGAAGGCTTGTTTCCAGAGGAGGGGTACATAAGATTCTTGGATGGAACGGTTAATTAGGATAGAGATGGGAAAAGCTATGCCATCGGCGGCTAGTTTGAGAAAGTTAGAAGGAAGTTCATCCGAGGCAACTGAACATGTTTTCAGTTTTTATAGAAGGTTTTTATGGTGCGAACAGGAATAAGTTTTAAAGAGAAAGGGAGATGATGAGTATAGGTGACGTTGGAGAGGGTTGAGTTTGTGGAGGGAGATGGGATCTGGCCTTTTACATTATTAGTGAAAGATGTGGTGAGTTTGACTACTGAATCTATAAAGAAAGACTTAAATTGTGTAGCCAAGGATAGATCAGAAGAGTTAGGATCTGGACAGGGGTTCTCCTTTTTTCCAGGATGGAGTAGGGCAGAGATGCTGTTCCAGAATTTCTTGGGATTTGATTTATGATCATTTTGTAGTATTGAGTAATAGGATTTTCGGTCTCTGGAAATGTGTTTTTTACTCTGTTGTGGAGTTGTTTCTATTCGGCTAAGGAATTGGGAGTTTTATGTTTTTTGTACTGTTTCCATAACTTATCACGGAGATGCATGAGGGAGATAGTTTCTTTTGTAAGCCATGGAGTAGTTTAGGATTTGACTCATTTAGATCTGAGGGGGGGTGAAGCTGTTAAGGAGGTTAAGAAAGGAGGTATTGAAGTAAGTAACAGCAGTATCCAGAGGAAGGGTTTTTAGAGGGTTCCAGTTCATTAGTTTTAAGGAGTTGGAGAAGATTTGACCTTGAAGCTTTTCAGGCACCAGACTGAGATATTATTGTGGTGTAAATGGAGGGATGAAGGGCTACAAACATGCAAAGGCAGGGAGATGGTCACTAAGAGAGTCAGGTAAGGTACCGTTTTCAGAGATAATATGGGGGTGGGAAACTAGTATCCAGTCTAGAATACTACCAGAAGTACTAGCTTTTGTTGGTCTAGTGGAAGAATTGATTAGTTGGGTGAAGTTATATAGGTTTATATTCTGAGAGTTTGAGGGGAGTTTATGGAAGGCCAGTTGATATTAACGTCACCAAGGATTATAGTCTCATTTTGTATACTAGATGAGATCCAGGAGAGGATATCCTCAATAATGGGGATATTATTTCCTGGGAGGATGTATAGGGCAGCTATGCATATGCTTTTCTTGTTATTAATCTTTAGGAGAGCCAAGGTTACTTCAGCTGTAGTAAATTGAGGTATAGGTTTAGTATAGGGGTTACTGTAAAGGGAAGATGAGTAAAGTAATGGTACTCCACCATCTTTTTTATCTTGAGTTCTGTCTTTCTTAAAATACTATAGTTTGGAGGAGTGACTTCAGGGTCTTTCATATGAGGTTTTAACCATGTTTCTGAGAAAGAAAGAATGCCTGGTTGATTGTAGGATAGCCAGGCATGAAAGTTAGCTAATTTGTTACATAAACTTTGGGCATTTATTGTGGCAAATAGAAGGGATTTATGGGGAGAGAGGGAAGATGGTAGGGGTGCGATATTGTTCTGATAGGTTGAGGGACCTGGGTTGGGGATGAATGTCACCAGAGAGGAGGATTGAAAGCAGTTGAAGTGGAAGTGTAGAATGAAGTTTAGAGCCTTTAGAGTTAGGGTTGAGGGTCGGGTGGCACTTATGGACTGGGATGTAAGGGCTGTGGGCTGTGTTAGACATGTCAGGAGCAGGTTTTCTAATAAATATGTGAGAGTCATAATTATACAGGTATGGAGAAATGTAAGATGTGAAGTTGGACTTGAATTTGAGAAAAGTGGAGGTTGTATGGTAGGAGGGGAGGATGAGAGATATGGGAGAGTGTGGTGAGATGGTGAAAGGAAGAGAGGGAGACATAATAGGGGTAGAGTTAGTGTGGGTTTGATAGCCATGTTGGATATAGATATAGTGTGAAGATTATGGGAATAAATTGGATAATGAGAGGTATGTGTACTATTATGTGTGTGTTATAGTGTGGTATGGGAAGAAGATAGTATAGAGGAGGGATTAGTAGAATAGGGACAGTAGGTTGGAGAAAGATATGTGGTAAAGGGAGGGATTGGCTGTGATTGGTTGATTGTAGAGTGGGAGTGGTGTTGTGGTTATAGAGGGAGGGATTGTCTGTGATTGGTTGATTGCAGTGTGGGAGTGGTGTTGTGGCTATAAGTGAAGAGGTGCCAGGGAGTGGGCAGAACAAAGAAGGAGTAGTGAAGAGACATGTGCAATAATCAATCAGTAACACAGCTGCTTTTCTATACAGAGCTAATGGTAAAGCCAAAGGTATGTAAGTTTTAAAAGTTACAGTGCCACTTAGGCAAGATACCAAACATTTAGAGCTGTGTTTTTAAAAGTTACAGTGTGGCTGCTTCTACTTAGGCAAGATACCAAACAGTTCAAGCTGTTATAAATTACAGTAAGGCAGTGAAACAAATGTGGGAATATGCTGACACCTTGTAGCGTTTAGCATGAATTACAGCATATGCACATACATTAAGGGGAGATAAGGCTATGAGGTCTGGTCACGGGCGACCACTGGTGTGCTCACCCTGAGTAATTCAGGAACTAGCAACCTAACAGAGAGTCTATGCTTAACTAGCACTATCAGCCTACACTTAGAGTTATACAACTATAGAGAAAAGAACATGTACACGCTACTTATTTATAGCATACAAGCCGGCAGAGCACTTAAATTTGTCTGTCCCAGGATTTTTTCCTTGGGGGAGTTGGGATTCTCTGGTAGTTGTAACAAGACTGTGGGTAACATGCACCAGAAGAAAGTAAGCTGAGCAAGCTGTAAAATAACAAAATAGAGAAGAAACCACACAGTAGCACAGAACGAAATGATAAAGCGCTTTTCGTTTATTCCAATAAACAAACTTCTTCAGATCAAGAAAAACAAAAAGTCACAGCTTAAATACTCTCTGGGCTAATACTTACAAAGTCAATTAACTACTTAAGGTGAAAGCTGACTTTCAAGACACGCCCTATTTGCAAACACAACTAAACTAAAAACTGCTTTTAATGTAAAAGCTAAAAATCCAAATAGACTAAAAGTACAACTAGCGTTGTCTATAAAAAATGTGTAAATCTAGCCTACTACTAAGCTAGTGAGGCAAAGAAATAATAATTACAAGTGCATAAAAACTCCGCTGGTGTTTGTAAAACTGAGTTAATACAAATACCTATGTTAGTGCACTAAACTGTGTATGTTGAAGCACATCAAGTGTGCTGAACATAATTGGTAATAAGTAAAGTATCAAGATAAAACTGCAAATTCTCAGCAAAAAATACTAGGCAAAAAATACACATAAGGTCAGTGAACCAAGGTGCTCAAGAGCATTAGAAAAATTATTTAATTATTATTATTATTATTATTTCTTTGCCTCACTAGCTTAGTAGTAGGCTAGATTTACACATTTTTTATAGACAACGCTAGTTGTACTTTTAGTCTGACTATTTGGATTTTTAGCTTTTACATTAAAAGCAGTTTTTAGTCTAGTTGTGTTTGCAAATAGGGCGTGTCTTGTAAGTCAGCTTTCACCTTAAGTAGTTAATTGACTTTGTATTAGCCCAGAGAGTATTTAAGCTGTGACCTTTTGTTTTTCTTGATCTGAAGAAGTTTGTTTATTGGAATAAACGAAAAGCGCTTTATCATTTCGTTCTGTGCTACTGTGTGGTTTCTTCTCTATTTTGTTTTTCAGTAGTCTGTTTTGCCTTTTCAGTTTACAAGCTGTAAAATAAAACAGAAACACAATATTGTAATGATAGGTCAGTATATATGGTTGACTAAGCAGTTCATTGACAGGTGTGCAAGATTGCACAATTCCTGGGGATGGGAAATTTGCCCTTACTCCATGTTTGTGCAATCTCGGAGTTTGTCGACTTGCCTCCCTGCAAAAAATAGTTTTTTGGTATTTTTAAAAATTATTTTTTCTTTGTAAATTTGTTGTGAGGTACTATAGGTTTGTAGATGACTTGATTTTTCTTTGTCGAGGGAGTTTTGAACATGTTCAATGTTTTATAGAAGATATATGAAAAATAGGTTTGGCATGAAGTTTGATGGCCTACAATGTGGGACTAGTGTAGTTTCAGATATTTTTTACAAGGCAACTCTGATGGGTGTATAAAACCTAGAGTGAATAAGAAATTTGATGGTTAATTATTTTTTGAATGCAAATAGTTGCCATCCACCTCACGCAATTAAAGCACTTCCTTATGGTAAATGTTTACGTATTTCTTGTTTATACAATGATTTTAGGTGTTTTGAGAGAAGAATGGGCTAAAACTGCGAACATGTTTTTTAGGAGGGGTTATAACAGAGATTTAATAGAAGCAGCACTGGAGCATGTTCAATGTAAGATGTATAAAAGATTGGATACAGTGGGTACTAACAATTATAATAGTTATGAAAATGAGAATAATTTTTTTTTTATCGTTACCACCTACAATATTCTGAGTGAAAAAGTTAAAAAGGTTATACAATACTATTGGGACTTTTTATTGAAATACAAGTATTTACAGAAAGTAAAAGAAAAGGTCCCAGTGTTCTTTTATAAGAGAGGATACAATATAAAGGATATTGTAGTTCATAGTAGATTTAAACAACCTGTGAATACTTTAAGGCAACCTGTTAATATGGGTACTTTTCCATGTAGTAAATGTATTAGTTGCAATTGTATTACACAATCATTTGATGTAACAAATGGAGTTCCATGTAAACCCAATGACAGATATTGTTGCCAGACAGAAAGTGTAATTTATGCTTTAAAATGTGGTTGTCGTTTATTTTATATTGGTGAAACTAAGAGGGCATTTGAGCTCCAGTTGCAGGAGCATTTAAGAGACATTAAGAATGGTAAACTCGAAAGGCCCTTTGCAAGACATTTTAGATGTTATCATGCAGGTATTCCTGAAAGCCTGAAGGGGACAATTTTAGAAAAGATAAATTTTGAATTAATAAATTTTAACATAAAGCATAAATTGTTATATAAAGAGACTTTATTTATTTTACATTTTTTAGTATTGTCCCCTGGAGGGCTTAATGTTGAGTGTAATTGGAAGCACCTTGTTTGAGTTAATTGTTTTGTTGTTGAATTGTATAATTGGGGAAGGATTTTTTTGTGTATAAGAAGGCTGTTTTGTCTAAAGTTTTTACTCCTGGAAGTTTTATTGAGCCGAGGCACTAGAGTGTATACTGAGTGCATTTGTTATTAAAAGCTGGTGACTTGGTCGTCTGGTTGGGTCATGGTTTTATTTTTAAAAATTAAGTTTGCATGCATCAAGACTCTTTCATTGTGCATATATACTGATGTGTAGAGATCAGCATTTTACCAGTTGACTAGTGGGTGTTTTCATTCATTTCAGATGTATGCATATGTTATCTGTCTGTAAGTATGTCGACATATCTAGATCTGTATATATATATATATATATATATATATATATATATATATATATATGTACATATATATATATATATATATATATATATATATATATATGTATGTACATATATATACACACACATACACACACACACACACACACACACACACACACACACACTTGCAAAGGTGCATGAACTAGAAAAATGGCAGCCCACATATATCCAGTCAATAAAGCACCAAATAAGAACAGCACTGCCAAAAATTATTTTATTCCCGATAGTTTGCTACTCCATCACACAACAGACCCATGGGATTCTCCAATGGCTTTGTCAGTGTTGTGAATAAGTCAAACAATCCAATTTAAATAAATTGCAAAAAAATGATTAAAAAAATCAAGCTGTCACAAACAGCAATGACTTAAATTAAAAACGAGATTTTTTTAAATACATGTAATAATTATTTATCACATCAAAATTTCTCATTCAGCTCACTTAAATAGAGCTCCCAACATTACAATCCAGTGTTTTGCTTTTTTTATGGAATAAATCTTGCCTCAGTCTTTCAGATAAGTCCCCTGTAACTCCATCTGTAACAGTAAACGAAACATGGTATGTGTTATGAGTCAAAGAATGTTTATACAGTGTTCTCATTTCCCTTTAAAATTTGATATCACTGAGATGTACAGCTTATATGGAATAAAATCACTTTCAAGCAGTGCTACTTTCTTTTTGCCACTTCATTGATTGAATATCCATGCTCTGCCATTTTTCTTCCTCATGCACCATGGTGTTTCTTGCATCTGTCTATGTTTGGTGCTGGCAGGGTTTTCATTTTATTTACGATAGTGATTTGCCTGCATTATTGGCCAGTTTCTCCACTAATACAGTGTCAGCTGGCTATAACCAGTGCCAAATAGCACACAGGGAAAGGAGGTAGGTGGGGGTTATAGGAGTTTAGATGTCAGTGGTGGGAAAGTTTGATTGTCTAGAAGTTTGCAATGATGACATTATGTACCAAAAAAATTAAATCATTTGTTTGGCATTTCTGGTCTCTGAAGGGTATATTCAACTGAATATGATACCATGTGGTTTAGGAGTATGTGCTAAACTGAGGAATGGAACAGAAGATGCTTCCTTTGTAAACAAATGATGGGCAATACAAATTACAGCATCATTGATGTTTTTGAACTTTTAGTTTATCATTGTTAACTAAAATGTCTTCATAATATTTATCAAAATAGCAATGAATGAAATTACAAAGTTTGTTAATGATTTTGAATTTATTAAATATTTTAATGCATATAAAGAGATGACAGTAAAATTATATTATGAACTACAGAAGAGAAAACTTAAAAAAATGAAAAGGGAAATGGCTGAATATAATAATGGGACTGCTTTTGTGTAGAAAAACAAAAAACAAGGGCATTTATTTTGCTGTTGGTGTGTAATCCTGCATAATCCACTGTTAATAGGGGTAGGATTAGAAATAAATGCAAGAGATAAACTTTTTCTGGTTCTCGTAGTATTCGGAATAGTTCAACCACAGATTTTCATCCAACACAGAGGTAGAACCTGAATCTCTTTAAGCCTCGCTAGTTGGTAAATGATGTAGTTTAAATGCGCCATTAAAGTCATGTGGGGAAGTAGAAAACATTGCAGTACAAGTAAAATTAAAGCAACTGTACCAGGATCTGATTAAATAAATAGACAAAATGATGATTTGAGTGATTTAGTTGTGGATTTTACTGGTGGCAGTTTAAATACCAACAAATTGCATCGTTAAATCAAGGTTGAAAATTTGTACCTTTTTTCACATGCAGCTTCTGACTTTAAAATCTTTTTGTAGAAAAATAATTTAACATATTGATTTGAAAGCCATAGAGGCACTACAGAAATAATTGAAAGCCATTATAGTTAGAAATCGTCTAATTCCACCCCTCCATATCATCCAGCCATAAGAACATTTGAAGATGCTGTTATGCATGATCTTAACTGGAATCAAAGTTTACTTTTAAACAGTCAACTTTGTGAGAACTTAAAAGCAACTTTGAGTTAGTTATAAGTAATGCCGATAAAGGAGGATGGGTAGTAGTGTGAGGAGTGGTAGTAGTGTGGAGGATGGAAGACATGTACATGAGACATTCACAATTTTCAGACAAAAAGTACAGTGGATATAAAAAGTTTACACACCCCTATTAAAATGCCAGATTTTTGTGATATAAAAAAAAATGAGACCACAATAAATCATTTCAAAACTTTTTTCACCTTTAATGTGACCTATAACCTGTACAATTCAATTGAAAAACAAATCTGTTAGGGGAAAATATAAAAAATAAAAAAACATACAATACGCTGGTTGCATAAGTGTGCACACTCTTAAACTAATACCTTGTTGAAGCACCTTTTGATTTAATATCAGCATTTAGTCGTCGTGCGTAGGAGTCTATCAACATGGCACATCTTGATTTGACAGTATTTGTCCACTCTTCCTTGCAAAAGCGCCCCAAATCTGTCAGATTGCGAGAGCATCTTTTAAGGGATCTAGTTTAAGGGTGTGCACACTTATGCAACCAGCGTATTGTATGTTTTTTATTTTTTATATTTTTTCCCCTAACGGATTTGTTTGTTTTTTAACTGAATCATTCGCCTGGAGGAACGTTCAGAATCTGCCAATATAGGTTTAGTGGGTACCATTCGGAAGGCTGCAGAATTTAGGGTGGAATGCACGTGGTCTCTCAGACGTTAGCAAACGATGACAAGGGGGAACCTTGGCTTTTTACGGCCATCCAGGCAATCTCTTCCACTGCTTCAGAGCAAACAGAATCTGAGCCCTCCTTAGGCCCTACCCCTCTAGGCCTTCCCTGAAAAAGAAGCAAAAGACTAACATGTCTCCCCCCCTGCAGAAAGCCAACCTGACTGTCAGGCCTTTTCCCAGAGCCTATTTAATGCTTTTATGGCCCTTAGGCCTGCTATGCCTGCTTCTCCATGAGCTGGTCACCCACTTATAAGTCCCAGGCCTCAGGTCAAGGACACTCTCCAACCTGAAGCTGAGGATTCCTCAGAATCCTCTTCTGAGGATTCTCTTTCTTATGTGTCTCGGACTCCATCCCGTCTTGTGTATGTCTCCCCATAGGAAGACTCTGATGAAACAGACTCCCCAGGAGAGGACCTCACCTTTGGTGAGACCATCTCAAAAATTAGAGAATTTGTGGGATTCCTCTGAAATGTCAGAGGTTCAAAAAGGATACTGTGAGCTATTTCAAAGGGACACTCCTGCTCCTTCTGCCATTACTTCGGTTTTACCAGCATTATTGGATGCCTTCAGTGCAGCCTCTGTGAATCCTGATTCCTAACCACCTGCCCCTCAAGTCCTGACAGGTTCTATAAAGTCCCCGAAGGGGCAAAATTCTTGATTAAATGCCCTGTTGCAGATCCTGACACTATTTCATTTTCTGCAGATAAACCATCCAGACTGCTTCCCTCCACCTCTGTCCGTCCCACAGAAAAGGACAGTAAGGCAATAGAGCACATTGGCAAAACAGTTTACACTTCTGCTTCCTTGACCTTTCGGGCAGTAAATTACCAGATGTATATGTCTAAGTATGCCCTGGCCCTTTTGACTCAGTACACCAAGCTTTTGGCAGATCTCCCTGACTCACCTTCCAAGGTTCAAATATCTAGTCCCATCTCTTTGTCTTTCTCAAGTCTCAAGACATTCACTTAGATTCAGCTGTGATGCTGCAGAAGCCTCTGCCTCAGTCCTTAGAAGATACTCGTGGTTAACACTACAGCCCTTACCTGATGATGTTAGGGCCAACCTCCTGGACGTTCCCCTGGGCAATTCTGGCCTTTTTGGTACTAAAGTGGCTGACCCTTCAACAAAAGGGGAAGGAACTGCAGGACCTCAAACACTTGTTTGTCTCCCCTATCCCCAATATCCCCAAATTTCATAGGAACTACCCCACCAATACCCAGTTAATTAGAAAACACACTACTCCAACCCCTCCATTGTAGGAGGAGAAAGAGCACATGGAAGCAGCAGACCCCCTGCAAGCCTGCTCAGATTCCTACCCAGAAACCTCAGTTTCAGGACAGGGCAGATAGCCTGTGACTACCTGCCTCTGCTGTTCCTCCCTCCCAGACTTTATTCCCATGTCCTTAAGGCTGATTCACTGTCTTCCGGCCTGGCAGAGCATTACCTCAGACAGATGGGTCTTGCCCATTATAGAAAAGGGTTATTTCATGACCTGGTTCACCCCCCCCTCTTTAAGAGGCATCCCACAGACACCCAAAGATCAAATTCTCATTTTCCAGCCAGTCATAGACAGCCTCCTTTCTCAAGGAACCATACAACCTGTCCCACTAGGTAGAAAAGGGAAAGGGCTTTTATTCCAGACTCTTCCTAGTCCCCAGAAAGGATGGAGCATGCTTACTATCCAGACCCTCTTTCCCTTGGTAATGCCTCAGGGATTTCTAGCCACCTTGGACATAAAAGATGCCTGCCTACACATCTCTATAAGGCCCAACTGCAGGAAATGTTTATTTTTTTTTCTGTGGGTTCCTCACATTCTCAGATGTTATGTGATCCTATCTCGCCTACATTCTATACTGATGGATTCGGAGCCGATCCTCGGCTCCGACTCGGCACGCTATACTATAGAACGAAGTCTCTTGTTGGCTGAGCTATCCCCACATCCCAGGATGCACCACCACTGCTTCCCCAGATCTCGTTTGCCGCTTTACAGCAAAGACGTGGTCTCGGACTTGGCTGAGCTAAGTGTCTATTTCTTCAACAAATGTCTGTCAGAAATTTTTGATTAACCTACCCAAAAGCTGTTTTAACAGCTATCGTTGTTGTGTGACTGATTTTTGCTAAAAATTTGTGGTAAATTTGTCTTTTATTTGAGGGAAAGGATCCCGTTTAAGTTAGAGGGGCCTTGCCCTTGCGCGTGAGTGATATATTTAGTGTGAGTCTTGTTATAGTGTTATAGTTGGTCAAGTAATCCCGTTTTCTATCAGAGGGGTCTTGTCCTTATTTGCATTCTTTCTTAACAAGTTTTTGGAGAAAGTTTCCTTTTTGTTTGTAGTGTTTGTGAGTCAATATGTCGAAAGAGCACAGACCATCTGGGTTCAAGAAGTGCTCTAAATGCAGCTACAAAATGTCCATAACGGACGATCACTCTGTGTGTGTCCTAAACATCTTCAGGAGTCATGCAGCTTTTGTCACGCCTTTTCCTCCCGAGTCCTCCAAGAGAGGAAAAACAAATTAATTCTAAAAGGGCTTATTACACCTTCTTTTGAGGAGGCTTTATCTTCTTCCTCTTCACCTTCGAAGAAAAAGAAATCGTCGGCTCCGACCAGCCCGTCGGAACCAGCCACAAAGAAATCTCGGCAGGCTTCTCCATCGGCTCCACGGACTTCGGAGCCGAGGGCAGAACGGTCTGCCTTGATGCCACTAGCCTCGACTCCTCTGGCTTCGGAGCCGACGGGTAGAGCTTCGAGAGGCGGGTCACCTTCATCGGCTCCACTGTCTTCGGAGCCGATGAGAGTTGCCCGCTCAGACTCTTCCCCTTCGGCACTGAAGTCCACTTCGGCTCCGAGGGAAAGTGCAATAGTCGTGCAGTCTCCCTCGGCACCAATATTTATCGAGACAATTCGGAGCCGGTCCCCCAGTCCTTCAGAACCGGTGGAGAAGTCGACTCGAACTCGTTCGATCTCTTCTCGATCTTCGAGGATGCCAGATTCGGACATAGACAGGGTACTTCAAAGGCTGTTTCAGTCTCCAGTCTTCCAAAAGTTGGTCTCGGCTCCAGCCCAGTCGGCTCTGGAGCCGATTGCCCACCCTGTTGTCTTGGTTCCTCCTCCAACAGCCTCGGCACCGTTGGAGCCGGTGCTGGTGGAGCCGGTGGAGGTTTTCGGGTCGGCTCCGACCCTTACTCCAACCCTGCCCTTCGGGTCGGAGTTCGGTACACGGACCTCCTCGGTCGGCCCCGGGGGTGATGCTTCGGGACCGATGTTTTCGGTTTCGAGCCTCCCTCTCGGTGCGTCGGCTGCGGGAGTGCCGTCTACTGTTGTGGCCTCGGGGGTCGGACCTTCCCAGGACTTTGGGGGTCCCGCCTTCAGGGCCATGAGGAGTGCTTTGGCCAAATCCTCTTTGGCGACCTCCACCGTCTCACCGGCACCTTCCCTTGGCACGGAGACTGGTTCCTTTGTAGTCCCCCTGTCTCAAGACAACGGAGCCCTGGGGCCTGAGGTCACCCCCATCGGGGGTTCCCCCCTTTCTGGAGGTCCCTCTGAAGCATCTTTGGAGGAACCCCCAAGGAAGAGACAGTGCAAGAGGAAGCACGTCGACTCCCCTGATGAGTCTCTTACCTCAGACACCGACCTCGATGATGCGGAAGGGTCCCCCAAGTCGTCCTCGGATGATGTCTCCTTTGCGGACATTTTGGAAATCCTGAAGCAACGAGGCGACTGGCAGTCCAAACCCCCTTCTGCTGAGAAGTCGGTATTCCTCAAGGCCTTCGGGGCTCAGCCCTTCGCCTCCTGGGTGTCTCCGCCCTTCGATGAGCTTCTGGATTTGATCTCTCGAAGGGCGTGGGAGCACCCAGATTCTGTGGAACCGGTGCCAGCTCGCCCCAATAAATTTCTGTCAGCCCCCCCCCGAAAAGGAATTTCTCTCCAAAGGTGTGGCGGTAGATGCTCTGGTGGTGGCATCTGCTACCCAACAAGATGTGGCAGAGGCGTCTTCGTCCGTCCATCCTCCTAATAAAGAGTCCAGGAGCATGGATCGGTATGGGAAGCGCACCCTTACTTCAGCAGCCTTTACTTTAAGGTCTCTGAATTATCTGACGCACTTCACCAGACTTCAGAGGGATCTGGTCAAGGAACTTTCAGATACCCTCTCTGGTAACCTACCTGAGCAGTTGGCCCAGACGGTTAGCTCTCAGCTGGCTACCCTATCATCGTTATCGAAGTCGTCCATGAGGCTCATTTCGTATGCAGCCGAGGGGGCGAGTAGAGCGGCGGGAACAGGTGTTGCTCTACGGAGACAAGCCTGGCTTCGCCTGTGTCATTTTGCGGAAGCCTTCAAGTCTTCCTTTGCCGACACTCCCTTCGATGGGTCCTCTCTGTTTGGACCCAAGATAAAGGACACCTTGACCCGCTGTGAACAAGAGGGTAAGACTTTGACTGCCGTAGGGGCATGGTTTTCCACTCCCTTCAGGCCTTATCCCAAGGCTAGAAGAGGGGGGAAAATGTGGTTCCATAAATCTCAAAAGGCTTACTCCTTACAGCAGGGCGATCCCCCTTCTAGAGGCAGAGGAGTGGGAAATTTTTCAGGAAGACACCGTCCCAGAGGCGGTGGAGGCCCCCGCAACACTGGAGACCGCGAGTCCTTTCGTGGCTCCTCAACCTTCCAGCATCCCTGAAGGATTGCCCGACTGTGCAGCTCCGGAGCCAGTCGGGGGTCATTTTTCGAAGCACCTAAAGGCCTGGGAGAATATCACTCAGGACCGATGGGTGCTCCGAATCATCGCCGGAGGTTACACCATCCCTTTTTCACAACCCCCCCACACCATACCGAAAAATCCCGGACCCACCACCCAGTCAACGGGATCTTGCAGCCATCGAAATTTCAAAAGCTGCTTCAAAAAGGAGTCATCCAACCGGTCCCCGTAGGCCAGACCGGATTAGGGACTTACTCAAGATTCTTTTTGGTGCCAAAAAAGACCGGGGACTTGAGGCCCATTTTGGATCTCAGCAAGCTAAATCGATCAGTCAAGAAGTCCAAGTTCCGGATGGTCACTTTGCAATCCATTCTCCCGCTGCTGGAGAAAGGTGTTTGGATGTGCTCCATAGATCTCAAGGACGCCTATTATCACATCCTGATAAATCAGTCGTCCAGGAGACACTTGCGCTTCAGCCTGGGAGACGGTCATTTTCAGTTCCATGCAATGCCCTTTGGTCTCACCACAGCCCCCAGGGTGTTCACCAAATGTTTGGCGGTGGTGACTGCTCACCTGAGAAGTCTAGGATTCCAGGTGTTTCCATACCTAGACGACTGGCTCCTAACTGCCACCTCCAGGCATCTACTCTTACAAAACTTAGCAGCCACTATATCTCTAGGCAACTCCCTAGGAATCACCTTCAATTGGGCAAAGTCGGTGTTGCTGCCATCTCAGCGTATACGGTTTATCGGAGCAGAGATAGACTCACAGCAAATGCGGGTCTATCTTCCTACAGAGAGGATAGAAACATTACAATCTCAAGTTCGAGCCTTGCTCCTCAAACGCCGAGCCCCAGCCAGGATAGTCCTACAACTGTTAGGTTCCATGTCAGCCACCGTTCTCCTAGTCCCCTTGGCTAGGTTACATATGAGGATTCTCCAGTGGCTCCTGTCAGTCCAGTGGTCCTATCAGGATCTCCCTCTCAGTCACCTCATTCTGATCACAGAGACATGCAAACAGGACCTTCGTTGGTGGCTTCATTCCTCCAACCTGGATCAGGGGCGACCCTTCATTCCACCACCTCCAGTGGCCACATTGACTACGGACGCCTCCCAGACGGGGTAGGGGGAGCATTACCTGGGCAGGTCAGTCCAAGGCAAGTGGCAGTCCAACGAGACTCTCCTCCACATCAACATACTAGAAATGAGGGCGGTGCTTCTATCGCTGCAAGCACTACATGATTACCTCCCCCAGGGCATGATTGCCATTCAGTCCGACAACATGTCAGTAGTCTGGTACCTGAACAAGCAGGGAGGGACCAGATCCTACCCCCTTTGCAGAGAGGCCATGAAAGTATGGGATTGGGCGATTCCAACCAAACGTTTTCTGGTAGCAACACACATTCCAGGTAGATCCAATGTGATAGCCGACAGACTGAGCAGAACTATTCTCTCTCCTCACGAGTGGTCTCTGAACCACAGAGTGGCAACTCAGATTTTCAGAAGATGGGGAACTCCTTGTTGCGACCTTTTCGCAACCCCCCTCAACACGAAATGCCAACAGTTCTTCTCTCTCACCCCAGTTCCGGGGGAGATTCCCAAGGACGCCCTAGTCCAAGCTTGGCCCACCGGCCTGCTATACGCCTTTCCACCGGTTCCCCTTCTTCCCAAGGTGATCCAGAAGGCGATTCGCTTGGAGAGCAAAATGATTTTAGTTGCCCCATATTGGCCTCGTCAAGTCTGGTTTCCCTTTCTTTGGAAATATGCTCTGGACGGTCCATGGTTCCTGGACCAAGTTCCGGATCTTTTGACCCATCAGTCGGGACAACTTCATCAGTCCCTCCACTCGTTGAGGTTAACAGCTTGGCTCCTCCTCTTCCGACCATAGTCAGGAACCATGCTTTGGACCCGGAAGTCATACATATCTTGTCCTTGGCCCATAAGACTTCTACTAAGAAAATGTATAACAGCAAATGGAAGAGATTTGCTATTTGGGCCCAACTCCGGGGATTAGATCCCATAACTGTCCCAGTGTCAGAGGTTCTGAAGTTTTTAGCTTCTCTGTTCAATCAAGGTTCTTCGGTCTCTACCATCAAGGTTCAATTGGCAGCTATTTCCAATTTTCATGACAACATAGAACCACCTTTGATGAGCAACAAGTTGTGTAAAGCCTTCATGAAAGGTGCTGGGCTACTTCGGCCCCCGATATCTCATCCCGCTCCACAGTGGGACCTTAATGTTGTGTTACGTGCTTTGACCTCTTCCCCCTTTGAGCCAGCAGCAACTTGTGACTTGAAATTTCTTTCTTGGAAGACTGCGTTCTTAGTTGCAATTACATCAGCCAGAAGAGTTTCGGAACTTTAAGCCGTATGTGTCAAACCACCATACCTGGTTTTTCATAAGGATAGAGTATCCCTCAGACTGAATCCATCCTTTGTTCCTAAGGTTTGTTCTAGTTTTTTTCTGCAACAGTCTTTGGAACTTCCAGTTTTCTTCCCAAAGTACTCGAATAGAGCAGAATACATCTTTCACACCTTGGATGTTCACAGACAGTTGCGCTTCTATTTGGATAGGACGCACCAAACAAGGAAAACAGATCAGTTGTTTGTGTCCTTTTCGGACAGTAAATTGGGCAAAGCCGTCACGAAAGTCACTATTGCCAAGTGGATCAGAGACTGTATCAGTCATACTTACTTTATTTCTAATAAAGAGCTTACAACTACAGTGAAAGCTCATTCTACCAGGGCTATGGCTACTTCGGCAGCTTTTCATTCTAAGCTTGCCATTAGTGACATTTGTGCTGCAGCTACGTGGTCTTCTCCTCACACCTTCATTTCTCATTACAAATTGGACGTGGCATCTCGGGGGCGAGCTTCCTTCGGTTCCACAGTTCTCAGGAGTGTTTTCCAGTGAGCCACCCAGGAATCAGGTGCTAGGGACGCTGTCCCATCAATACAGAATGTAGGCAAGATAGGATCACATAACATCTTTTAGTTATGTACTTACCATAACTTTAGATGTATGGGATCAATCTCGCCTACATTCCTAATAACCCACCCTCCTTCCCCCTGCCTTGGAGATCAGAAGAGACCGGACGGTTCAAGTTTAGCTGTTTCATCTTGAAACACCTGGCAATATTATATCAACAGTCTATGTGTGTGTGCATGTGTGCGGACAAACAAGATCTGGGGAAGCAGTGGTCGTGCATCCTGGGATGTGGGGATAGCTCAGCCAATAAGAGACTTCGTTCTGTAGTATAGCGTGCCGAGTCGGAGCCGAGGATCGGCTCCGAACCCATCAGTACAGAATGTAGGCGAGATGGATCCCATACATCTAAAGTTATGGTAAGTACATAACTAAAAGTTCTCTGCCTTGCCCTTTGGACTCTCTACAGCTCCAAGGGTATTCACCAAGTGTCTGGCTCCAGTAATTGCTTATTGCAGGGTCCAAGAGATTCAATTTTTTCGATACCTGGACGACCTCCTGATACAGGCAGAATGTTCCAGATCTCTACATCACCATCTACACAAAGTTATCTCATTCCTGCAGGCACTGGGATTCAACCTCAATTACCCCAAGTCCAACCTAAATCCCTCCCAGAACCACATTTTCCTGGGATGCAGAATAAGGACAGATGTCATGGGAGCATTCCTTCCACTCCAAAGGTGGAAAACCTAAAACAATACCTGCTCTCTGTCCTCAATACCACTGCTATGACAGCCAGACAATATCTCAAATTACTGGGTCATATGACTTTCACTATTCCAATGTTGCCATTGGCAAGACTCTACATGAGGAAATTGCAATGCTACCTGAGGTCCACATGGACCCAGCACTCACACCCCTTTGACTTCAACATTCCTTTCCTTCCATGCCTAAGGAAGGGAGATCCTTTGGTGGTTGGACCAAGTTACACTCAACCCAGGACTTCCCTTACAGCCCCCCTTACAGCCCCTTTCCCCAGTTCAGCAGATGTACACAGATGCCTCAGATCTGGGCTAGGGAGCTGCTTTGGGCAGCCTGAGGCTGCAGGGTACCTGGTCAGACACCTTCAGGTGGGAAATGAGAGCAATCCTATTTGCCTTGAGAGCCTTCCTACATATCCTAACACTAGGACCCCTGAAATTGTTCAGAGACAACAGTTCTATGCTATGTGAACAAAACAGGGGGAACAAAATCCTTCTTTCTATGCAGACTTGCAGCCCAAGCCTGGGATCTGGCAGCCCAACAGGGAGTCACCCTGCAGGCAGCTTATATCCCTTCAGCACAGAACACTCAGGCAGACACTTTGAGCAGGTCCATGTCACAATCCCAGGAATGGATGCTTCACAGGGATGTGTTCTGGACATTGTCCACAAGTGGGGTAAACCACAAAGAGATCTGTTTGCCTCCCCTCTGAACAGACAACTGCCACTATTTTGCATCAGGCTACTCAGTCCCCTTGTGAGGATAGCAGATGTCTTTTCAATCTCATGGAAGGGAATGTTTCTGTATGTATTACCCCCCCTTCCCACTACTTCAAAAAGTCCTACTGAAAATCTAGTGGGACAAACCAAAATTCTTTTTGGTGACTCCCTTTTGGTCAAGACAGCATTGGTTCCCCCTCCTTCTGCATTTAGCCATGAGCAGTCATCACAAGTTATCTCACAGAGGGGACCTTCTCCCACCAGACAAGGGATCCTTAGTCCAACCCACCTGGAATCTCTGAACCTAACTCAATGGGTGGTAGGATTTTGATTCCTTACAGACACCTTTACACCGAGGATGTGCTAACAGTCTTGTAGGGGGCCAGGAAACCTAATACTAGGAGACCATATTTGTCTAAGTGGAAAAGATTCTCCATGTGGTGGCTACAGAGACAGCTGATCCAATTTCAAGGTGAGCTTCCCTTAGTGATGTCCTATCTGTGTGAACTCTTGCAACTAAGGTTGGCATATTCCTCTGTTAAGGCCCACCTTGCTGCTATTTCGGCTTGCCTGCCTCTTGACCCTCCTCTAGCATCCCGTCTTCCTGCAACGTTATTCCTCAAGGGAGTACTGCATCTCAGGCCCCCCAGGAGGCCAGTTCCACCTCCATGGGACCTGAACTATGTTTTAGAGAAGCTCATGGTTTTTCCCTTTGAATCAGCATCTAAAGCATGTCTGAAACACTGTACCTGGGAAAACTGCACTCCTGGTTTCCCTGACATCAACCAGAAGAGTGTCAAAGCTCCAGGCCCTCATGGCAACACCTCCCTTTCTCTTCTTCCAGAAGGATAGAGTGATCCTGAGTACCAACCCCTCCTTCATGCCCAAGGTGGTCAATGAACTGTCCTTAAACCAAGGTATTAACCTACCCATATTTTTCCCACATCCCCAGAATGACAGTGAGAGAGTATTGCATTCCCTTGATATTCACAGACAGCCATGGAAAACATCTAAATTCAAAAATTAAGGCCCACTCCACTGGAGCCATGGCTTCATCTGGAACCTTCTTTAAAGGACTGGACACTGCTTCTATTCTAGGGGCTGCTACATGGACATCTGTCAGTACCTTCACTAAACACTACAGACTGGATTACATCTCCAGATCTAGAGGGGGATTTGCTAGAGCAATCTTACATGGTTTTGTGGAAAACAGTTCCATACCAGCCCCCTCCTCTTCCCTTTGAGCTTTGGCACTCACCCAAGGGTTTTGAATATTGCAGCATGAGAGTAGAAGGACATAGAATAGTTGTGCAAAATCTTTCCATAACCATAAATGTCCTTTTCTTCCATGTTACAGCATTCATTTCCTCCCTTCTACCCCCTTTTTTCAATAAAAGCTATCACTTCTTGGATGACACAGGACTTGTACAGCTATCCTGGGACTGGGGCGTTCAGTTCTGAGGAAGGGTATGTGCAGATGTCACTTTTATGGCGCACGCACCCTCGGCCAATGTCAGATGTCCCACGTACCTAGCAGTGACTTGAAGCTTTTGTATACTGGTTGGACATTTGGGTAGCTAAGATTTTACACAACTATTTTATATTTATTTATATATGTATGTATGTGTGTATATATATATATATATATATATATATAGATTTGCTTTATATCCTCGAAATACTGAAATATCAAAATTCAGTATTTTGAAGCTATAAAGTCGAATTTTTTAAACCAAGAAAACTCAGAACCGCAAAATTCAAAATCTTGCACACCGGAGATTTGGAATTTTGCACTTCTACTGCACACGCTCACTCACACACACAAACACACACACACACACACACACACACACACACACACACACACACACACACACACCATCCTCCCCACACACAAACACAAGCTCTCTACTACATAAAAGCAGGGGGGCAAGCCATCCTGCACCCTCCACTTAAATATTCTCACTCTGAGGTCGCACTACACACAAACACACACAAAACACCACCATGCAAGCTACATTCTCCTCGCACACACACATCACAGCAACAAAACACACTGACACACACCACAGCCCCTACCCAAAACCCTTAACACACACACACACACACACACACACACACACACACACACACACACACACACACACACACACACACACACACACACACACACACACACACACACACTTACCTGACCATAACCACAGTGAAACCTCGGAAGTGTAAAGTTCAAAACCCCCGGTATTCGAGGTTTTGAATTTCACACTTCTGAGCTTTCGCTGTTCTCAGGATTCCACTTTATGGGCTTGAAATACTGAATTTCGATATTTCAGTATTTCGAACTTCTGAAGTCCTACCCTTACCCATTCTCATATAAATTTTACATCTACTCCATGCTACCTGCTAGCCAAATACCATCGCCTCACACATATGAAAGTCCTTGACTCCTCCATAAGGAAACCAAAAAATCTAACTAGTTACTTTTACAACCCTACTTCAAGACTAAAAGCTCTCACCTTAAAAGATGGTGACATCCACCCCAACCCAGGCCCAACCAATGTTACCACAGTCACAGCTCACAACACCACTTCTTCTACACTAACGGCCTTATCCAGTCTCCCAAACTCCTTCCTAATAGGTCATCTTAATATCCGCAGTGTCAACAACAGAGTTGCCCATCTCCAAGCTCTTCTACACATTCATTCCTTTGATATCTTCTGTCTTACAGAAACTTGGTTAAAACCAGGTACTAAGGACAATGAAATAACGCCCCCGGGCTATAATATGCTGAGATTAGACCACACAAAACGTAAGGGTGGAGGGAGGAGTAGCCATTCTGTATTGGACTGCTTTACAGATCTCCACAATACCCTGTATCCCCCCTTAGACAGTAAGGCAGAAATCCTTATCTCTAGACTTAAACTAAACACTAGCAAATCCCTAAACATCATCTGTACCTACCTTCCTCCAGGTAATAATAACACTACAATAGAGAATGTTCTAAACTAGGTTTCCACTACCTATCCACAAGAAACAATTATATTAGGGGACTTTAATACTGACTGGAAGTGTATCAACACTGACAACCATCCCTTACATATTAACCTACATGGCTTTAACCAAACAATCACCTCTACTACTAGAATTAACAAACCAAATAAAAAAGAGAGTATCATAGATTGGATTCTTACAAACAGACAACAAACTTGTAAAGCTGGAACCTTACCTGATAATGTGAGTGATCATACTTTGACTTTCATTGTAAGACAAAATAATGACATTCCTAACTCCCCACATTCAGGATTTTAAGGTCAAATAAGCATTTTAACCCTATATCTTTCCAAAATTAACTTATTGCCTGTGACTGGAACCCTCTAAAAACTCTCCCTCTTGAAGAGGCTGTTAAATATTTCAACTCTAAATTCCTAACAGTCCTAGATGGACATGCACCTAAACGAACTATTAGAATAAAGTCCAAGACTGCCCCTTGGCTGTCAAAAGATACTAGACAAAAGATATTACTAAGGAACAAATCTTTGGCTAAATGGAGAGCTACTAAATCCATCTCTGATAATCAAACCTTTAGGCAATTGAGAAATATCACAAAAAGAGCTATTCTCACTGATAAAAAGAACTACTATTGTAAACTACAACAAACTCACCATAATAATCCTCAAAAGTTCTGGTCAAGCTTAAATAGACTACTTCATCCTGGTCAGTCTATCGCACCATCCCCACTAGGAGCTGATAATAATACCCCCAGCAAATTGCCAATGCCTTCAACACCTTTTTTACAGACACTATACAATCCTTCGCCCATCAAGTATCCATAGACAGCACTATTCTCCCTATCCCTTTACCTGACACTCTACCTACCTTCCAACTTTAACCCATCTCTACTACCTACATCCAAAAACTTCAGCCTTGCACCCCCTCTGCAGACCAGTTACCGTCAGAATATCTGCAAAGAGCTGCTAAATCAGTAGCCTACCCTATATCTATCCTTATAAATAGAACCATCAACGAAGGAAACATCCCAGACATTTGGAAAATCTCCCATATAATCCCTTTACATAAAGGTGGTAGCTCTAATGATTATTCCAATTACAGGCCTATAGCTCTCTTATCACCCCTAGCTAAGGTTATGGAAAAATGCATTCATCACCAGCTAATAGACCACTTAACCCAACACAATATCTTAGCAAACTGCCAACATGGCTCCAGCCCCTACCACAGCACCACTACTGCTCTCCTTTCTTTCACCAACTTCATCAACCGTAATCGCAATAGCCTTTCTCAGCACTTTTTATTGATTTATCTAAAGCTTTTGATATGGTTAACCACTCCTTGCTTATAAAGATCCTTGAATCCCTCTCTCTAGACAACAAGACTATCCTCTGGTTTAAATCCTACCTTAATAATAGGCAACAAGCAGTTCCCTGGGAGAATAAGCTATCCTCCCACCTGCCCATCTCCCTTGGAGTCCCTCAGGGCTCCATTCTAGGTCCTCTCCTTTTCTCCTTGTTCATCAATGACCTCCATGCTGTAATCCCTCAAGCAACCATTATACAATATGTGGATGATTCTACACTCATATGTACTGCCAATACTTCATCTGAACTTCAAACCCTAACCCAGAAAGTCTTTAGCACAGTAGAAGCTTGGTTCTTGAAACGCTGCCTCCTGTTGAATGCTAAAAAGACCAAGCTCTTGCTCTTCTTACTTAACACTAAGTCCCCCCCGCCATTGATTTCGCAATAAAATCCACTAATGGCGCCCTCGTATCCCCAGACTCCTCCACCAAACTGCTAGGCATCACAATTGATAACAATCTCACCTTTGATAACCATATTAACAATATAACAATACCACTAAAACAGTAAACAGAAAAATAGGCTCCTTATATAGAATAAAACCTTTCTTATCCCCAACATCCAGAGTTAAAATTGATCACTCCCATTTAATGTCATCTCTTCTGTATACCCATATACACTAACCTAAAAAAAAAATAATCTTGTCAAACTAGCCAACTCCTATAACAATATAGCCAGATTTGCCACTGGGAGCCATTATAGAATTCACCATTGTCTGAACCTACAGCAACTTGCATGGTTAGAACTAAAAAACATTTTGATACTTTCACAACTTACCATAGTTCATAAAATATTTTACCAACCAAACAACACCCCTATACTTTCCAACCTTATTACCCCTTACAGAAATCTCAACTCCTTATGAACTTCCAGGAAACTTCTTGCTAATACAAGCAAGTCTAATAACCTGGCAGGTGACTCCTTATTCAACAATACCGCTGGAAAAAACTGGAATATGCTGCCACAAGAGCTAACTATACTTCCCCCCGCTGCCGTTTTTTAAACAAAGACTCAAGAAACACCTGAAGACACACTGGTTATGCCCCTGTTCCAACCCTGCTAATCCTCTGATTTCCGTTATTCTACCACTATACTGTATCCTCTGCTGTAGCCCTTTCAAGTAGTGAATATCTCAAGTAATTTTCATAAGTCTTGTCATGAATGTTCTGTCTCAATCCTTCTGTATATTTTTTTCCTCAAATAACATTCTGTAAAATGACCTTTCCTATTTCTGTATAATCATTGGAAAGAAATATTTTCTTTCCTCAAGAATTAGCTGATACTTAGCATTATAACATCCTTTCCTTGTATTATTGTTGCAGGATATATATGTGTGATATGATCTGGAAAAAAAAAAAATTTGTTGGTATGATATTGTAATGTCTTTACTATATCTCTGTTCACAAATGGAGCTTATCTCCCCAGGCCTCCACTGAAAATGGACATACAATCCAGCTGGACTAGCCCGGTTAACAAATGTAAAATAAAATAAAAATAAAATAATAAAAAAAAAAAAAATATATATATATATATATATATATATATATATATATATATGTATGTGTGTGTGTGTGTATATGTATATGTATCTGTCTGTGTGTGTATATATATATATATATATATATATATATATATATATATATATACACACACACACACACACACACACATATATATATATATATATATATATATATATATATATATATATGCAGACAGTCGGGGGATAAGCAACCATAAACACAATCCAATGATCCAGAGTCAAGGAGAATTTTGTAACATTTATCTGGAATCCCAGATTGGTTAAGAGAGACATAACCCACATTAATGACTCTTGACATTTGGATAAATACTCTACAAAGATAAACAAGTTGTCTTAATAAGAAAAGATGTGAATGCTATTTATTCTTCAGTAAGCTATATCTGTGACTAGATATTCTTTGGATGCCCTTGGAGATGTAGATAAACTAAAGGTTAATACAGTAAACTGTGTGACCCAGAAACAGAGAAACTTGGAAATTTCCTGAAGCCCTTGGCTGTGGGAATGTGATAGTAGGCATCTTGTATATCTAAATATACCAAGCTGCTCATATGAGGAAGGAGAGGCATTGGATTCTGTAATGCCAACATTTTGAACTTTAAAACTTTCACATGTAGATTTAGAAATGAATGATCTATTACTGGTTTCCAAGAGACTTTTGCCCTTTGACTTAAAGGCACTAGTTCTGTGACTCTCTGAGTGTGTAAAGACTGATGAACCTGAGGGGAAAAAAATCTGTTTTGTTTAGAGAGTGGGGGGGGGGGGGTTCTGAAAAATAATTTTGTATCCAGTAACAATTGTAACCCTCTTGCACCACTTGTAATTCCCAGGATTAGGATTCCGAAACAGTCTTTTTCCAAAGGGGAGTGTTGAGGCCAGTTTATTTGGGACAAAGTTGTAGCGATATTGGCCAGAAGACAGGAAAGAGGGATATGAGTGCTGGCTTAGTCATTCTCTACTACTAGTCTGTCCCTTTTTTGAAAAGAACCCTGTTTTGATAACCTCTGGCCATTTATTTTTTGTATTTTGTTTGCCAGAAAAAGACTTGTTTTCTTTATTTGGCTTTTTTTAAGGAATGGTGTATAACATCTGCATTGAGGCATATGAAATATTTTAGGAACTTCTAGAATTAATTTCACTCTTTCATTGTATTGTTTGAGATCCTGGTTAAAAGAAGAACCAAACAATACCTTCTTATCTAAAGCTGAATTCAAGATATCAGACTTTACCTCATTAGCAAACTGTTGATTAATTACCCAAGCATATTTTCTCAATACTGTAGTATAGAGTGGTCTTAGATATAGTATCTGCACTCTCATACACACACTTCAAAGTATGTTTTGGATACATGAAAAAGGGTAGAAAAATTTGGTAAAAAAAAGATTTCTTCTTTAGGAAGACTTAAACCAGTTCCCTCAGACTATCCTTATGAGGTAGCAGAGATTTCCACATATATGCCTGGTAATTCAGACTTCTAAAGGCTAAAGTAGGAAAAAAAAACATTCTCTTACTTGTATGTTCCAGCATTTTAGCTTCCTTATCACCAGGTAAAGGGTTAAAATTGAGCACCAGCCAGTTGCCAGCATAAGATGCAGATGAAATGACACCTGGATCTGACCTAAGGTGAGAGAAAAGACATTTATTAGTGTGAGGTACCTTAGCTTTTTTTAGGAACTGACATCTGGGTATCAACATGAGTTACAGGCAGCATTTAATGCATCCTTCAGGGCTGGCAATACAAGAGGGATGGTCAGGTAATATATCATAATCTCTCATCAGATTGGGGGAAGATCTATTTATTCCCATAAAAATACCTCATTCATCCCGGCAATGGTATGATTAAAACAAATTTCCTCTACATGAAGATAAGAAGCAAAGTTTTCCACACAATCAGAGAGGTGACATGGGAATCTGTAGGAGTAGAAGCCTTGTCTCTGTCAAAATCAAAATGATCAGACCCTGATGTTCATCGTGCATACAGCTGCAGTCATAACAGATGGATTCTTCTGCCGTCAGGCGGGTCCTTGGTCGGCCGAATTCCAAAGTCTAGGTCGGGCGTCGGTTGTCGTCGCTTCTTCCCTGACGTCAGTGCGACAGGGGTATAAAAGAACCGGCTGACGCCATCTTCTTCAGTCTTTCTTGCCGCGTGGTGCCAGAAGCAGAAGCAGTTCGCAAGTGCCAGTCGGCCAGCTCCTGAAATTACGAAAATTTTGCAACTGAAGTCTTCTTGAAAGCTAAGTACCTCGTTGGGGAAACTTTTCTTGCCTCAGACCGATGTCAGACAAAGTTAATAATTGTATTTCTTGTGGGAAGCAAATACCGCATAAGGATTTTCATTCCCTCTGCATTCCTTGCTTAGGCCCAGACCACGACGTCTCGGTCTGTCATTTTTGTGCTACTTTCAACAAACACACCATTAAGCATTGGACGGAGTTCGCCCAGCACTATTTTTGCAAAAAATGTAACTACATTATGTCGTCGGATACTCTGACTCCAGTTTTGTCTAAAAAACGCAAAGATAAGGACCGACACACGAGGTCCATGGCCTCTACCGACACCACGCCAAAGCCGACTACAGGTGGTCCGATTCTCAGCGAGGCGCCTACGCAGCCCCTGCCTATCGACGACACTTCATTGGCGGTGTCTACAGTGCCCGAGTTCGCAGGCTCCTCGGCCCACACCCCGACTACAGATACCGAAGCCACTCTTGGTGGTGAAACTCAAAATGTAGACAGGTCTGCCTCCTCTCAAGGTGTCTTCAGACCTTCATCTTCTTTTTCCATCAAGGCTTTCACTAAGTCTAAAGCAGCCATGCATTCTAAGAGACCAGCTACACAGGGCCCTTCTCCAGGTCCCATGCCTAAAAAACAGATGCTTAAAATGGCTGAGGATTTAATTACTCTTATCAGGGGATATCACCCCCCCCGGACAAAAGGCCCAGAGTGGAGGCAGAATCCCCCTCCTCAGACCAGGCCTCCATTATTTCAGAGCACTCTGATGAACAGGAACATTCTTACTCCCCTTTTGAAGATTCTGATGCAGAGGAGTCCATTCCCTCTGTCTCCCCCCCAGAGGATTACTCATTTGGGGAAACCTTGCATACCTTGAGGGAACACTTCCACTGGGAAGGCCAAGAGTACTCAGACTCCAAGAAAAGACTTAGGGATTTTCTCTTACTACCTCAGCACAGGCCTATGGCTATACCTCCTGTCTTAGACATACTAGATGATGTGTATTCGGAGGCCTGCCTTAACCCAGACTCTTTACCTCCAGCCCCAGTCAAGCCTAACAGGTACTACCGGGTTCCTGACTCACACCAATTTTTATACAAAAGCCATGTGGCTGACCCAGAAACTATATCATAGGGCCCCAAAGGGATTAAGGCCTCCACTGCTAAAAATCCATTACCTTCCGAGAGAGATTCTAGATCTTTAGAAAGGTGGGGAAAAAAGGTATACACCTCGGCCACCTTAACTATGAGGGCATTAAACTGCCAGTTCCATATGTTAAAGTACCAACAGTTTCTGTTATCACAGTTGAGAAGCAAAATGTCACAACCTGAACAACCAGACTTGAAGGAGTTGCAGGATTTGATGCATAGTGCAGAACAAGTGGGTAAACATACCTTGCAATGTGGTTTTGATGCCCTAGAGGCTTCATGTAGAGCTTCTGTTACAGGATCAGTCATACGTAGACATGCCTGGCTCAAGGAGCAAAACCTTACCAGATCATGTCAAAGCTAAATTACTAGATGCCCCTCTACAAAAGGATGTATTATTTGGTGTTAAAGCTGAGGAGGTATTAAAGAAAATGGAGGAAAAGGCTAAATCAATGCAAACAGTGAAAGATTTTCTACAGGTACAACCTCCACATTTCAGTAGAAATTGGCCTTTCAAAAATTGGTCCTTTCCAGCCTCGGACAGACCCCAAAGAGGTAGATACAGGCGCCCGAGGGGCAGAGGGCAATCTCAAGGATCATTTAGAGGCAGACAATGGCACGCTCCTACACAAAGAGGTGGTGAGGATAGTTCGCAGCCATTCAGAAAGCAAACCTAATGACTTTCCCCTTTGCATGCCAAGCAAGGCTCAAATGGCAGCACCCTTAGGCAGAAAACTGGCATTATTTTTGAAAAATTGGCATATTGTCACAAAAGACAAATGGATCCTGGACATTATAAACAGAGGCTACAGATTCCATTTTCACACCCTTCCAAAAATGAGAGGCATGCCAAACCTGCCACACAATCAAAGGGCAGAGGCACAAAGACAAATTTCAGATCTCATGGACATGAAAGCTATTCAAGAGGTACCTACTCAAGAACAAGGTCAAGGTTTTTATTCCAGACTATTCCTGGTACCAAGGAAGGGAAAAGATTGGAGACCTATTTTGGACCTATCCATCCTAAACACATTCTTACTCTTACCAAAATTCAAGATGCTCACATTACAGCAGCTTCTTCCCATGCTGGGCAAGGAGTCTTGGCTGGTAACATTGGACCTCAAGGAGGCATACCTGCATGTCCCAATCAGACAGACAAAATTGCAGAAGATACCTCAGATTTCTTGCAGGTTCAACCCATTATCAATTCTCTGCATTGCCCTTTGGCTTATCTACTGTGCCCAGAGTATTCACGAAATGCCTGGCATCAGTAATTGTCTACTGCAGACTTCAAGGGATACAGATATACCCATACTTGGACGATTGCCTGATCCAAGCGGACAGCAAGCACATACTTCTGAAACATCTGGCTTTTGTAATAATGTTGTTGAATTCTCTGGGATACACAGTCAACAAAAAGAAATCAAGGCTAATACCCTCTCAGAAAATAATTTTCCTGGGTGCCAATTTGGACACAAACACCCAGATGGCCTACCTCACGCCAGAGAAACAGGGGCAACTAACTCAATACTTCAGAAAACTAGCAAATTTCACCAGGCTGACTGCAAGGAAAATCCTGCAGGCTCTGAGATTCATGGCATCTTGCATACTACTAATCCCATGTGAAAAACTGCATATGAGGAAACTTCAATGGTACCTGAAAAACCTATGGTCTCAACACAGCCACAGTTTGGAAACAATAATACCACTAATTCCATGCCTTCAAAAGTAATTTCTGTGGTGGGCTCAAGCATGCCAAACAAACACAGGTCTCCCATTCTGCAAGCCTCAAGCAAATCAAGTCATCACAACAGACGCCTCGGACTACGCCTGGGGGGCGCACATGACAGATCGGTGCATTCAGGGCAAATGGTCCCAAAAAGAAAAGCACCTTCACATCAATCAAAAGGAAATGCTAGCAGTGATAAATGCTATTATAGCTTTCAAAGACCTTCTACATCCAGGTCAACTATTGATAAGGACAGACAACACCACAGTAATGTGGTACATAAACAGGGAGGAACCCATCATATCCCCTATGCAGGCTGGCCATGTCACTTTGGAACATGGCTCTGGAATTACAAATCGAACTTCAAGCACAGTACTTGCCAGGCAAAGAAAACATGCTGGCAGATGACCTAAGCAGAAATATGACAGATCCACATGAATGGAAGTTGCATCCTCAAGTTTTTACAGAGATAATTCAAGCATGGGGAAGGCCAGACATAGATCTCTTTGCCTCCCACAAAAATCAACCAATTGACAAAATTCTGCTCAAGGACTTTTCATCCACAGGCCTGGAGAGTGGACGCTCTCTCTTTCAGTTGGACAACAATGACAGTTTATGCCTTTCCACCTCTTCCTCTGCTGCCCAAAGTTCTATTAAAAACCAGAGCAGACAGACCAAAGATGATTCTCATTGCTCCAGACTGGCCAAGACAGCACTGGTACCCACTCCTGAGGAGCCTGACGCATTCCCCACCATGGACCCTACCTCTAATGCCTCTTCTCCTGACTCAGCACAGCTTCAAAACTCTTCACAGTCAGCTGAAAACACTCAATCTGGCCACATGGAAGCTTCCTTAACTTCACAACAAATCCTACTCTCCAAGGAAGTACAGGAAGTCATTTTGGAAGCCAGAAGGCCGTCTACTAGAAAAGCTTACTCTGCAAAATGGAAATGGTTTTGTGCCTGGAATGAGAAAAAGGGCCAGAATCCTGGAAAACTGAATTTACCTCAAATATTACAGTATCTAGCTGAGCTGCTAAGCAGTGGACTTTCATTCTCCTCCATCAAAATCCATGCCTCAGCCATTTCTGCAGAATACAACACTGATCCACCTTTATTCTCTCACCCCCTCTTAAGACAGTTCCTCAGAGGGGCTAAGAATATAAAACCCCCAAGGAAACAACTAATACCTTCTTGGGACCTCAATTTCATTCTAGAAAAGCTGACCTTGCCTCCTTTTGAGCCAGCTGCTTCAACAGATTTGCAATATTTGTCCTGGAAAACAGCCTTCCTCCTGGCTATCACCTCAGCTCGCAGGGTATCGGAATTACAAGCCCTCATGGCTGTGCAGCCTTTCATAATTTTCCAGCAGGACAGAGTTTCCTTATGAACCAACCCGTCCTTTATGCCAAAGGGGTATCCAGGGTAGCTTTGAATCAGGCTATCCACTTACCTACATTTTACCCTAATCCTCAAAACAAAGGGGAGAGACTACTACATTCATTGGACATCCACAGACAGCTGCGCTATTATTTGGACAGAACAAAGCCTTTCAGAAAATCAGAACAGCTCTTTGTGTCCTATGCTATAGGAGCTCAAGGGAAGACAATTTCCAAACAGAAAATCTCAAAATGGATAGCCCACTGCATACGCTTTTGCTACT
Organism: Protopterus annectens; assembly: GCF_019279795.1. NCBI lineage: Eukaryota > Metazoa > Chordata > Ceratodontiformes > Protopteridae > Protopterus > Protopterus annectens. Next base: position 1,435,266,538 of record NC_056732.1, read on the forward strand.
CTTTTCATGGTAAAACTGTACCTGCAGGCATCAGATCTCACTCCACAAGGGCCACAGCTACTTCTGCAGCTTTCCTCAGAGGAACCAAAGATATTTTGGAAGCAGCCACTTGAAGTTCTGTGCATACCTTCTCCAAGCACTACCACCTACCATTATACTCCAAAACTAGAGCAGGCTTTGCCACTGCAGTCTTGCAGGGCATCCTGGCTCCTCCTAGTTCCACCTAGTGCCTACCACCCCTTTTTAGCTTTGGGATTCTACCCATCTGTTATGGCTGCAGCTGTATGCACGATGAACATAGTACAGTTTTGTACCTACCATAAATGTAGATGTTCGAGTGCTAATACAGCTGCAGTCCAGGTTTCCCTCCCTCCTTCCCCTCTTGGGACAGGCCTATTGGCTTACACCTCCTCTTACAATCTAATTGGGGTATTCTTTTATGGTGTATTTGCTTGCAACTACTGTATTTTGATTATATTGCATTGCATTACTACATAAATTTATGTATTGCCTTCCTTCTGGGGGCACCTGACATCTGGGGCAAGAAAAACTGAAGAAGATGGCGTCGGCTGGTTCTTTTATACCCCTGTCGCACTGACGTCAGGGAAGAAGCGACGACAACCGACACCGGACATAGACTTTGGAATTCGGCCGACCGAGGACCCGCCTGACGGCTGAAGAACCCATCTGTTATGACTGCAGCTGTATTAGCACTCGAACATCTGCATTTATGGTAGGTACAAAACTGTACTTTTCCTCAGGAATAACTTTACAGGAAATGCCCAATTGTAAATTCTTTGATTTAGAGCGTCATGAATCTCATGATACCCCTAACCAGATTACACATGAAAAAGATGCATTGGTTTCTAATAATACATGGACCCAGCATTTGTATCCTGTGGAACATCAAATGCCAATTTGGGGCTCTATAAAAGAGAACTGCATTGGTGGATACTACAAATTCAACTGAACCAAAGTCTCTCCCCCTCTGCTTAGACCCAAGACTAATCTTTGACCACAGATGTACCAGATTTTGATTGGGAATCAGTTTCCAGAGAGGAAAGTACAAGGCCTGTGGAATCCTTCAAATATACTAAAGCACATCGACTTAGAAAGAGAGCTAGCTGTAATCCATGCCTTGAAGCGTGTCTATCACTTTTGGTTCATTGGACCTGTTCCAACAGTTTGTTGACAATATCACAGTCATGTTGTATATAAACCTTCAGGAAAAAAGACAAGTTCATAACCACTATGCAGGCTGGCAGTGATGGATTAAGTGTTAACTCTTCAGCATTCCTTAACTCTCCAACATCTTACATTCTGTCAGAGCAAAACATAGTGACAGACAAGCTGAGCAGGACCAAGACACACCCTCAAGAATGGAAATTGAATGTGGAGGTCTTCCAGCAATTGATCCAGTTGTGGGGAACACATCAAATAGATCTGTTTGCCTTCTTTCACAACAGACAACTAAACAAGTTTTGATTTAGTGCTCCCTGCAAGCATGCCTGGAGGAATAGATGCATTTTCATTCCCTTAGAAGAGAGTGATTCTTTATGTGATTCCATCCTTTCCACTGATATCCAGGGTAATTCTGAAGATTCAAAAGAATACCTCTAAATAATTGTCATGACCCCTTTTTGGCCAGGGCAATTACCACAAGCTTTTTCACAGACTATATCTTATCCCACAAGACTGGGGGAATTTGATGCATCTTGATATCAGGTATCTTTAGTTGACTGCCTGAATGATTCAGTTTTAATGCTTTTTATGCCCTTATTTCACAAGAAAATGTAGCAGGTACTAAATGAGGAAAGAAAGCCAGCTGCTAGAAAGTCCATGTCGAGAAGTCCAATGTTGGTAAACAGAAGTGAATTTCTAGTTGCTACTTAACAATGACCAGGGGCCCGTAAGTGATTTTGTACCACTTATGTTCAAATATTCATTTGAGTTACTTTCTCTGGCCTCGCTTATTTGTCTATATAGGTTCATCTTGCAGCCATTTCAGCATGGTTGCTCAGAGGGCCTTCTCTTTCTTCTCTGTTTATGGTAAAACAGCTGTTGAAAAGAGTTTTGCACTTGAGACTTCCTCGTAAACAGGATGTTAATCGCGTTTCACTGTTGCAGCCATTACAATTGGGTTAGTCTGCTGACAGGCTACCTGCAGTCGGCCCGAGTTCCAAAGTCTAGGTCCGGCGTCGGTTGCTGTCACTTCTTCCCTGACGTCGGTGCGCCAGGGGTATAAAAGATGCAGCCAACGCCATTTTCTTCAGTCTTTCTTGCAGCGCGGTGCCAGAAGCAAAAGCAGTTTGCAAGTGCCAGTCGGCCGACTCCTGAATTTTTTCAGATTCGAATTTCAGATCCAAAGTCTTCATTACAGCTAAGTACCCCATTGGGGAAACTTTTTTCTTGCTCCAGACCGATGTCAGAAAAAGTTAATAATTGTATTTCTTGTGGGAAGCAAATACCTCATAAGGATTTTCATTCTTACTGTATTCCTTGCCTAGGCCCTGACCATAACGTTGCTAGTTGTTGGTTTTGTGCTAGATTTAACCAACACACTATTAAGCGTTGGTACGATTTGCATTCCATTACTTTGGCCAAAGATTTAATTATATAATGCCATCGGAATCAGCCGACTACCGGAGTTTACAAAAAACGAAAAGAAAAGGACAAACATCCGAGATCCAAAACCGATGACGAGACTTCTAGGCCTGTCGACGGTTCTCCGATTCTCAGTGAGGCGCTTTCGTAGCCCCTGACCCCTGCTACCTCAGAGCTACAGGCCGCTTCCGACTCCCACGTGGAGCCTACTGGGCCTGTGGAAACTCAAGGTATTGGACACTCGGAAACTATTCCCTCAGATGGGTCCGGAGCCACTGAGCAGGCATTGGCTTCTGAGGGTGTTTTCAGGCCTACACAGTTATATGTGAAACCTACTTCAGCTACAAAGGCAAAGACTAAAGCAGCTCTAAAGACAAAGAAACAAGTACAGCATTCACCTGGACAGGCCTCCATGCCTAAAAAACAGATGCTTAAAATGGCCGAAGACTTTATTACTTTGATCAGGGGTTCTCATCCCCCTCCTGAAAAGAGGCCTAGGCAAGAGTTAGAATATGAATCTTCAGACCAGGTTTCCATTTCCTCTGATTCCTTCTCTGAACAGGATTACTCTATTCCTCCCTATGAGGATTCGGATGCTGAAGAATCTATCCCTTTAGCCTCTCCTCCTGAGGATTATTCTTTTGGGGAAACATTGCATACTATGAGGGAGCATTTCCACTGGGAGAGCCAAGACTACTCAGAATTCAAGAAAAGGCTCAGTGGCTTCCTTTTATTGCCCCAGCACAGGCCCCTTGCTATCCCGCCTGTTTTAGACATTGTAGATGATGTTTTTTCAGAGTCCAGTCTTTCTCCAGACTCTTTACCACCAGCCCCTGTTAAGCCAGACAGATACTATAGGGTTCCTGGTTCACATAAATTTCTCTGTAAGAACCCTGCAGCTGACCCAGAAAACCATCTCTCAGGGTCCCAAAGGGGTCAAGGCTTCTACTGCAAAAAAAAACCCTATCCCCTCTGATAGGTATTCTAGGGCCCTAGACAGATGGGGCAGAAAGATTTATACCTCTGCTACCTTGGCTGTAAGAGCCTTAAATTGCCAATTTCATATGCTTAAGTATCAGCAATATCTTATGTCTTTGCTTAAACAGAAAATGTCAGCAAATACAGAATGTGCAGACAATAAAGAAATGCAGGATTTATTGCATGCAGCTGAACAAGTTGGAAAGCATACTTTACAATGTGGTTTTGATTCTCTTGAGGCCTCCTACAGGGCCGCTGTTACAGGTTCTGTCAGTAGGAGGCATGCTTGGTTAAAATAACAAAATTTGCCAGATCATGTTAAAGCAAAACTATTAGGCGCTCCTGTACAGCATGATACTTTGTTTGGTGCTAAAGCAGAAGAGGTTTTGAAGAAAATGGAGGACAAACCTAAATATATGCAAACAGTCAAGGATTTGTTCCAGGTACAGCCTCTCAGATTTAGCAGGAACTGCCCTACAAAAAATTGGTCCTTTCCAGTGTCAGACAGACCACAAAGGGGCTGATACAGACGCCCCAGAGGCAGATCACAGCCCCAAGGCTCATACAGGCCTAAACAATGGGGTGCTTCTACCTCCAAGACTGGAGAGGAAAAATCACAGCCATACAGGAAACAGTCTCAATGACTTTCCACTTCCAGCACCAAGCACTTATCTTTTGGCAGCCCCTTTGGGGAGAAAACTAGCACTTTTTTCACAAAATTGGCACATGATCACTCAGGACAAATGGGTTCTAAATATAATTTCACAAGGCTACAGGTTCCACTTTCACACCCTGCCAAGGCAAAACGGTATGCCAGACCTGCCACACAATCAATGGGCAGAGACACAAAAACAAGTTACATCCCTCATGGATATGAGGACCATTCAACAAGTACCAGAGCAGGAACAGGGACAAGGATTCTATTCAGGACTGTTCTTGGTACCCAGAAAAGACAAAGCCTGGAGACCAATACTGGACCTATCTATTCTAAACACGTCTGGATATTCCAAAATTCAAAATGTTGACTCTACAGCAGCTTCTGCCCATGTTGGGCAAGAAGGCTTGGCTTGTGACTTTAGATTTAAAAGAGGCATACCTGCATGTCCAATCAGACAAACATGCAGAAGATACCTCAGATTCAAAGCTGACTCAATGCACTACCAATTCTCTGCACTGCCCTTTGGCTTATCTACTGCGTCCAGGGTCTTCACAAAGTGCCTGGCACCAGTAATTGCATTTTGCAGACAAAGAGGAATACAAATATATCCTTACTTGGACGACTGCCTTATTCAAGCAGAGAACAAGGACATTCTACTATAGCATCTGGCGTTTGTAAAAAGATTACTGACAACTATAGGGTACACAGTAAACGAAAATAAATCAAAACTCGTACCCTCTCAAGAGATAATATTCCTGGGTGCAAGCTTAAATACAACTGCCCAGATGGCTTATCTCACGCCAGGCAAACACAGACAACTGACTACTTATTTCGAAATGTTGGCAACAAAGACCCAGTTATCTGCAAGATAAATTCTGCAAGCCTTGGGTTTCATGGCATCCTGCATCCTGCTAATTCCATATGCAAGACTGCATATGAGGAAACTTCAGTGGTATCTAAAAAGTGTTTGGACTCAACATTGCCACAGCCTAGAAGCAATAATTACCCTCATTCCCTGCCTGCAACAGGAATTTCGATGGTGGGCAAAAGCCTGTCACTACAACACGGGACAGCCATTTTCCTTGCCCACAGCCAGGCAGACATTGACAACAGATGCATCAGATTACGCCTGGGGGGCCCATATGGCAGGAAGATGTATTCAGGGCACATGGTCTGCAAGTCAAATGCATCTACATATCAATCAAAAAGAGATGCTAGCCGTTCAGAATGCCCTGACAGCCTTCAAGGATCTACTTCATCCAGGATAACTACTAATAAAGACGGACAATACTACAGTCATGTGGTATATAAACAAGCAGGGAGGCACACATTCCTACCCCCTCTGCAGGGTTGCCATGAACTTGTGGAACACAGCATTGACTTACCAAGTACATCTGCAAGCACAATTCCTGCCAGGAAGGAAAAATACTCTGGCAGACTAACTAAGCAGAAACCTAATGGATCCCCACGAGTGGAAATTGGATCCACAAGTCTTCAGCATGAGAACAAGGACCTGGGGATGCCCGGACATAGACCTATTTGCCTCCCCACACAACTACCAACTACAGAGATTCTGCACAAGGACTTATCACAAGCAAGCATGGAAAGTGGATGCTCTATCTTTCAGCTGGAAAAATCTAACAGTATATGCCTATCCTCCTCTGCCTCTCCTCCCCAAGGTATTCCTCAAGGTCAGACAAGAGAAACCAAAAATTGTACTGATTGCCCCAGACTGGCCCCACCAGCACTGGTACCCACTACTAAAGAGCTTGTCTTACTGCCCAGCCCGGGCATTACCTCAAATTCCTCACTTATTAACCCAACAAGACAGTCAGATACTGCACAGCCAACTCCAGACCTTAAACCTGGCAGCATGGCAGATAATGTAGCCTCTCAAGACACACTGCTCTCTAAAGCAGTGATGGATGTTATTTTGGAGGCCAGGAGGCCTAGCACCAGAAACTCTTATGCAGACAAATGGAAGAGATTCTGTGCTTGGAACCAAGCACAAGGTATTGACACGATTGTTCCAAATATTCCTCAGATTTTGCAATACTTAACTGAGATGCTGGATAAAGGCCTTTCCTTTTCATCAATTAAAATTCATGCCTCTGCCATTTCAGCTCATTACAATACAGAACCACCTATTTTTTCTCATCCGTTACTAAGGCAGTACCTCAGAGGGGCCAAAAACATAAGACCTCCAAGGAGAGCACCAATACCTGCATGGCACCTCAACTATGTCTTGGAAAAGCTCACACTGCCTCCCTTTGAGACAGCCTCTGCAGCTGATATAAAATTCTTATCCTGGAAAACAGCTCTGCTCCTAGCAATAACCTTCGCTAGAAGAGTCTCAGAGTTACAGGCACTCATGGCTGTGGAACCTTTTATCATTTTCCATCCTGACAGGGTTTCGTGAGGACAAACCCTACATTTATGCCTAAGGTAGTGTCCAGTGTGGCACTTAACCAAACAATTCATTTGCCTACTTTTTATCCAAACCCACAGAATAAGGGTGAGAGAATTCTGCATACTTTGGACATTCACAGACAGCTACGTTTCTACTTGGACAGAACCAAAGCTTTCAGAAAGACTGAAAAACTTCTAGTGGCATATGCTGCAGCATCACAAGGAAAGCCTATCTCAAAACAGACTATTTCAAAATGGATAGGCCATTGCATTCATTTCTGCTATTCACAGCATGGCAAATCAGTGCCTAAGGGCATTAGGCCACATTCAACCAGTGCAGCATCCACTTCAGCAGCCTTCCTCAGAGGAGTACCAACTAAAGACATCTTAGAGGCTGCAACTTGCGTTCAGTGCATACCTTTACAAAGCACTATCACCTACCTCTCTACACTAAATCCAGGGCAGGCTTTGCCACTGCAGTTCTACAGGGCCTGATAGCCTCTCCTAATCCTATTTAGCTCCAGCCTCCCAACCTTAGCTTTGGGATTTAACCCAATTGTAATTTCTGCAACAGTGAAACACGATGAACATAGTACAGTTGTGTACCTACCATAAATGTAGATGTTCGAGTGTATTGCAGTCCAGGTTACCCTCCCACCATCCCCCTTTTTTCCTTGCTGGGACCTATCTGTACTTTCCTACTCTATACAACCTATGTGGTGTATTTGCTTGTAGATGAAGGAAAATTTGTTTTTTTGTGCATGCATGCTTATTGGCGTATTTTGGCCTACCATTTTAGGGGCACCTGAAATCTGGGGCAAGAAAAACTGAAGAAAATGGGGTCGGCTGCATATTTTATACCCCTGGTGCACTGACATCAGGGAAGAGGCGACAGCAACCGACGCTGGACCTAGACTTTGAAACTCGGGCCGACTGCGGGTAGCCTGCCAGCAGGATAACCCAATTGTAATGACTGCAACAGTGAATACACTCGAACATCTACATTTATGGTAGGTACACAACTGTACTTTACTTCTCCGTAGGATCTCAACTATGTGCTTGAAAAAGTTACTTTGTCACCCTAGGAACTTGCTTGACATATGAAGCTGACTTACGGTGCTTGGCTTGGATAACACTACTTTTCATTTCTCTGACATTCTCAGGAAGTGTATCTGAGTTGCAGGCTCTCATAATGGGTGAACCTGTCTGATTTTCCACAAGGATAGGGTCTCTTTATTAACAAACCCTCATTCATGTCCAGATTGATTTCAGAGTTTACATTCAATCAAGCCATCCATCTCCTAGTTTTTCCTACCTAGAACCTAACAATTCTGCATACTCTGGATATGCATATGCAGCCTTGTTGTCTTTGATGGCACACTGGAAAAGGGTGGACTCTAGAAGCATTCTAGACACAGCTACATGGTCCTCTGTGCATCTATTTTACAAAGCAATGCAAAATGGATCCCTTTTTCAGCTCCAGGTCAAACTTTGCTAGGACCATTCTCTCTAGGGGCTCCTCGACTCATATCCTTCCTTCTGCCAGCATGGATAGGCTTTGATATTCAAACCATGTAGCATCATAACCACCACAGCAGTGAGGAATTTGAACATAGGATCATAAGATCATATGAGGTTACTAGGCTAACAGCCTCAGGACCCTTTCAAGCCTAGCCAAGTTCATTTGGTGTTCCCAAGAGTATCTGGTTCAAGCAGACACTAAAATCAGTACATATTGCCCCTGTCCAAGAGGGACACAAGTGGAACCCCGGGTGGATTTCCAGTTACCCATCCAATCATCCGAATTACTCTTAAATAGGGCCAACGAGGGGCTTTGTTTAACATGAATAGGAAGCTTGTTCCAAATGTGGGGCATCTACTGTTATGGCTAAGTGCATCTTGCATAAATGTACTTTTCATGATAATATTTTGTCACAGATTTGATAAGAAAGTCACCCAGGGTACAGAGCTGTCAGTGCTTCACCTTAAAAATGAGCATAGTGCTGAGATGCTCTGCCCACAGACACCCACCCCCTTTACCAATATCAGTGCCCTACGTATACAAATCCCTTGATGGTGATTACTAACCAGCCACCACCCTGTATCCTGACATGGTTGTACATGGAATAGTTTACCTACAGAGTCTATATAACCTCTGCAGCGGTGTGTGTTTTATTTACCAAGGATTCATTATAGTGCTATATATTGCCCATCACCACAACTGTACAGTTTGTGCCAGCTGTCCTGCCCAGGTTTTGGTCAACACACACATGTAGAACACCTATCTGTATTAGTAAAAACCATAACAACATTGCAGCCGGCAGATATCTGGAATAACAGGATGTTCACTGAGTGGGTATAATATCCCATGAAGAAAAGGTAGCCAGAAGATGACCGCCTTCAGTGGTGATGTACTGGAGGCAGTCACAAGTTCACTATCCCAGCATAGCATCATATTGATGGTGTTGGATGCTGTAGAGGTAAGGAAAAAGCACTCATTTCAACAACTTCATAGAAGACGCATTTAAGAAAATGATTTCCATCAAACACAAATCCAAAGCAATTCTAGAAACACACAAAAAACATTACAAACAATTTAATGACATCTAGCAATAAAGTAAATAAACTAAACAGTGAACTATTGAACCCTGTAAATAATGAACCCTTAAGTCGCCTCACAGTAAGACGCTGTCCGGTTCAATTCTCAGCTAGAGCGTCATCTGCGTGGTGACATGCATGAACGGGCATACCTTCATTGAAGGTTGTGCATCAGGGCTGGTAACTCGGCACGTAAAAATCAACTACCAATCATTAGCGGACCGGAGTTCCGCTGTGGCGACCCCTAACCGGGAAAAGCCGAAAGACGCAAACATTATATTACATTTTTACTAGTTCTTTTCTGAATTTGCTCGCCACCCACCCTATTCCTGTTGAGCATTTTATACTTAGAGGCTTTTGAGCTGCCTGCCTCTCCTTGTATACCTTGCCTTGAAGTTCCTTCCAGTCTCATCTTCTGTTTGCCTGACCCTAAAAGCTTCTTCCCATCCTATCTGTGCTCATCTTATTGGTTACTAACAGAAGAAACTGGGAAGGCCCTTCCTTTTGTACTTTAAAATTTCCTTAAAGTGTGTGTGTTCCTCTTTGCTGGCTTGTCTGTCTTTAAATTGCATTGTAGTTACCTGGAGCGGGTTGTTAGATTTGTTTCTGGTATCTTTTCACTTGTGGATAACTAAAGTGTGTGGTTAAATTAAGAGGACTGGGACTGCAGTTCTAATCACAGAAGAAAGGTAGTCTGGTCTGTCTGAGTTGGGATACACATAGGTAGGCTAAGAGACAATTATTTGTTGTAGCTAATTATTTTATTTGTTTCTGATACCTTTTCACTGGTGGCTAATTAAAGTGTGTTTTTACATTAAGAAGACTGGAACTGCTATTCCAGTGGCTGTAGCAAACTAGATTAGCCAGTCTGAGTTGGGAAACACACAGGGCGGCCTAAAGTCAGATTGTTTCATTATCCAGATGACTTATTACAGGCTTAATTGTCTGGTGTTAGTCTGCATTTGAGAGCTACTTTTGCTGTGCTTTTACATTAAGAAATTTCAGGATCATCCATGTTGTGGCAGAAGGTGTTTATCTGGTTTCTCTGAGTTGGGAAACATTCCAGGGAGCTCAAAGTGTAGTCATTTATTGCCCAGGGGGCATGGGAGTTAGTTTTAAACTTTTTTCTGTTTGCTGTAAATTAGTTGCTTTTTCACAGATCTGTTTACCATGCAGTGGTGGTCATCAGTACCCTGTATATTAGTAAACTTATAAAGCTAGTTGTTAGGACTTTAACCTGTGACACAGAAAGGTTTTGCATGGAGCTAAGTTTAGGGCAGCTAGTTACACATCAAACAGCACTAATATCAGATAATAGCACTAGCTTACATCTAGCCTTAACCTTAGATACCGAGTTTAACCCTTGTAAAATGAAGTCCCTAAGCCATAGTAGCCCAACCCTAATACAGGTTCTAACAACATGGGTTTGCAGTTTCCTAATGTCAAAATAACAAAATTACCAACATAGCAAAAAAAACTCAAAGCAACCTTAAGGTGTTACTGCTCCACACTGAGAGACTGAACAAGAAACCCCACATCCTACAAGCTGTCCTCACCCTGGAGAATGTAGACATCTATGCAGTCTCCGACACTTGGTTTAAAGCATCGGAAAGTACTTCACTAGTGGAAGGCTCTAGTGCCTTCCACACATTTAGATCAACAACAGCACAGACAAGGGATAAAGGTAGAGGTGACTCAGTCTACATTAGCAGCAAATACAACTCCATGTTGGTTAAACAGGATGATGCCCTAGATTTCATCTACGTCCGTATCTTCATAGACAAAGTTCATTGCGATGTCCTGGCCAGCTGCAGTTTGCCTTCTATGACTCATGAAGCTCACAGCTCTTGCCTAAACCTACTGGAGGTGCTCACCATCCAACTAGAAGCCCTATTCATTGGAGACTTTAACTACCCCTCTATAGACTGGGAAATTTACACTGCCTCTAACTGACAGGAAAACTGTTTCTTGGACTTTATTAACACAGACACCCTGGACCAGATAGTATGCACTCCCAACTGGAGGATCAAACATAGTGGACCTAGTACTCACCAACATGGGACTTCATTGGTGAGGCTGGACGACAAAGCTGTCTCACCCAAAATAAAAATCAGCCTGCAAAACCCAACTAAACTCTCAACTATTAGGAAGTATTATGAAGCAAACTACATCTTATTAATTGACAATTTATCAAAATTCAGGGCTCCCCCAAACCCAGAGAACACAGCTACCTATGCATTTTCTCTGTCCCTTTTTAATGCCTTTATGGCTCTTGGGCCTGCTTCCTCCCAAGCTCTTGCTACTCTACCATTTTAAGCCCCAGGCCTGCTTCCTGGAACCCTTACTCTGACCTGAGAATTTAGAGGAGGATTCTTCCTCTTCTTTTTCTGATGAGTTCCTCTCTTATGCCTTTCAACTGTCATCTTCCTTGGGATACTGTTCTCCAGAAGAGGATTCCTTAGAGTGTGATTACTCACCTGAAGACATAACGTTTGGGGAAGCAGTTTCAAAAATGAAGAAATATTTTAAATGGAATTCCACACAAATGACAGAAGTGCAAAAAAGGTATTATGAACTTCTGCAGATGGAATCCCCCTCTCCCTCAGCCATTCCTCCAGCGATCCCAGCCTACCTGGATGCCTTTGCCTCAGCTTTAAAAGCACCAGAATCTCAACCTTCAGCTCCAAAAAGACCAGACAGGTTCTATAAAGTTCCTGATTACTTTAAATACCTCATCAAGCCTCTTATGGCAGACCCAGCTGTGATTGCTGTCTTGGCAGACAAGCAGTCCAGAAAGATCCCATCTTACTCTTTATTTCCATCAGACAAAGACAGTAGAATGATCTGAATGGGCAAGAAAATATACACTTCTTCCACCCTGGCTTTTAGAGCCATCAATTACCGAACTTATATGGTGAAGTACGCTTTGGATCTTGTCTCACAGATAATGGATCAGCTTTCCTCGATTCCTGATACTCCTATTAAGGCACAATTTGCCTCCACCCTCTCCCTAATTGCTCAGGTCACTAGACATTCAATTAAATGCAGCTATGATGCTGTAGAAGCATTAGTCATGTCTGCTTCTTCAGCTTCAGTGCTCTGCTGATACTCCTGGCTTAGACTTCAGCCACTACCAGATGATTTTAAGAACAAGATTATGGATGCTCCTCTTGACAATAACTTTCTCTTTGGTAAATAGTCAGCAAAATTGTTTAAAAACCTGCAGGAAAAAAACAAGGAGCTGCAGGACCTTAAGTATCTCTTTGTCTCACCTTTGCCTAAGTTTCACAGAAACTCTCTCTCCAAACCATGTTTTGTCAGGAAAGCTTCCACACCACCCACTTCCAAATGTAGGAAAGGTGCCAGGAAATCACACACAACCAAACCAAGCTCTTCACAGCCCTTTCACAAATAGGCTTTTCATGACAGGTCAACTTCTGTGTGACTACCAATCCCCTCCAAATCACCTACACCTTTCTGCCCACCTCTCTCACTGTCTTCTCCTGTGGCAACAGGTTACTTAAACAGCTGGGTCTTGTGAGTTGTGGAAAAGGGCTACTTCATGGCCTGGTGGGAAATCCCTATCCAAAATGGTATCCCACAACCTCCAAAGGAACAAACACAGCTACTTCCAAAAGTCATACAAGGCCTCATTCAACAGGGCACAATACAAAGGGTTCCTCCAGGACAGGAAGGCCTAGGCTTCTACTTCAGAGTCTTCCTTCTCCCAAGAAAGGATGGCCCTTGGAGGCCCATCCTAGACTTTTCTGAACCCTTTTCTGCATGTACCCACCTTCCGCATGCTTTCACTCCAAACCCTTCTTCCACCTTTGATTTTCAGATCAGTTCTGGGCACTCTAGGCCTGAAGGATGCATATCTTCACACCCCTATTCATCCATCCTACCGAAAATTCCTCCATTTTGCTGTGCAGTCCTTACACTGTCAGTTTACTGCCTTGCCCTTTGGCTTGTCCACAGCAGCAAGGGTATTTACAAAATGCCTAGCCCTGGTGGTGGCCTTTTGCAGAATGAGACTGGATTCAAATCTACCCATACTTGGATGATCTCCTCATTCAGCCAGATCAACCAAACACCGTATTAAAACACCTTCACTTCACCATGTCTCTCCTCAAAGGGCTAGGCTTCACAATCAACCACCTCAAATCCTCCCTTACTCCTACCCAAGATCAGATTTTCCTGGGCTGCAGATTAAGGACAGATCTGATGAAGCCCTTCCTCTCCCAGACAAGATGACATCATAGACAATTTACTTCCAAAAGCTACTCCTGCCTAACTCCATCCCAGCCAGGGAGTTCCTTCACCTCCTAGGTCTCATAGCAGCCACAATCCCCATGCTACCCCCTAGCCAGGCTACATATAAGGAAGTTTCAGTAGTACCCGAAGAATGTTTGGTATCAACATGCCCATCCAGTAGAGTTTCAGGTTCCATTCCTTTCCTGTCTCGAGAACAAAATCCAGTGGTAGATCCAGCAAATTCATCTGAATCCAGGACTACTATTACAACCACTTCCAGCAGCTCAACAGATGCATCAGACCTGGGGTGGGGGGTGACTATGAAAGGCCTGAAGGTTCAAGGGCAATGGGAGTCTTGCCTTTGGAAAAAATACATCAACATCAGGGAGATGACTGCTCTTATCCTAGCTCTAAAAGCATTCCTTCCCCTTATTCATCTAGGACCTCTCAGAATTTTTACAGACAATAACACAGTCCTGTAATACATCAACAAGCAAGGGGGGACAAAATCCTACTTGCTCTACAGGCTAGCCATCCAGGCTTGGGAAATGGCTACCCTCTTCAAAGTGATGCTGCAGGCAGTTTACATACCCTCACAAGCCAATGTTCAGGCGGATGCCCTCAGCAGGTCTCTTTCACAGAATCATGAATGGATGTTGCACAGAGATGTCTTCTTGGACATTATCCGCCGGTGGGATACACCACAAATAGATCTGTTTGCCTCCCCTCTGAACAGACAACTACAGTTATTCTGCACAAGTGCCCCCTCCCCACAAGCATGGGGAGGGTGGATGCCTTCACAATCTCATGGAGGGGGATGATGCTCTTCGTGTTTCACTGTTGCAGTCATTACATTTGGGTAATCCTTCTGCCAGGTTGCCCTCAGTCGGCCTGAATTCCAAAGTCTTGGGTCCTGCATCGATTGCTGTCGCCCCTTCCCTGATGTTATCAGGGGTATAAAATAAGCAGCTGACGCAATTTTCTTCAGTCTTTCTTGCCGCGCGGTGCCCGAAGCAGAAGCAGTTCGCAAGTGCCGGTCGGCCGACTCCTGAGATTTTAGTGTTCGAGTTTCAGATCCGAAGTCTTCAATAAAGCTAAGTACCCCATTGGGGAAACTTTTTTTTCTTGCTCCAGACCAATGTCAGAAAAAGTAAATAATTATATTTCTTGTGGAATGCAAATACCTCATAAGGACTTTCATTTTTAGTGTATTCCTTGCCTAGGCCCTGATCACAACGTTTCTGGTTGTCGGTTTTGTGCTAGATTTAACCAACGCACTATTAAGCGTCGGTATGACTTTGCTTTAAACTATTTTGGGCGCCGGTTTAATTATCCAGAAATGTCGTCAGATAGCCATCCAACTACTGGAGTTCACAAAAACCGCAAAGAAAGGGAGAGAGAGAAACAACCGAGGCCCAAAACTGATGACGAAGCTTCTCCTAAGCCAGTCGCTGGTTCGCCGGTTCTCAGTGAGGCACTTTCGCAGCCCCTGACTCCCGCTACTTTAGAGTCGCAGGCCGCTACCGACTCCCACGTGGAGTCGGCTATGCCACTGGAAACACAAGGTATTGGAGCCTCGGACACTATTCCCTCAGATGGGTTTGGAGCCGCTGAGCAGGCACCGGTTTCTGAGGGTGTATTCAGACCTAAACATCTTTACATTAAACTGACTTCAGCTTCAAAAGCAAAGACTAAAGCACCTTCTAAAGCAAAGAAACAAACTCAAGATCCACGTGGTCAGGCCTCTATGCCCAAAAAACAGATGCTCAAGATGGCCGAAGACTTGATCACCTTGATCAGGGGTTCCCATCCCCCTCCTGATAAGAGGCCTAGGCAAGAGACAGACTATGAATTTTCAGATCAGGTTTCTATTTCTTCTGATCAGGAATATTCTCTTCCCCCCCAATGAGGATTCTGATGCTGAAGAATCTATACCTTCAGCTTCCCCTCCAGAGGACTATTCTTTTGGGGAAACCTTGCACACCATGAGGGAGCATTTCCACTGGGAGAGCCAAGATTTCTCAGAATCTAAAAAGAGGCTCAGGGACTTCCTTTTACTACCTCAACACAGGCCTCTAGCCATTCCACCTGTGTTAGTCATTATAGATGATGTGTTTTCGGAGTCTAGTCTGACCCCTGACTCCTTACCTCCAGCTCCTGTTAAGCCTGACAGATACTACAGGGTTTCTGACTCTCATAAATTCCTTTTTAAAAACCCTGCTGCAGACCCAGAAACTATTTCACAGGGTCCCAAAGGAGTTGAGGCTTCCGCTGCAAAAAACCCTACCCCTCTGACAGAGATTCTAGGGCACTGGATAAATGGGGAAAAATGTTTATACATCTGCTACCTTGGCTATAAGGGCCTTAAACTGTCAGTTTCATATGCTCAAATGTCAGCAACATGTCATGGCATTGCTTAAACAGAAAATGTTGTTAAACTCTGAATGTGCAGAAAACAAGGAAATGCAGGATTTATTGCATGCAGCTGAACAAGTTGGAAAGCATACTTTGCAATGTGGTTTTGATTCTTTGAAGGCCTCCTGCAGGGCCGCAGTTATGGGTTCTGTAATTAGGAGGCATGCTTGGTTAAAGGAACAAAATCTGCCTGATCATGTCAAAGTTAAATTATTAGATGCACCTTTACAGCATGATACTTTGTTTGGTGTTAAGGCAGAAGAGGTGTTAAAGAAAATGGAGGACAAAGCTAAATCTATGCAAACTATCAAAGATTTTTTACAAGTACAGCCACCTAGGTTTAGTAGACACTGGCCTACAAAGAATTGGTCCTTTCCTGTGTCAGACAGACGTCAAAGGGGCAGATCCAGACACCCTAGAGGCAGATCCCAGGCGCAAGGTTCATACAGGTCAAAGCAATGGGGTGCTTCTACCTCCAAAGTTGGAGAAGACAAATCCCAACCATACAGGAAACAGTCCCAATGACTTCCCCCGACCTGCACCAAGCACTTATCTCCTGGCAGCACCCTTAGGGGGAAAATTAGCACTTTTTCCTCAAAATTGGCACATTATAACCCAGGACAAGTGGGTTCTAAATATAGTGTCACAAGGCTACAAGTTCCATTTCCATACCCTGCCAAAGGCAAACGGTTGGCCAGATCTGCCAAAAAATCATTGGGCAGAGGCACAAAAACAAGTCACATCCCTCATGGCCATGGGGGCCATTGAACAAGTACCCGACCAAGAGCAGGGGCAAGGATTTTACTCAAGACTGTTCTTGGTACCCAGAAAGGACAAAGCCTGGAGACCAATACTGGACCTATCTATTCTGAACACATTCCTGGATATACCAAAATTCAAAATGTTGACTTTGCAGCAGCTTCTACCCATGCTGGGCAAGAATGCTTGGCTTGTAACTTTAGACCTAAAAGAGGCATACCTGCATGTTCCAATGCAGACGATACCTCAGATTCAAGGCCGGCACAATGCATTACCAATTCTCTGCACTTCAGCATACCTCTCAACCTCTTAGAGTAAGAAATCTGGACAAAGCCATGAAAAAAAAGTGGTAGAAATAGGGACAATTTTTAAATATTGCTCTTACAAACTTAGAAAGTTGAAAGAATAACAGGTTTTGCATTAGCATGAATTTTCTGAAGGGTATGAAGTCTAAAACTCAAATGTCTGTCATTATTTTCTAACTTCAGTCTTTAATGATTTGCCACTAATTTGCCAGCAATCCACAATTTTATGAAAAACGGACCAAAAATATAAGGCAGAAATCTGGACATTCTGCAAAAATCTGTACAGTTGTGAGACACTGCCCTTTAGCTTATCTATTGCGCCCAGGGGCTTTACAAAGTGCCTGGCACCAGTAATTGCATTCTGCAGATAAAGAGGAATACAAATATATCCTTACTTGGACGACTGTTTAATTCAAGCAGAGAACAAGGACATTCTTCTACAACGTCTGGCATTTGTGAAAAGACTTCTAACATGCCAAGGGTACACAGTCAATGAAAAGAAATCAAAACTAGTACCCTCTCAAGAGATAATATTCCTGGGTGCAAGCTTAAATACAACTGCCCAGATGGCTTATCTCACACCAGACAATCTAAGGCAACTGACTACCTATTTCAAAATGTTGGCAACAAAGGCCCAGTTATCTGCAAGAAAAATTCTGCAGGCTTTGGGCTTCATGGCATCATGCATCCTACTAATTCCATATGCAAGACTGCATGTGAGGAAACCTCAATGGTACCTAAAAAGTGTTTGGACTCAACATTGCCACAGCCTGGAAACAATGATTACTCTCATCCCCTGCCTGCATGGTGGGCGAAGGCTTGTCACCAGAACAAGGGACAGCCATTCACATTAGCCCCAGCCAGGCAGACACTAACAACGGATGCATCAGATTATGCCTGGGGGGGCCCACATGGCAGGAAGATGCATTTAGGGCACATGGTCCTCAAACCAAATGCATCTACATACCAATCAAAAAGAGATGCTAGCTGTTCAAAATGCCATGACATCCTCCAAGGACCTACTTCATCCGGGGCAACTACTGATAAAGACAGACAACACCATGGTCATGTGGTATATAAACAAGCAGGGGGGCACACATTCCTACCCCCTTTGCAGACTAGCCATGACTTGTGGGACACAGCATTGACTTACCAAGTGCATCTGCAGGCACAATTCCTGCCAGGAAAGGAAAATACTCTGGCAGACGAACTAAGCAGAAACCTCATGGATCCCCATGAGTGGCAGCTGGATCCACAAGTCTTCAACATGATAACAAGGAAATGGGGATGCCCGGACTTAGATCTGTTTGCCTCCCCTCACAACTACCAACTAAAAGATTCTGCACAAGGACTTATCAAAGCCAAGCATGGAAAGTGGACGTACTATCTTTCAGCTGGAAAAACCTATCAGTATATGCCTTTTCGCCACTGCTTCTCCTCCCCAAGGTACTCCTAAAGGTCAGACAGGAAAAGCCAAAGATGATACTGATTGCACCAGACTGGCCCCGCCAGTACTGGTATCCAATCCTAAGGAACTTGTCTCAATGCCCAGCTTGGACCTTACCTCAAATACCTCATCTACTGTCCCAGCAAAACAGTCAGATCCTGCACAGCCAACTCAGAACCTTAAACCTGACAGCATGGCGGATAATGTATACATACAAAACACACCTCTCAGTAAAGCTATGATGGATGTCATTTTGGAAGCCAGAAGGCCTAGTGCTAGAAAATCTTATGCTGGAAAATGGAAGAGATTCTGTGCTTGGAACCAGGCACAAGGAACTGATACAGTTGTACCAAATATTCCTCAGATTTTACAGTACTTAACTGAGATGCTGGACAAAGGTCTATCTTTTCCATCAATTAAAATTTATGCCTCTGCCATTTCGGCTCATTACAATACAGAGCCACCAATCTTTTCTCATCCTTTGTTAAAGCAGTACCTCAGAGGAGCCAAAAATGTAATGCCTCCAAGGAGATCACCAATACCTGCATGGTACCTCAACTATGTCTTGGAAAAACTCACACTGCCTCCTTTTCAGCCAGCTGTTACTGCTGATATAAAGTTTTTATCTTGGGAAACAGCTCTGCTCCTAGCAATAACTTCTGCAAGACGAGCTGCAGGCACTCTTGGCTGTGGAACCTTTTATCATTTTTTATCCAGACAGGGTTTTTCTGAGGACAAACCCAACATTTATGCCTAAGGTGGTGTCCAGTGTGGCTCTTAACCAAACTATTCATTTGCCAACTTTTTATCCAAATCCACAGAACAAGGGGGAGAGAATTCTGCATTCTTTGGACGTACACAGACAGCTTAGATTCTTCTTGGACAGAACCAAAGGTTTCAGGAAGACAGAGCAGTTACTAGTGGCATATGCTGCAGGATCACAAGGAAAGGCCATCTCAAAGCAGACTATTTCAAAGTGGATAGGCCATTGCATTCATTTCTGCTGTTCACAGCATGGCAAGCCAGATCCTAAGGGCATTAGGCCACATTCAGCCAGACCTGCAGCCACTTCAGCAGCCTTTCTCAGGGGAGTACCAACCAAAGACATTTTAGAGGCTGCTACTTGGAGTTCAGTGCACACCTTTACAAAGCACTATCATCTGCCACTCTACTGTAAATCCTGGGCAGGCTTTGCCACTGCAGTTCCGCAGGGCCTCATAGCCGCTCCTAATGCAGTTTAGCTCCAGCCTCCCAACCATAGCTTTGGGACTCTTCCCAAATGTAATGACTGCAACAGTGAAACACGAAGAACATAGTACAGTTGTGTACACTTACCATAAATGTAGATGTTCGAGTGTATTCACTGTTGCAGTCTAGGTTACCCACCCGCCATCCCCCTTTTTTCTGCTGGAACTTATCTTTCCTTCTCTGAGTTGTACGACCTATGTGGTGTATGTACTTGTAGATGAAGGTAAATTTTATATTGGTGGATGTATTTTTATATATTTGTAAATTTTGCCTACCCTTTTAGGGGGCACCTGACATTTGGGGCAAGAAAAACTGAAGAAAATGGCATCAGCTGCTTATTTTATACCCCTGATGACCTGATGTCAGGGAAGGGGCAACAGCAACCGACGCAGGACCCAAGACTTTGGAATTCAGGCCGACTGAGGGCACCTGCCAGCAGGATTACCCAATTGTAATGACTGCAACAATGAAATACACTCGAACATCTACATTTATGGTAAGTGTACACAACTGTACTTTTCTTTATGCATTCCCCCCCTTTCCTATCATACAGAAAGTCCTGCTGAAAATTCAATGGGACAAACCAAAAATCTTGTTGGTGACCCCCCTTCTGGCCAAGGCAGCACTGTTCCCCCACCCTACTTTTTTCACTAACCAAGGGCAATCACCACACGTTACCAGGTGGATCTCATCACACAGCATAAGGGATCCCTCATCCACCCATACTTACAAACTGTCAGTCTAGCCCTGTGGATGATAAACTTTTGATCCCTTTTAGACACCTTTATTTAGAGGATGTGCTTTCTGTCCTGCAGGATGCTAGAAAACCCACTACTAGGAGATCCTATTTGTCCAAATGGAAAAGGTTCTTCATTTGGTGTCTACACAGACAACTAGATCCCTTTAGGGCAAATGTACCTCTAGATGTTAAGTTGTCAATCTCACCTTCTTTCTTGCTGGATGGGTTCAGAGCCGAACCTCGGCTCCGACTCGGCCACTTACTAAAGCTCGAGAGCTAATTTTACCAGCTTGAGGCAACCCTATATCCCATGATGCTAGGCGATAACTACCCAGATCTCGTTTGCCACTTTCGCTTGCGAGGTACGTTTTTACCGGGTCTTGGTAAGTCTTGGAGTTTATATATATATAGATAGTACCTTTCTACTTAGTTTCCCACTCCTTTCTTGTTTAGACTAACTTAACGTTTTTTAAACCTTTTCCCCGTTAGTAACCTTTCTTTCCCCTTATTCCAAGTTATACATCCCTCCCTTTAGGTTAGGCCTTAGGCCTGCCCCTTTCCTAATTCCTGACAGGGATTCTGTACTGTGTTTGTGGTGTGTTTGTACCCCTGTATCCCTGTTTTTCTTAGTTTGTGTGGATTTGGGCGTGTGTGTTTGTGTGTTTTTTACTTTTGTGCCCTTTTACTTCAACAGCACTATGTCGAAGGACACAAAGGTCTCAGAGGCTTCAAGAAGTGTGACTCATGCTGTCAGAAGATGTCTCTGACAGACGGTCACACTTTTTGTGTTTACTGCCTGGGACCTCTGCACCTGCAGGACTCTTGTTCTGTGTGCCATGCATTCAGCCCAAGAGTCCTGCAGGAGCGCAGGAACAAATTAATCTTAAGGGGCTTATTAAAGCCCGAGGGCTCCCCGTCTAAGTCTGTGCCGGGGAAGCCCTCGAAGCCAGCCAAACCGTCGGCTCCGAGTCCTAAGCCTTCAGCTGCTGGCTCACCATCTGTGGCAAGATCGGCTCTGGCTGGAGCTGATACTTCTGTGTTGCAGCTTCCAGCATCGGCTCCACTTGGCGCCGATACCGCTGAGCCTCTACTCTCACGGTTGGTTCCGGCTGGAGCCGACGTATCTTCGGCTCCTTCGGCTCCATCCATCTCCAGGAAAAGGTCCAGATCCCCATCTTTGGAATCGATTCATTCAGCTCCGGGGTCACCCTTGCTCTCGGAGCGGAGCCGTTCTTCTCGGTCGTCCAGGCTTTCCGACCATGAACTTGAGAGAGTGGTCAGTAGACTGTTGAAGTCTCAGGCACTGGCCCAAATGCTTCATAGCCCGTCTCATCAGACAGTGGCTATTTCAATTCCACCTACTATTCCTCCTTTGACTCTCCCTCAGAGTTTGAGCCGGAGCTCCTCAGAGCCATGACTGTTGTGGCGTCGGAGCCGATACCCCCCCCCCTTCGGCTCCGTCGTCCTCTGCTCCGATCTCCTCCTTGATGCCTTCATTGGAGGGATTCGGGCGCCTGGTCTCTCTCGCCGGCTCCGAGGGGGCGAGTGGCATCGGACCCTTGTCCAACCCCATTCTCCCTCTCGGAGCATCGGTGCTAATGAGCTCGGCCCCATCGGCTTCGGAGCCGTCCCTGTCGGTGCGGCCCGGGGTTCCTACTTCTTTGGAGCGGGAGGCCTCTGGCCTGTCTGATAGGGGAGCCTTCAAAGTGATGTGGAGCGTACTAGCCCCAGGGCATGGTCAACAGTCAGCTCCATCAGCTCCTCCCACTACAGTGCCTGCTGACGTCTCTTCCCACTCTCTTGCTCCCGGACCCAGAGATCCAACGCCTCAGGTTTCCCCACTGGGAATATCTTCCTTGGCTTCTCCTGACCCGTCAGGTGAACCTCCGCGCAAGAGGACATGTAAGAGGAAGCATGTGGACTCCCCTGAGTCCATTACATCCGATACCGACTTGGATGAGTCGGAAGGATCCCCAAAGTCCCCCTCTGAGGATGTCTCTTTTTTCAGACATCCTTGAAATCCTCAAACAGAGGGGGAACTGGTCTTCCCTTAATCTTTCTGGGGACGAGTCGGTTTACCAGGAGGCATTTGGTTCTCGAGCCCTCCACCTCCTGGGTGTCTCCGCCTTTCGACCCGCTTATGGAAGTGGTGGCACGGAAGGCATGGACGGCCCCAGATTCAGTGGAACCCACCCCACATAGGCCTTCTAAATTTATTACGGCTCCAGCTGATAGGCAATTTTTAACAAAAGGTGTCTCGGTTGATGCCATGGTGGTGGCTGCAGCCACCAAGAAGGAACTAGCCAATCCTTCAGTACCTATCCATCCTCCTAACAAGGATTCTAGGACTATGGATAGGTACGTAAGTGGATGTTTTCTTCAGCGACCTTTGCCATGCGGTCGCTGAATTACTTGTGTCACTTCACCCGCCTTCAGAGAGATGTTCTCAAAGAGTTGAGTGAAGTTTTACAGGATCCGTCAGCTGCTGGGTCCCAAGATAAAATCAACTCACAGCTAGGAACCCTAAACTCCATTGTTAACTCCTCCATGCGGCTCATTTCCTATGCAGCCGATGGAGCGAGTAGGGCCGCAGGCACAGGTGTGGCCTTAAGGCGTCACGCCTGGATGCAGCTTTGTAATTTTGCAGACCCCTTCAAGGCATCCTTCACTAACTCCCCTTTTGATGGTTTGACGTTGTTCGGGCCTCAAGTGAAAGACACCTTGACCAGATGCGAGCAAGATGGCAAAACTCTTTCTGCCGTAGGAGTCCGTTTCTCCACCCCTTCCAGACCATATCCTAAGGGTCAAAAGGGTGGAAAGATGTGGTTCCGCAAATCACAAGGAGTCACGCCTGACGCAAGAGGTCAGTTTACCCCCAGAGGCAGAGGAGGTAACAACAACAGACGCCGCCCAAGAGGCAGACGGGGTCCGCAGAATCAGGGTAGCAGAGAGTCTCTCTCTGACAAACCCTTCCAACATCCCTGAGATGTTGCCCGACTGTCCACCTTCGGAGGCAGTCGGGGGAAGATTGTCGCTGTACCCAAAAGCCTGGCTCTCCCTCACTTTAGACAAATGGGTACAGTCTGTTATATCTGAGGGTTACAAAATTCCCTTTATCCAAACCCCAACTCAACAAAAGAGAACCCTTCCAGACGTTCCACCCAGTCTAAGGGAACAAGCAGTGCTAGAAATATAAAAACTACTAGCAAAAAGAGCCATCCAGCCAGTCCCAGCAGACCAACTAGGATACGGAGTCTACTCAAAGTTCTTTTTGGTACCAAAAAAACAGGGGACTGGAGACCAATATTAGATCTCAGCAAACTAAACAAGTTTGTAAAAAGGACAAGATTCCGGATGGTCATGCTACAGTCCATTCTACCCTTTCTGGGCAAGGACAATTGGATGTGCTCCGTAGACCTTCAGGACGCGTACTATCACATCAAAATTCACAGGCGCTCCAGACGTTTTCTCCGCTTTCGGCTGGGGGCCAGTCACTACCAGTTCAGAGCCCTGCCCTTTGGTCTCACTACAGCCCCCAGAGTGTTCATCAAATGTATGGCAGCGGTTACGGCTCACCTGAGGCGTCAAGGATTCCAGGTGTTTCCATATCTAGACGACTGGCTCCTCACCGCCACCACCAGGCATCAACTTCTTCAGGCCAGAGATTACACCATTCACATTTGCAGAGGGCTAGAAATCTCTATAAATTTCGAAAAGTCTGCCTTGTCACCTTGTCAATCTATTACCTTTATAGGCGCCAACTTGTACACAGTGCAGCTCTCAGCAAAGTTAACAGATCAAAGGATCTTAGATATTCAAAACCATGTCCATGTTCTGCTTCAGAGCGACAGAATTCAGGCCAGGTATGTCCTGAAAGTATTGGGGCTCATGGCGGCCGCCATCACACTTCTTCCTCTTGCCTGCCTTTACATGTGTCTTCTACAGTGGATGCTTTTCGCCCAATGGTCTTTCCAACAACTCCCTATGCACCACAAGATCATGATAGCTCCAATTTGCAAAAATCATCTGTCTTGGTGGATGTTGTCCCCTCAAGTCCATCAAGGCAGACCCTTTATTCCTCCCTCCCCGGTTGCCACGGTCACATCGGATGCCTCCCTGATCGGGTGGGGGGGCATTTTCAGGGCAGGACAATCCATGGCAAATGGCAACCTTTCGAATGCCACCTGCACATAAATGCCCTGGAGATGAGAGCAGTGCTTTTGACGTTGCAAGCCCTCCACGACTCTCTTCCCCTGGGGACTATTGCAATCCAAACGGACAATATGTCCATAGTGTGGTATATCAACAAGCAGGGCGGAACCAAGTCCTATCCCCTGTGTCGAGAAGCACTCAGACTTTGGCAATGGGTGATCTCTTCTCAGCAGTTTCTGATAGCAACGCATATCCCCGGGAAGTCCAACATCATAGCGGACAGGTTGAGCAGAGCTATTCTCATGCCACACGAGTGGTCTCTCAAACAATCTGTGACGGAAGAGATTTTTCAGAAGTGGGGCCTTCCTTGCTGCGATTTTTTTGCTACACCTCAAAACAGCAAATGCCCCGACTTCTTCACCCTCTTCCCCCTTCCAGGCCATCCCCCCAGAGACGCTGTAGTCCAAGATTGGCCTCAGGGACTTCTTTACGCCTTTCCACCCCTTCCGTTAATATCACAGGTAATTCAGAAAGCAACCGCCTCGAGAGCCAAGATGATTCTCATTGCCCCTTATTGGCCTCGACAGATATGGTTTCCGTTCCTGCATCGTTATCTCTTGGAGCAGCCTTGGCATCTGGATCCAGTGCCAGATCTTTTGGCCCATCAGTCGGGGCAGCTGCACCAATCCCTCCATTCTCTCAACCTCACTGCTTGGTTGCTCCACTTCCATTCCTAGCCAGGCTTCCTATGATTTCAAATCCCGTCCGGGATATCATAGTAGCTTCCCTTAAATCTTCCACCAGAAGGATCTACACTAGTAAATGGCAACGTTTTTCCTTCTGGACAAAGGCTAGAAATATAGATCCGTTCACTGCTCCAATTCACTCGGTCTTGGATTTCCTAGCTGAAATTTTTCATTCAGGATCTTCATCCTCCACAGTAAAAGTTCAGTTGGCAGCCATTTCAAATTTTCACATAGGCCTGTCGGACTGCAGCATCATGTCCCATAAGCTTTGCAAAGCATTCCTTAGAGGTGTCTTTGTACTAAGACCCCCGATCAAAGATCCTCCACCACAGTGGGATCTAAACTTAGTTTTAACATCCTTGATTCTACCTCCCTTTGAACCTGTGGCTTCCTGTTCATTGAAATTACTTTCCTGGAAAACACTCTTCCTGGTCGCTGTTACATCTGCTAGGAGAGTATCTGAACTTCATGCCCTCTGCATTCGTCCTCCTTACTTAGTCTTTCACAAAGACAGAGTTTCTCTAAGAATGAACCCCTCTTTCATACCCAAGGTGGCTTCGCAGACAAATTTAAATCAATCAATTGACCTCCCAGTTTTCTTCCCTAATTATTCGAACAGGGTGGAGAAAAAACTGCATTGTCTGGATGTTCGTCGTCAGCTCCGACATTATTTGGACAGAACTAAACAAATCAGGAAATCTGATCAACTCTTTTTATCTTATGCAGAAAATAGGAAAGGCCTTCCAGTATCCAAGGTAACCCTGTCTAGGTGGCTCTCTTCTCTGATCACATATACTTACCAACTCAGAGGTAAAGAATTGCCTTCTAGGCCAAGAGCCCATTCAACCAGGGCACTAGCCACATCAACAGCCTTTCAAGCTAGACTACCAATAGACACTATTTGTGCAGCAGCCACATGGGCTTCTCCTCTTACCTTTGTCTCGCATTACAAATTGGACATGGCCTCCAGAAATAGGGCAAATTTTGGTTCCACCGTTCTCAAGAGTCTGTTCCAATGAACCACCCAGGATGAAGGTGCTAGGGACGCGGTCCCATCCAGCAAGAATGAAGGCGAGATTGACAACTTAACATTGAGAAGTTATATACCTACCATAACATTCCATGTTAGTTGTCTTCTCTCACCTTCTTTCTTGCGTCCTGCCCACCATCCCCCTAGCCTGGACAGACCGAGAAGATTTCCCCTTCTTTGAAGGGTCCTGATCTTGCACTTTCAGCCAAATAGCTTGTCCTAGGGTAACTACAGCTTAGATAGCGATCCTTTCGGGGTTATCCTTTTTCCCCCCTCCTCTCCAGTTGGAGGACTATATTGCCTAATGTTGTTTCAGCTACCAAACAAGATCTGGGTAGTTATCGCCTAGCATCATGGGATATAGGGTTGCCTCGAGCCGGTAAAATTAGCTCTCGAGCTTTAGTAAGTGGCCGAGTCGGAGCCGAGGTTCGGCTCTGAACCCATCCAGCAAGAAAGAAGGCGAGAGAAGACAACTAACATGGAACATTATGGTAGGTACATAACTTCTCATTTTGTCTTATCTGTGTGAGCTACTTAAGTCTGAACTTTCATATTCTTTAGTGAAAGTCCATTTATCAGCTATCTCTGATTACTTACCTCTCAACCCACCATTACTATCCAGATTAGAGGTAAAGATTTTTGTTGAGAAGGTCCTACACATCAGACCACCAAGGAAACCCATCCCTCCCCTTTGAGATCTTAATTTTATTCTAGAAAAACTCACAGCTGCTTCCTTTGAACTAGCAGCCTCAGGCACCTTAAAGATGTGCACTTGGAAAACAGTGCTTCTGATAGCCTTGACCTCTGCCAGGAGGGTCTCAGAGATACAAGCACTCAGACCCAACCCACACTACTTAATATTTCATAGAGACAGGGTCTGTCTCTGCACCAACCCGTCCTTCATGCCTAAAGTGGTCAATGAACTGTCGCTTAATCAATCTATCCATTTACCCACTTTCTTTCCTTCTCCTCAAAATGACAGTGAGAGAGTGCTCTATTCCCTGGATGTGCACATAAACCTAGACAAGACCAAGCACATCAGAAAGTCAAACCAGCTGTTTGTATCCTTTCATCCCAAGGCTCTGGGAAACGCTGTCTCCAAACAAACAATTTCTGCTTGGATTTCCAACACCATACCCTTCTGTTACTCCTTCCATGGCAAACAGTTGCCTTATGCTGTGAGGCCTTACTCCACCAGGGCTGTGGCCTCCTCACGGGCCTTTTTCAAAGGACTGGACCATTCTAGTGGCAGTCACATGGACATCAGTACACACATTTACTAAACATTACAAATTGGACAACATCTCTAGGGCTAGGGCAGGTTTTGCTAAGGCCATCCTGCATGGTTTCCTGAAGAGTTCCTCCATCTCAACCTCCCATTTCACATGTTGAGCTTTGGTATTTTCCCTCATGTTTAGAATACTGCAACATGAGAATAGGAAGACAGAATAGTTGTGTAAAATCTTACCATAACCATAGATGTCCTTCTCTTCCATGTTGCAGTATTCCTATCCCTCCCTCCTACCCCCTCTTAGGACATCTTGTTTCTATTTCTTTTTTCCCCTCACTAGATGGCATCCTTATCAACTATCCTTAGACTCTTTTCTGACTAAGATGTTCAATTCTGAGTTCAGTGTGTGCAGATGTCACATTTATGGCCCACAGTTTATGGTACCTACGTGTGATATCCCACGCACCATACAGCAGCCAGGCTAAGCTTTTGTAGATGAACCAGACGTTCGGGTCACCTCAGGCAGAGGATCCTTCATGTTTAGAATACTGTAACTTGGAAGAGAAGGACATCTGTGGTTATGGTAAGATTTTACACAACTGTTCTATCCCATGGGAAGGACTTGCTCACACTCAAAAGGGCTCTCTCATTCACCCAAACATGCAAACGTTGAACTTCAGTCTGTGAGTAATAAGTCTCTGATAACATTTGGGCAGCTTTTTTCAAAGGACATACTACAAGCATTATAGGAGGCTAGAAAAACTGTGACAAGAAAATGTTATGTTTCTAAATGGAAAAGATTTTCTATCTGGTCCCAAAATGGAAAACAGGACCCTTGTTATATGAGTATTCGTACTGTTCTTTCATATCTATGTGAGTTGCCCAAATGAGGACTGTCATATTCTTCCATTAAAGCACATTTGTCAGCCATATCTACTTGTCTGTCCTTAGGTCTATCATTCTGTGCACATTTTGAGGTAAAGTAATTTTTGAAAGGTGTCCTGTATATTACGCCACAAAAAAATCTATACCTCTTGGGAACCTGAGTTGTGTATTAGAGAAGTTGTCCCTCCCTCCTTTTTAGCCTGCATCTTCTTCCTCTTCCTCTTTAAAATTCTGTACTTGGAAGACAGTTCTTCTAGTTACCCTTACCTCAACTAAAAGGATCTCCGAGTTACAAGCCCTTATAGCATCTACTGTTTTTTTTTTTCACAAAGACCGGGTAACCTTAGGACCAGCCCTTCTTACATGCTTAAGGAGTGGGCTGTTATATGGCCTATCCAAAGCACAGATACTTCACAAACACAAGCACACCACAGGTAGGTCACGTGTAGATAAATACAGTGCAGATAAAAACTCACATGCCAATGTCTCACCAGGCAAGCCATTTAGGCGTAACACAAAACCAAATGTACTAGTCCTAGGTGACTCTACCTTGAGACACACTGATGTGCCACTCAACAAGTTAGATAAGGAGAAGGTCACGGTTAGCTGCCTGTCTGGTGCCAGGATCCAGACCATCACACATGCACTCAAGTCCTTCAGCAGCAAGTACTGTTATGACTCATAGTACATGTTGGTGTGAATGACTTGAGATGCACCTCTCTGGACTATATGATGACAGACATGACTGTGGTCTCAGATTAGGTATCCCAGGCATGTATGTTCCTAGCCTTAAACAGCATACTACCCTCACTCAGGATGATGCCACCACAGTACAAGCAAAAGATGATTAACTTCAACAATTGGCTTAATTTCTGGTGTCGTTCTAAGGGGATCCAGTTCCTGTCAGCCTGGGATGACATGGTTGTTAGACCTCATTGGTGTGCCAGAGATGGTTTTCACCTGTTACCCCCTAGGATTTCAGCTTCTGGCAAGGGCTCTTGCATCCCCCCTAGTGCCATTTTTAGGCAATGTCACAAGTACAAAATTACCAATATAAAATTTTCCTCAAAAACCAATGTCAGGGTCATGCTGCTAAATGCTTGGAGTCTTAACCTAAAACTACGCTCGGAAGCTGCCCTCACCTTGGAGGATGCTGACGTCTGTGCTGTCACAGAAACCTGGTACAAGGCTGTGGGGAGCACCACGGCTATACTGAGTTATAATCACTTCCACTCGCTTAGACCATCCGATGAGAGCGGGAAATCCAGAGGGGGAGGAGTATCTATTTTTATTGGAGACAAATACTCCTCCATATTGGTACATCTAAATGAGTCCCTTGAACTTTTCCATGTACAACTCAATGTAGGCAAAACTCCTCTTCAGATTATTACCAGTTACAGGACCCCCTTCATGAACCAGAATGCCCACAATGCCTACCTGGACCTCCTAGAGTCCCTCAATAAACCACAAAAGACCCTGGTTTTGGGAGACTTCAACTACCCATCAATAGATTGGTCTAACTTCACCTGTACCAACGCAGTCGCCCAGAGATTCTTGAGCTTTGTAATCTCCAATTCCCTGGACCATTCAGTGGACACCCCTGCTAGGGGTTCAAACAGCCTGGATCTGATACTCACGAACATGAGTGATCATTGCACCACCCCAAGTGTACAGTCATCTGTAGTGAGATCTAACCACAATTCAGTCACATTAGGAGTAGCAATAGAGTCTGACCACCCCCAGCTGGAGCTAAACGTTGGGAGGCTGGCCTAATGGTTAAGGTGTTTCCCTTACAAACACAAGGTACAGGGTTTGAGTCTCACAAGGGATAATTGGCTAGGCTTAAAATGACTCGCAAGGGCAGTTAGCCTAGGACTAATATATGAACCTAAAACATTTCTTCAAAGCAAACTATAATCTCTTATGAGACTATGTTACTAGTTTCATAGCCCCCACCCCCAGTGATGGGAAGGATACCTATGCCGAGGTTTATAACAATGCCTTGTATAAACACCTGCACAGTTGCATCGACTCAGCTGTACCCGATAGGATAACATTAAGTTCCTCATGTAAGAACAAGCTTGTTTGGTAAATATCCGCCATAAACAGGCTATATAATAGGAGAAAGAAACTGTTGTCCAAAATCAGTAGAAGACAATCCACTAACTCAAAGGACTTCCTTTCCGGACTAAATAAGCATATAAGACACCTAGTGAAAAAATCCAAATCAGACTACGAATCTAAATTGGCCTCAATAGCCAGGGGTATCCACAAAATCTCAGATTTGCACTGAACTTGTTGTAAATAACAGAACATATACTGAACCTGGTGACATTGCTAACCTGCTGGCAAATAGGTTCAGTGAGAACTTCTCCCTCCCCCTGTCACCGCCCAGTTTACCACAAGACATTGCTCCAACATGTCTCCCCCCCCCCCAGAAATCTCTGAGGAACAGGCCCTTAATGCCCTTTCCAAGGCAAAAAACACAGCCTCTGTGGGACCAGTCAACATCCCTGGCTGCATCTTAAATTGATTAAAGCAGGAGCTAATGGCACCTCTGAGTACCCTCTTTAACCACAGTCTAAGCACTGGGTATGTTCCTGCAGATTGGAAAACCACCACTGTCATCCCCCTCCACAAAGGGGGCTCCTCTTCTGACCCCGGGAATTACAAACCAATAAGTCTGACTAGCCTCATATGCAAGGCCATGGAGAGAATCATCATGGACCTCAAAAACAAGGATATAGGTGACCTGCAAACACTAGACCTGTCCCAGTCTGGTTTCATTAAAGGGAGATCATGCCTGCTGAATTTAGTGGGCTTCTTTGAGACAGTTATCAAAGCCCTGGATGAAGACAATACTGTGCATATTGCCTACCTAGAGAAGGCCTTCAACACCATTCCCCATTCAGCTGTAATTGATAAACTTACCCAACTGAACGTAAACAGTGTATAGTCAGGTGGGTTGCTAATTGGCTTACCAGTAAATCGCACACAATTAAAATAGGGGCTGCTTCATCCACCTCCAGACCAGTAACCAGTAGAGTATCACAGGGCTTGGTGCTAGAGCCCCTGTAGTTTGGAATTTACATTTCAGAAGTACAGACCAAAACAAAAGGCATGGCTAACAAAGTTTGCAGATGACTACAAGCTGGGTGTGATCATTGAATCCCTTGGTGACACTATCACCCTTCAGGAAGGTCTCTTTCAACCCGACTGGTGTCAGAGTCACGCTAAAAAGTGCATCATCATCATCCCCTTCAGCAACACCACCTGAAGTACCCAGTTGGTTGTAAGAGATCTAGGCACACAGATTGACAGCAACCTCTCCTTCGACCATCATGTTTCCACAGTGGTGAGGACATTGCCCATTTCATCAGTAAGGCATTGCCTCCAGAAAAAAAAGAGGTTATAACCCCCCTGTACTCCTCCCTTATTAGACCAGTTATGGAATACAATGCACCCTTTGGTATGTAGCTCTCCAGGCACCATACAATTGAAGAGACCTCAGAGGTACCTTACCAAATAAATTCAAGGTGTCCAACACCTCTCCTGTGCCGATAGATTAAAATCCCTGTCACTATATTCTGTGTCCTATGGACTACTCAGGGGTGGCCTCTGCTTAGCCTATAAGGCATCTGCAGACCCTGCCTTGATGGAAATGCGATACATTATCAAGAAAAATGGTACTCACTGTACCTACTCTAGTGACCTCAACATAAGAAGTGATATTAATCAGACCTGCTGGAGAGACAGGTTCATCTCCCAAAGGCTCCCCCCTACACTGGAATAAGCTTCCAATCCCAGTAAAACAGAACCTTTCACTGACCCTCTTCCAGTGGAATCTGGATGTTTGGATGGGTAGTCACAAATTCACCCTGGAGTTTTACCTGTGTCCCTTCTGTACAGGGGCAGCATGCGTTGAGTCAGGCCTACTAATAGCACCATTAAAAGGAGGGGGGAGACTTGCTAGGCTTGTAAGGGCCTCAGGACCATTTGCCTAGTAACCTCCTATGATTCTATGACTAAACATGTGTACTTTCTATCCCAATCCTCAAAATAAAGGTGAAAGAATTTTACATTTGTGTTATCTAATAATTTTATTTTTTTCAAAACAAAAGATCATGAAGAATGAGAATGTAATTAAATTCAAAAACTTTACACGTGTATACAATCTGTGAAATATATTAACAGAATTAAACAATTTTTGATTATTCTATACATTTTTACATATGACCAAGGTGATTGAACCTGAATATTATTTACCTAGTACAGATTATTGCCTCTTCATTTTGTTCAAATTCTGTTAAAAAAGTGTGTTACAGATATCCAACTTTTAGGTTTAGTTTGCATGACATTCAGTTTGTAGTAGTAATCAACTCTTCTGATAGAATTTTACATTCTTCCGATGTCCTCAGGCAGCTAAGTTTTTATCTTGACAAGACTAAAACTTCCAAAAAGACTGATCAGTTGTTTGTTGCCTTTCAGGTTGCTCTTTCTAAAAGCAAACCCTTTCTAATTGGATTTCTGTAGCTGTCTCTTTTGTTAGCTCTTCCATGGAAAATCCCTT
The DNA here is from genome assembly GCF_019279795.1 of Protopterus annectens. Classification (NCBI taxonomy): domain Eukaryota; kingdom Metazoa; phylum Chordata; order Ceratodontiformes; family Protopteridae; genus Protopterus; species Protopterus annectens. The sequence goes on from NC_056732.1 coordinate 1,435,299,566, forward strand.
CTACACCAAATTAAAGCAATTCCACCAGAGCAGAAACATCTTCATGGATTTTTTTCAGGATTCTAGACTCTAGATCCATCTTAGAAGCTGACACTTGGTCTTCCATATACACTTTTTTCTAAGCACTGTAAATGTTATGCTGTCTCCAGATCCAGAACTTGTTTTGCCAGTTCTCTCCTACAAGGAATTCTGGATTCCAGTTTCTCTGCCTTTTCCCCCTCCCAGACACACTAAAGGTTTTGGGAATCTTCACATATGTAGCAAATACTGCAACAGTGATCATTGAAGGGACATAGTACTGTTGTGTAAGCTCTTACCATAAAACAGTAGATGTCTGATTAGATTGTGTTTGCAGTGTGGACACCCTCCCTCTGTACCCCTTCTCTTTTATAGACTTTTATATTCCTTTCTCCTTTTCTGACCAAGATGGACTCCTGTTTTACCACTTTCCCATTGAGGAGTTGGCAGACAGAACCCTAACTTTGACTTCTACCCTTTTGGTCTGGTGCAAGAAAGCCCTGAATATTTTTGTGGGCATACATACCTTGTGCACTCCTTCACTGTCTTATGCTTGGTCATATGTCAGATGTGTGGCACAAGAGGAAGACTCAAATCTTTGGTATGCTGGCCGGATATATGGTATTCTTGGCAGAGTAATTAATTCTTTTTTGTAGTATGTACTGCAACAATTATTCAACAGAACATATATTCTTATGGTACAGTCTTGTACTGTTGTACTTTCTAGGCCATATAAGAGCCCACTCCATCCAAGCCACTGTAGCCACTAATGCCTTCCGTAGAGGGGTCAACATGTAAAGCTAATTATAGAAACAGCAACTTGTTCACACCTTCTCCAGGTGCTACAATTTAAGACTGACATGTATGGCTGTCACAGGATTTGCATTAGCTTTCCTGCAGGGAATTATCTCATAATTATGTATTTTCAAACACTGTATTTCCTTATGTTGTGGGAATATTCCCAGAATCAGGGGCTACAACAGTAAGTACTACAGTGAACTATATACGGTTGTATTAGGAACTCACCATGTAGATGTTCAGGAAAATTTAGTGTTGCAGTCCACATACCCTTTCCTACTCCTGAATTTCTTCTGACTACTTCTCATCCTTTGTATTGTGTGTTGGGGTGGCACTGTAGTCCATTTATCTGCACGTTCCCTCTTGTTTCCCGTGGATGATTGTTAATTCCAAGTATGTACGTGGTTTTCCCTGGTTAACAGTCCTCTGTCCCCAGGCCCACCCCATAGACTTCCAGTCTCATTCATTCATTCACCTGAACCTCTTATCTAGAGAGGGAGATTGAAGACCTCTTAGGAGGACCTTGAGGTACAGAAGACGTTTGCCATCTGGTCTGCTTGGGCTTTTGCATTGAGATCTTCTGATCTGCTTTTAGCCATGGCAAGAAAGATCTGAAGATTGCATCAGCTAAAACACCTATTGTAACACCAACTGTTTTGCATAATGATAGGAAAGTGTCAGCCAAGGTCCAGGGAGAAGGTAGTGTTATGGATTTTTAACTGGCAGTCAGGCTTCTTGTAGTCAAGGATCCCAAAAATTGAAGAATACAACAGTGAATCTGCTCACATATCTACATTTATGGTAAGTTTTTAATACAGCTGTACTTTCATTTATGCTCCCAGTTATTTCAGTTGATGCCAGAATGCTCTTAACTTTTGCTCATACTGTGTTACCAGTTACCATATTGACATATCTGCTTTTACTATGTGTTGCTATAATTGGTTACATTTTTAAAAGTATGCGGTTTCCATTCTTTTAACAGCTCTCTTAGTATCTTACCATGGTCTTCTCACTTGTCAGCCTTCCCTTTTTTAAATGACCATTTATGTTTGCAAAACTCTCTAAGCATTCACTTACCCATGCAGCACCATGTTGGAACAATATCAAACAGCAATCTAAGGAATCTTTCCTTTCAAATGACGTATTAAATGTACTTGGTTTAGAGATTTTTGAGGACAGGTTTTATTAATACAGTTAGAGAATGAAAAGAAGTGAAATGGTATTTAAAGGAGGATTAAAGGAGGAATTTCACTGTTTAAGTTGGTGGATCCAATCCAGTCAAACAATAGTGAATTTCAACTAAAAGATGGATTCAGATAATTAAAATCTAACAGGTAATATAGCACACTGACAGACAGTAAAATAGAAATGTTACTGAAAAAAGTATTTCATCAACTTGGATAAAGGTGGATTTTATTAAGTTACAAATAAAAACATTATGAAATGAGTCTGCAGGAGGGGTGGTTTTGTATGGAATTCTTTCAGATCTTGTGGAGAGGGACTTTAGACGGGTAGCTTGTTGAGCAGAGAGATAAAATTCCCTTGATATGTTACTGGCAAAAAACTTTTCCTTTTAAGTTGTATTATAAATTTTAATGCACCCCACTTTTTATGCAAAACTTCTTTATTAATAAAAAGTCCCAAGCAGAAACACCCCAAACGTGAAAGGTAAGAATAGCAACAACTCAAACCATTTATCTTCTGTCTAAGTACCACAAGTTTTTCTTGCACAAATCCATCTCCACTTAGGTTCTTAAAGAGAGTACTGTAATAAGTTTAAAGATCAGCAATTTGTATATTAAACAACTACAATTTTCTCAAAAAGATAGCACATCCTTTCTTATCTAATTTAATTACTAGTAACCTTCGTTTGTAGCGCTAAGAACTTAGCATTTTTCATTACTGGAACCACATTTTTAACTGTAACGGGCAATGTTTTCTTTCACTCTGGTTCCTTTCAGTTGTACAATACAATACCACTTTGCTAATTTTTGGATTTCTCAGACTTCTTCACCTGATATACAGTTTCTTCATTCTTATTGTTAGATGTAGGTGTGTATGTGTGTGTGTTTGAGAGAGCTTCACTTATACTGTTTCATGTTAGCTCCAAGATTGCAGTGTCTCAGAGAAAGATAAAATAAAAAAAAAATGTTACTGATCACTGTAAGTTATATTGATATCAAAATGACAAAAAGAGGTTTCAAATTTGCTTGTGTTTTACTGGTGTAATTGCATGAGACTCATTTACAGGGTAGATTTTGTAGTCTACGTACTAGCTTCATGCATTTAATATCAAGCAATTCTATCTGCAAAACCTGAATTTTAATAAGACTTAGACTCATTTTAATCCCTTTATTTTAACTCTTGTAAGTCAGTGCATATGACCTGATGTTCATCATGTTTCACTGTTGCAGTCATTACAGTTGGGTTGTCCTGCTGGCAGGCTACCCGCAGTCGGCCTGAGTTCCAAAGTCTAGGTCCGGCGTCGGTTGCTGTCGCCTCTTCCCTGACATCAGTGCGCTAGGGGTATATAAGATGCAGCTGACGCCATTTTCTTCAGTCTTTCTTGCCGTGCGGTGCCCGAAGCAAAAGCAGTTCGCAAGTGCCGGTCGGCCGACTCCTGAGTTTTTCAAATTCAAATTTCAGATCCGAAGTCTTGATTAAACTAAGTACCCCGTTGGGGAAACTTTTTTCTTGCTCCAGACCGATGTCAGAAAAAGTTAATAACTGTATTTCTTGTGGGAAGCAAATACCTCATAAGGATTTTCATTCTTACTGTATTCCTTGCCTAGGCCCTGACCATAATGTTGCTAGTTGTCGGTTTTGTGCTAGATTTAACCAACGCACTATTAAGCGTCGGTACGATTTTGCATTTCACTACTTTGGCAGAAGATTTAATTATATAATGCCATCGGATCAGCCGACTACCAGAGTTTACAAAAAATGAAAAGAAAAAGAAAAGGACAGGCAACCGAGATCCAAAACCGATGACGAGGCTTCTTCTAGGCCTGTCGCCGGTTCTCAATGAGGCGCTTTCGCAGCCCCTGACGTCCACTACCTCAGAACCACAGGCCGCTTCCGACTCCCACATGGAGCCGACTGGGCCTCTGAAAACTCAAGGTATTGGACACTTGGAATCTATTCCCTCAGATAGGTCCAGAGCCGCTGAGCAGGCATCGGCTTCTGAGGGTGTTTTCAGGCCTACACAGTTATATGTGAAACCTACTTCAGCTACAAAGACTAAAGCAGCTGTAAAGACAAAGAAACAAGTACAGCATTCACCTGGACAGGCCTCCATGCCTAAAAAACAGATGCTTAAAATGGCCGAAGACCTTATTACTTTGATCAGGGGTTCCCATCCCCCTCCTGAAGAGAGGCCTAGGCAAGAGTTAGAATATGAGTCTTCAGACCAGGTTTCCATTTCCTCTGATTCCTTCTCTGAACAGGATTACTCTATTCTTCCTTATGAGGATTCTGATGCTGAAGAATCTATCCCTTCAGCCTCTCCTCCTGAGGATTATTCTTTTGGGGAAACACTGCATACTGTGAGGGAGCATTTCCACCAGGAGAGCCAAGATTACTCAGAATCCAAGAAAAGGCTCAGAGATTTCCTTTTATTGCCCCAGCACAGGCCCCTTGTTATCCTGCCTGTTTTAGACATTGTAGATGATGTATTTACAGAGTCCAGTTTTTCACCAGACTGTTTACCACCAGCCCCTGTTAAGCCAGACAGATACTACAGGGTTACTGATTCACAGAAATGTCTCTATAAGAACCCTGCAGCTGACCCAGAAACCATCTCTCAGGGTCCCAAAGGGGTCAAGGCTTCTACTGCAAAAAACCCTATTCCCTCCGATAGGGATTCTAGGGCCCTAGACAGATGGGGCAGAAAGATTTATACCTCTGCTACCGTGGCTGTAAGAGCTTTAAATTGCCAATTTCATATGCTTAAGTATCAGCAATATCTTATATCCTTGCTTAAATAGAAAATGCCAGCAAATGCAGAATGTGCAGACAATAAAGAAATGCAGGATTTATTGCATGCAGCTGAACAAGTTGGAAAGCATACTTTGCAATGTGGTTTTCATTCTCTTGAGGCCTCCTGCAGGGCCGCTGTTATAGGTTCTGTCATTAGGAGGCATGCTTGGTTAAAAGAACAAAATTTGCTGGATTATGTTAAAGCAAAACTATTAGATGCTTCTTTACAGCATGATACTTTGTTTGGTGCTAAAACAGAAGAGGTTTTGAAGAAAATGGAGGACAAGGCTAAATATATGCAAACAGTCATGGATTTCTTGCAGGTACAGCCTCCCAGATTTAGCAGGAACTGGCCTACAAAAAATTGGTCCTTTCCAGTGTCAGATAGACCACAAAGGGGCAGATATAGATTCCCCAGAGGCAGATCACAGCCCGAAGGCTCATACAGGCCTAAACAGTGGGGTACTTCTACCTCCAAGAGCGGAGAGGAAAAATCACAGCCATACAGGAAACCGTCTCAGTGACTTTCAATTTCCAGCACCAAGCACTTATCTTTTGGCAGCCCCTTTGGGGAGAAAGCTAGCACTTTTTTCACAACATTGGCACATGATCACCCAGGACAAATGGGTTCTAAATATAGTTTCACAAGGCTACAGGTTCCACTTTCACACCCTGCCAAGGCAAAATGGTATGCCAGACCTGCCACGCAATCAATGGGCAGAGGCACAAAAACAAGTTTCATCCCTCATGGACATGAAGGCCATTCAACAAGTACCAGAACAAGAGCAGAGTCATGGATTCTATTCAAGACTGTTATTGGTACCAAGAACAGACAAAGCCTGAAGACCAATACTGGACCTATCTATTCTAAACACATATCTGGATTTTCCAAAATTCATAATGTTGACTCTACAGCAGCTTCTGCCCTTGTTGGGCAAGAAGGCTTGACTTGTGAATTTAGATCTAAAAGAGGCATACCTGCATGTCCCAATCAGACAAACATGCAGAAGATACCTCAGATTCAAAGCTGGCTCAATGCACTACCAATTCTCTGCACTGCCCTTTGGATTATCTACTGCGCCCAGGGTCTTCACAAAGTACCTGGCACCAGTAATTGCATTTTGCAGACAAAGAGGAATACAAATATATCCTTACTTGGTCGGCTGCCTTATTTAAGCAGAGAACAAGGACATTCTTACTACAGCATCTGGCATTTGTAAAAAGATTACTGACAACTCTAGGGTACACAGTAAACGAAAAGAAATCAAATCTCATACCCCCTCAAGAGATAATATTCCTGGGTGCAAGCTTAAATACAACTTCCCAGATGGCTTATCTCACGCCAGACAAACACAGACAACTGACTACTTATTTCAAAATGTTGGCAACAAAGACCCAGTTATCTGCAAGAAAAATTCTGCAGGCCTTGGGTTTCATGGCATCCTGCATTCTGCTAATTCCATATGCAAGACTGCATATGAGGAAACTTCAATGGTATCTAAAAAGTGTTTGGACTCAACATTGCCAAAGCCTGGAAACAGTAATTACCCTCATTCCCTGCCTGCAACAGGAGTTTCGATGGTGGGCAAAAGCCTGTCACCACAACACGGGACAGCCATTCACCTTACCCACAGCCAGGCAGACATTGACAACAGATGCATCAGATTACGCCTGGGGGGCCCGTATGGCAGGAAGATGTATTCAGGGCACATGGTCCGCAAGTCAAATGCATCTACATATCAATCAAAAAGAGATGCTAGCTGTTCAGAATGCCCTAACAGCCTTCAAGGATCAACTTCATCCAGGACAACTACTAATAAAGACGGACAATACTACAGTCATGTGGTACATAAACAAGCAGGGAGGCACACATTCCTACCCCCTCTGCAGGCTAGTCATGAACTTGTGGCACACAGCATTGACTTACCAAGTACATCTGCAAGCTCAATTCCTGCCAGGAAGGAAAAATACTCTGGCAGACGAACTAAGCAGAAATCTAATGGATCCCCACGAGTGGAAATTGGATCCACAAGTCTTCAGCATGATAACAAGGACCTGGGGATGCCCGGACATAGACCTATTTGCCTCCCCTCACAACTACCAACCACAAAGATTCTGCACAAGTTCTTATCACAAGCAAGCATGGAAAGTGGATGCTCTGTGATACTGATTGCCCCAGACTGGCCCCGCCTGCACTAGTACCCAATCCTAAAGAGCTTGTCTCACTGCCCAGCCTGGACATTACCTCAAATTCCTCACTTATTAACCCAACAAGACAGTCAGATACTCCACAGCCAACTCAAAACCTTAAACCTGGCGGCATGGCAGATAATATAGCCTCTCAAGACACACCTCTTTCTAAAGCAGTGATGGATGTTATTTTGGAGGCCAGGAAGCCTAGCACCAGAAAATCGTATGCAGACAAATGGAAGAGATTCTGTGCTTGGAACCAAGCACAAGGCATTGACACGATTGTTCCATATATTCCTCAGATTTTGCAATACTTAACTGAGATGCTGGATAAAGGCCTTTCCTTTTCATCAATTAAAATTCATGCCTCTGCCATTTCAGCTCATTACAATACAGAACCACCTATTTTTTCTCATCCGTTACTGAGGCAATACCTCAGAGGGGCCAAAAACATAAGACCTCCAAGAAGAGCACCAATACCTGCATGGGACCTCAACTATGTCTTGGAAAAACTCACACTGCCTCCGTTTGAGCCAGCCTCTGCAACTGACATAAAATTCTTATCCTGTAAAACAGCTCTGCTCCTAGCAATAACCTCCGCTAGAAGAGTCTCAGAGCTACAGGCACTCATGGCTGTGGAACCTTTTTATCATTTTCCATCCGGACAGGGTTTCGCTGAGGACAAACCTTACATTTATGCCTAAGGTAGTGTCCAGTGTGGCCCTTAACCAAACAATTCATTTGCCTACATTTTATCCAAACCCACAGAATAAGGGTGAGAAAATTCTGCATTCTTTGGACATTCACAGGCAGCTACGCTTCTACTTGGACAGAACTAAAGCTTTCAGAAAGACTGATCGATTTCTAGTGGCATATGTTGCAGCATCACAAGGAAAGCCTATCTCAAAACAGACTATTTCAAAGTGGATAGGCCATTGCATTCGTTTCTGCTATTCACAGCATGGCAAATCAGTGCCTAAGGGCATTAGGCCACATTCAACCAGAGCAGCAGCCACTTCAGCAGCCTTCCTCAGAGGAGTACCAACCAAAGACATCTTAGAGGCTGCAACCTGGAGTTCAGTGCATACCTTTACAAAGCACTATCACTTACCTCTCTACTCTAAATCCAGGGCAGGCTTTGCCACTGCAGTTCTGCAGGGCCTTATAGCCTCTCCTAATCCTATTTAGCTTCAGCCTCCCAACCTTAGCTTTGGGATTCAACCCAATTGTAATGACTGCAACAGTGGAACATGATGAACATAGTACAGTTGTGTACCTACCATAAATGTAGATGTTCGAGTGTATTCACTGTTGCAGTCCAGGTTACCCTCCCACCATCCCCCTTTCTTCTTTGCTGGGACCTAACTGTACTTTACTACTCTATACAACCTATGTGGTGTATTTGCTTGTAGATGAAGGAAAAGTTGTTTTTTGTGCATGCATGCTTATTGGTATAATTTAGCCTACAATTTTAGGGGCACCTGACATCTGGGGCAAGAAAAACTGAAGAAAATGGCGTCGGCGGTATCTTATATACCCATGGCGCACTGACATCACGGAAGAGATGACAGCAACTGATGCCGGACCTAGACATTGGAACTCAGGCCGACTATGGGTAGCCTGCCAGCAGGATAACCCAATTGTAATGACTGCAACAGTGAATACACTCGAACATCTACATTTATGGTAGGTACACAACTGTACTTTTTGGTGGCAGTACTGCTGCTTAATAACATGCAGTTTTTCATTCTATTTAATCTTTGCTCTGTATTACTCTTTTGAGCTACTGATACTTTCTTAGGAGAACGCATTATTGACATTTAAGCCTGTAAATAAATTTGCCTAGTCATAAGGAATAGCATTATTATGGATATTTAGTGTTCAAAATGTCTGTATTGATGGTTTGGCTGCTGCTGTACACATTCACTTTATTTACTCTAGTAAAGAGTGAACTAATATTTAAACTACAGGAACTGTAACATAAACTACACTTCAGACATTCACACCAATACTTCAGTTTTTGTTAACATACAGTCGGATGCTGTCAATTTTCATTCTATCCTCAGTTGATGGGCTCTGATCCAACTCAACCATTGCTAAAGCTCGTGGTAACCAAAAAGCTCTCAAGCTCCTCCCTTACCCATAATGCAACAACCATAAGTTACCTCAGATCTCGTTTGCTGCTTTCCCCAAAACAGGTGGTTGACCTAGCTCTCTAGCTTTTTGCAGATAAATGATTATCTTCTAATTCTCTAAATTTTTCTAATATTTCTTATATTTCATATATTTCTTGTCCCTTACCTTTCTCTTTAACAGTCTGTACTACATAAGTTACTATTGTTAGTAATTTCCCTTCCTTTCCTTTCCTTTATATACTTGGAGTAGTCTTTTATTGCCATAGCTGGTAGTGTTTTCTTTCTACCTTAAAAAAACTGTTCTTAGTTAAATTCTCTTTTTATAGTTGCCAGTATTATGGTGGAAAAAGGCCCTGCTGGATTTAAAAGTGCGTTGAGTGTGGGCACAAACAACCAGTTAAATGACCTCACTATGTGTGTTTGCTGCCTTTGGCCTTTACATCTGCCTGAAACCATCCATAATATTTACCCTTGTATCAGAGCCACCCAGGAAAAGATCCAAGCTGGATCCGATACGATCCAAAAGTACCTCATTGTCAGTTCCAAAAAAGAAAATAAATTGATGGACCTGACTATCTCAGATCTGACAAAAAATCTATCTGATCGAACTGCCTCAAGCCCATTTCTCTTCCTAGGACAAGACATTCACCATCTATTGATCCAGTGCCCTCACCCTTTCTACAGTGTCACTGATCCAGGTCCCCTATCTAGTTTTGACTCGTTCTCCCAGAAGTTTGATGGAGGAAGATGAGGAGAGAGTGGTGTAGAAGATCCTCTCGGTTCCAAGTCAAACTGATGTCTTTTCTCTCGGTCTGGAATGAATCAGCCTTCAAGGTTGTGAAGAGGGTGTTTTCTGCCCCGGCAGAACGGACAGATCCGACTCCCTTGGATCTTCAGCCTTCTACCTTAATGTCTCTGTTTGAAACCTCATCACTCTTTACCATAGAGACAGCCAGTCAAACCCCCCCCCCCCCCAAGGCTTCCCAGCAGGGTATTTCAGTTTTGTCTGATACCTCTTCAGAGCATCCCACTGAGGAGTATATGGACTTTGATGAAGGTGAAGGGTCCCCACGATCACCTCTTGAAGATGTCTCATTTGGGGACATCCTTGAGATGCTAAAACAGAGAGGAGGTTGGAGACCCATTAACCCCTTATCCGAGGAGTCAGTATTCCTGGAGGCCTTCGATACTGGCCTGTCTACCTCCTGGGTTACTCCTCCCACTGATGAGCTTATTGAATTGGTCTCTCAGTGGGCATGGAAGGAACCAGACACAGTTGAACCTATAAAAACAAGCACCTAAATTCCACCACATGAACATAGAAAAACAATAAAAGAACTGGTCCCTGAGCAGTAGATATGCGATTCTGAAACTGTTGAGCCCACGCATTCTTCGGCTTAATTAACTGGCGCTGCTCTACATTTGTTGTCTTTGAGATTGTTGATGTTTTCACATGATTTGACTATTATTTTAATGAGATTATTGATGTTTTCAAACCATTTGCCTGAAGAAAACGTTTGTGTTGAAAGTTTTCTTGCATATGTACAGTAAAGGTCAATGTTTTTAAAAGCTTTGTGGTGCCAGTTTTGTGATTCTTTTATTGCTTTACAGTTGAACCCATACCCAGAAGACCAGACAAAATTCTGGCACCACCTTCAGGGAATGAGTTTTGGTATAAAGGGGTGCCCATTGATGCCATGATTGTGGCGGCAGCCATGAAAAAGGAACTTGCCGAAGAGAATTCCACTGTTCATCATCCTAACAGGGAGTCTAGGGCAATGGACAGGGAATCATGTCTATGCTTCAGCGATCTTTGCCTTAAAGTCACTGAATTATTGGGCACATTACACAAGGTCACAGTGAGATTTGATTTAGGAACTGTCAAATACTCTCTCAGGATCTTTTTCTGCAGAGGTCCAATCATCTGTGACTTCTGAGTTGGCTGCCCCGCAATCTATTTCGAATTCATCCATAAAGCTTATTTCGCATGCAGCTGAAGGAACCTGAAGGGCAGCGGGTTCAAGCATTTCCATCAGGAGACATGCTTGGATGTACTTATGTGATTTTGCGGAGCCCTTCAAGTTTCCTTTCCTCACTGCTCCTTTTGACGGCATGTCTTTGTTTGGCCCTCAAAAAGAGAAGGACACATTATCTAGGTGTGAGAATGATGGAAAGACCCTCTGTGCAGTGGGCATAAATTGTTTAACCCCTCAAAGACCCTTTTCTAGGAATCAACTAAGTGGTTGGAAAATGTGGTTCAGGAAGTCTCTGTTTCCCTTCCAGGACACATGGAGAAATTTCCCCTAGGGGTATAGGGGGGGGAGCTCTAATGGTTAGCACTGCCTCTGTGGCAGAGGAGACCCACAAAACCAGTAGCCTAGAGATTCTTTCTTGGACAGAACATGCCAGCGCTCCTGAAAGGAGGCCCAGTTGTTCACCTCTGGAGACAGTTAGGGGTTGATTATCTCTGCTCCAGAGAGCCTGGCTAGACATAGCAAAAGATACTTGGGTGCAGAAGATTATATCTGGAGGCTATATAATACCCTTTTCCTTTCCGCCTCCAATGTCAAGAAAAATCCAAAAAATAAAAGTAGTTGCTGGAATCATGAACTGTGGTTATAAATTTTAATAAATCCATGAGTGTAACACACTTTGGCCTAGCAGCTTCTTCAGGTGAATAGTAAGTTCCTTAAAAACACAGCTTAAATTATATTAAAAACAAGTCACATGAGAAAAACCATATGATCACTATACAAAAATTATGTGATATTGATGCCTCACATGTTAAAATGCTGCTTCCTACCACCCACTCCTTGTTTTAACATCATATGATTTTAAATATCACATAAATATCACACTTTTTAAATATCACATGATTTTTGTATACAAAAGTGTGTTGTACTCATGGATTTGTTAAAGTTTATACCCAAAGTTCGTGGTTCCAGCAACTATTTTTATTTTTTGGCTTATTCACTATGTAACAGTTCTGGACTTATCGCTGATACCAGGTTTTGCTCTGTTTATCTCAAGGAAAATCCCTGATAATCCACCCAGATGGAAGAAGCAGCAATTCAAATGCACAAGCTCCTAGAAAAGAGAGTCATCAAAGAGGTCCTGCCAGAACAGATAGACTTCGGAACTTACTAAAGGTTCTTTTTAGTGCCTAAGAAAACAGGGGAATGGAAACCAATCTTGGATCTTAGCAACCTGAACAAGTCAGTTCAGCATACTAAGTTTCATATGGTCATGGTTCAGTCTAGTCTCCCTTTTTTTGGGTAAGGACGACTGGATGTGCTTGATAGACCTGCAGCATGCTTACTCTCATATAAAGATGAACAGACAATGTAGACGGTATCTACGCTTATGGCTGGGAGCCAGTCACTACCAGTTCAGAGCTCTGCCCTTTGGTCTCACCACAGCCCCAAGGATTTTCACCAAATGCATGGCAGTAGTAGTGGCTCACTTGAGACTTCAAGGATTCTGCGTGTTTTCATATCTAGATGACTGGCTCATTGCCGCCTTGGCCAGGCATCAGTTGATAAGGGCAAGAGATCAGGTTCTCTAGACTTGTTCTCATCTGGGAATAACCATAAACAACGACAAGTGTGAACTGGAACCAACTCAGTTTGGAATCCATAGGAGCAGTTTTAAACACAAACTTAATGATAGCTTCACTGTGTCCTTCAAGAGTACAAACCATAAGATGATAGGTCAGAAAAATAATCTGCACAGCCAAGATTCAGCCCACTTGGTCCTTCAGGCTCTATGATCAATGTCAATGGCAGTAACACTAGTACCTTCAGCCAGATTTTACATGAGAATTCTCCAATGGATGTTAGCAGTCCAGTGGTGATACTTTACCAGTCTATGTCAACTCAAATATGGATTACTTAGACATATAAGAGAGATCTTGGTTGGTAGATTCAATCAGTTCAGGTTCTACAAGGCCGTCCGTTCATGCCCCCTTCAGCCCAAGGCCATAGTGACCATGGATGCTTCACAGTTGTGTGGGGGAGACATTTTCTGCGGAAAATAGTCCAAGGCACTTGATCCCCTGAATAAGCCAACTTGCATGTCAGTGTCCTAGAGATGAGAGCAGTGCATTTAGCATTGCAGGTCTTCCAGGGTGCTCTCCCTTCAGGGATGATTGCAGTTCAAATGGACAGTATGTCAGTAGTCTGGTACATCGGCAAACAAGGAGGGACCAAATCTTACTGTGTCGAGATGTACCCAGAATGTGGCATTGGGCAATCTCATCCAACCTCTTCCTCAAAACAACGCACAGTCCAATATGATAGCAGACAAACTCAGTAGGCACATTCTTCTATCCCTCTCAACAAAAACGTGACAGAAATGATTTTTTGGAGATGGGGCCAGCCGTGCTGCTATCTTTTTGCTTTTTCCCTAAACATTAAATGCAACAGCTACTTTTCCCTAATCCCCCCACAGGGGGAATCACTGAGGGATGTTCCATTTCTCGATTACCCCTCCCAGCTCTACTTTACACCTACTCACTAATCCAATTCATTCTGAAATTTCTGCAGAAAGCTGCCATGTTGAAGAGCAAAGTCATCCTCATTGCACCCTACTAGCCTCAACAGGTATGGTTTCCCTTCCTTTGGCCTCACTTACTTCACCGACCTTGGATTCTGAATCTGACTGCAGACCTCCTTTCCCACCCAACAGGCATGATCCATCCCGACATATCAAATCTTAGGCTGCCAGGCTGGTTTTTCCAATTCCATTAATAGCCAGTCAACCGACGCTGTTTTCCCCTATCCGACATATACCTTCATCTTTTCATAACCCTTCAACATGAAAACTTTATTTAAGTAAATGGAAAATATTTGTTTACTAGGCACAACAAAATCTTGTTGAACCTTTTTCAGCTCTGATACATAACATACTTGAGTTTTTAGCCCTACTTTTTAAAGAAGGGACTAGTTCCTCTACCATTAAAGTTCAGTTAGCAGCGATATCAAGCTTTCACATTGGATCAGAAGGTTCATTACTAGCCTCTGATAAGTTGTACAAAGCTTTCTTGCAAGGCAGTCTGCTTTTGAGTTCTCCATTTAATTACCCTACTAACCCATGGGATCTCAGTCTGGTACTGCATGCACTAATACATTCCCTCTTTATACCAGCAGCTAAGTGTGACCTTAAATGTCTTTCTTGGAAAGCTATTTCTCTAGTGTCATTACCTCTCCTAGACAAATTTCAGAGATTCAAGTATTGTCTTAAAAACCTCCATACTTAGTCTTTCACAAGGATAGAATGATGCTGCGAACAAATGCCTCCTTCCTACCCAAGTTGGTGTCAGAATCAAATATCAATCAGTCCATTAATTTGCCAGTTTTCTTTCCCAATTTTCCTAACAAGGGTGAATACATGTTGCATTTATTGGATGTTCACAGACAATTACGTTTTTTATATATATAGAACAAAAGACATCAGAAAAACAGACCAAGTATTTATTTTATTTGCAGAATTGGAAAACCAGTTGTCAAAGTAAATTTAGCCAGATGGCTGGCTGACTGATCGTATTTCATTTATTTATAACAAATTGGGTATTACCGTACCACAACTGGTACAAGCTCATTGAACTAGATCCATGGTGACTGCTTCAGTTTTCCTATCCAGAGCGTCCATGAATGACATATTTGCAGCAGCAACTTGAGCTATGCCCCATGCTTTTATTACTTATAAACTGTATCTGGTCTCCAGGTGCAGAGCAGCATTTGGTTCAACTGTGGTTAGGAATATCCTTCCTTAGAGTCCACTCTGGATTATAGGTTGCTGGGGAAATGTGTCCCATCAGTTTAAGATGGGTTGAAAATTGACAACTTCAAATATGGAATGTTATGGCAAATATATAACTTCTTTGTGTTGCTATTTTTATTCTTCATCTTCCCACCCACCAACCCCCATCCTTTTTTTATTTGCAAACTTCTGGAAGAATGAGCTGTTAGAGGAGCATCATTATCCTTTATCCTGAGATATGTTTTTCTCCTATATTGAGCACATGCAATTTTACATGTCCTATATTTATGCATGTTAAACATTTCTTTTCTGGTAAAAATCAGCTAACAAGATCTGAGGCAGCTTAGGGTTGGTACATTATGGGTAAGGGAAGAGCTCAAGAGCTTTTTGGTTATCACGAGCGTTGGTAACAGTCGAGTCATATCCAAGGATCGTATCCAAACCCATCAGTTGAGGAAGAATGAAAAATAAACAACATAGATGGATGTTATGGTAAGTACATAACTCCTTTTTACAGTGCAGTTAACTTGCAGTGAGCAAGGTATATATTTTTTTACTTATCTTGCATCATGGTGCCACTTAAGCACTGTCATTTCAGTGTCAACAGTACTGATATTAAAGAGAAAGCATAAAAATAGATGGCACAAGCATATTCAAGCAATATGCTTTCCAACTGTAGTGGCTGCAAAATTAAATAGTATGCTGTAACAGCAAAATAGCCATAATTTGATAAAATATTTTTGCAACATGGATGTGCATTATTTACCTACTTTATCCAGCAAACACATGAATTGTTAAGCTAATATAAAGGTATTATATGGTAGAAGGTCTGCTGACTATCTGCAATGTATTAAATACTTTGAGTTACTTGAGAGGGATTGCAGGTTAATTTTGATGTGTAAACCATGATGTTTTTCAACATGAATCATCAAGATTGAGGTAGGAGAGCAGTGGCAAGGACAGTGAAATCATAGCCTGCATAATGAGAGACATTGATTGAGGATTAAGAGATGATTCCTCTTCTCTGCAGAGCAAGTGGTGTTACTTCATCATGATTGTTAACTTTAGATTTTGTGTAGTCCAATCTCGCCTACATTCTTACTTACGGGTTCAGAGCCGAATATCGGCTCCGACTCGGCCAATTTTTTACTAGCTTGAAGTCTGTCATTGGCTGGGCCAAGCAGGTATCCCATGCTGCACTGCTCCATAACTCCAGATCTCTTTGCCACTCGTGTAGCTAGGACATGGTCTCGCTTGGCTGTGGCTAAGTACCTTTACTTTTTCGATTTCTCTTGAGAAATTTGCTGAGTTCAACCCAAAAGCTATTTTAATAGCTATTTGCATTTTGTGGATTATATTTTTTGTGTGTTTCTTGTCTGTAATTTCGATCCCTATTTGCAGCTTCTGTCACGCCTTCAGTCCGAAGGTGCTTCAGGAGAGAAAAAATAAATTGATATTGAAGGGTCTCTTGAAATCTTCATTTGAGGAGTCTTTGGACTCGGTCTCTGGTTCCCAGGCCAAGCCTAAGGCTTCAAAAGCGAAGAAAAGATCTCCGGCTCTGTCTGTTTCTTCGGAGCCGCCGGAGAAACTTTCAAAACTTGACTCTGCCTCCTCAGCTCCTATGTCCTCAGGGCCGCAGGAGGTATCTGTGGTGCTGGAATCGGCTTTGGCTCCTATTTTACTGGAACCAATTCGGAGCCGATCTCCTAGTGTTAGACATGGTTCTCCTGACAGGAGATCCCATTCTCCATCCCTGTCCTCCAAATCCTCCAGGCTTTCTGATTTGGATGTTGATAGGGTGGTGCAGAGGCTCCTGCAGTCACCGGTGTTGGCTAAATTATTTTCGGCTCCGACCCAGTCGGCTCCGGAGCCTGTCCTATTGGTTGTGTCGATGGTTCCTCCTCCGAGCGCTTCCTTGTCTTAGGAGCCGGAGTGCTCCGCTCTGAGTGATGTTCTTGCGCCGGCGTCGATACCCCTTAAGGGTTTATCGGTGCTGACGTCAGCTCCGACCCTGTCGGCTCCTTCCACAGGTTTCGGCACTCAGGTTTCCTCAGTCGGGCCTGAGGGGGACGTTTCGGGACACCCTTCGGTTCTGAGCCTTTCTTTCAGCGCATCGGCTCTGGGGACCCTGACTCCGATCATGGCCTCGGAGGCCTCTCGGTCCTCGGATTCCGGGGGACCGGCCTTTGAGGCCATGTGGAGCGCACTGGCCAAGTCGTCAGTTATATCACCCAGATCGGTCATTCCATCCCCTTCCACCCCGACTAGAGCCTCTGACGCCCCTTGTCCGTAGATGGCGGAGCCCACAGATCTGGGGATACCCCCATGAGTGGTCCCCAACTTTCTGAGGGGCCCTCAGAAGCTGAGGACCCCAGAAAAAAGACATCAGGAGGAAGCACATAGACTCCCAGGACGAGTCTCTCACTTCTGAGACCGACCTCGAGGAGTCAGAGGGGTCCCCCAAGTCGTCCTCTAATGACATCTCTTTCTCCAACATCCTGGAGATTTTGAGACAGAGGGGCGACTGGCCCTCCCAAACCCCCTCTGAGGAGGAGTCAGTATTCCTCAAGGCCTTTGGATCTCAACCCTCTGCCTCCTGGGTGTGTCCACCATTCGACGAACTGTTGGATTTAATCTGTCGAAGGGTATGGGAGAATCCTGATATGGTGGAACCTATACCCAGAAGGCCCAATAAGTTCCTTTCTGCTCCCCCCCGGGAAAGAATTTCTGTCCCAAAGGGGTTTCTGTAGATGCCATGGTGGTGGCGGCGGCCATACAGAAGGAAGTAGCCGAGACTTCTTCCTCCATCCATCCTCCTAACAAGGAGTCTAGGACTATGGACAGGTACGGGAAGAATACCCTCTCATCAGCGACCTTCACCTTACAGTCACTGAATTACCTTTGCCATTTCATTCGGCTCCAGAGAGATCTCTTCAAGGAGTTAGGAGATACTCTAGCGGGTAACATTCCTGAAGCATTGGTACCCAAAGTTAACGCCCAGGTGTCTACCCTAAATTCTATTGTCAACTCGTCCATGAGGCTCATATCGTATGCAGCTGAGGGGGTGAGTAGAGCAGCCAGTTCAGGAGTAGCCCTCAGGAGTCAAGCCTGGTTGCCCCTGTGTCATTTTGCGGAGGCCTTTAAGTCTTCCTTCACTGACGCTCCTTTTGATGGGTCCTCGCTCTTTGGGACCAAAGTGAAAGACACCCTCACCAGATGCGAGCAAGAGGGAAAGACCCTGTCTGCCGTAGGGGTCCATTTTTCCCTCCTCTCTAGGCCTTACCCCAAGGCTCAGAAAGGTGGGAAGATGTGGTTCAAGAAAACACAGAAGTTTTTCCCTGCCGCACAAGGTGATTCCCCCTCCAGAGGCAGAGGTGGGGGAGGTTATTCAGGAAGACACCGCCCTAGAGGCAGAGGAGGCCCCCGCAACTCGGGAGACCGTGATTGTTTTCGCGGTTCTTCCTACCATCGTTCTTGATGTGTTGCCCGACTGTGCTTCTCTGGAGCCAGTCGGGGACCGCATACCGTTACACCCGGAAGCCTGGGAAAGCATCACTCAGGATCGATGGGTGTTATGAATAGTTTCCGGAGGTTATGCCATACCCCTTTCGTCAGACCCACCTCCAGTCAGAAAAATCCCAGACGTTCCTTCCAGTCAGAGGGATCAAGCAGCCTTAGAGGTTTCAAAGCTGCTAAAGAATGGAGTTATCCAACCTGTCCCCTCAGACCAAATCGGATTAGGGACTTACTCAAGACTCTTTTTGGTGCCGAAAAAAACAGGGGACCTGAGACCCATTCTAGATCTCAGCCGATTAAACCACTATGTTCAAAAGTCCAAGTTCCGAATGGTCACCCTTCTGTCCATTTTTCCGTTGCTGGAAAAAGAAGTATGGATGTGCTCCATCAACCTCAAGGATGCTTACTATCATATCAAAATGGACAGGGCATCCAGGTATCACCTACGCTTCCAGCTGGGAGCCAGCCGTTTTCAGTTTCGTGCCCTGCCCTTTGGTCTCACCACAGCCCCCAGGGTGTTCAAGTGTTTGGCGGTGGTGACAGCTCACCTGAGACGCCAAGGATTCCAGGTGTTTCCTTATCTGGACGACTGGCTCCTCACCGCTCCCACCAGGCATCTACTTAACCAAGCCAGGGACGCCACCATTACCCTCTGTCAGCGACTTGGAATAACGTTGAACTGGGAAAAGTCTGCCTTGCTGCCCTCACAGTGTGTCACATTTATAGGCGCAGAGCTAGACACCATCGAAATGCGGGCCTTCTTGCCGCATCAAAGAATCACAATATTACAAAATGAGGTTCGCGCACTATTACCCCTCAGGAAAGTACAAGAGAGATGGGTTCTTCAGCTTTTGGGCACCATGGCAGCGACCATTATGCTAGTGCCTCTAGCCAGATTACATATGGGGCTTCTTCAATGGCTTCTCTTTGCCCAATGGTCCTTTCAGACACTCCCCCCTTCTCACCTGATCCTGCTCACAGACCGATGCAAACAGGATCTCAGTTGGTGGCTATGCTCCACCAATCTGGACGAGGGGAAACAGTTTGTTCCTCTGTCACCTGTCGCCACTGTGACCACGGACTCCTCCCAGATGGGGTGGGTGGGGCATTATCTTGGCAGGACGGTCCAAAGCACATGGCAAGATCACAAGGTACATCTGCATATCAATGTCCTAGAGATGAGAGCAGTGCTTCTGGCTTTGCGGGCACTTCAAAGCTTTCTCCCTCTTGGGACGATCGCGATACATTCAGACAGTATGTCCGTGGTATGGTACCTAAACAAGCAGGGAGGAACCAGATCTTACCCCCTGTGCAGAGAGGCCATGCGAGTGTGACAGTGGGCAGTATATTCCCAACGGTTTCTAGTGGCAACGCACATTCCAGGTAAGGTCAGTGTGATAGACAGGCTGAGCAGAGCTATTCTCATGCCTTACGAGTGGTCCCTGAACCCTCTGGTTGCGGAACAGATATTCCACAGGTGGGGTCAGCCTTGCTGTGACCTTTTCGCCAATCCCCTCAATGCCAAATGCAGCAATTACTTCACTCTGATCCCCCCACAGGGGGAATCACCCAGGGACGCTCTAGTCCACGATTGGCCCCTCCGGTCTGCTCTATGCTTTTCCTCCGTTTCCTCTGTTGCCAAGAGTGATTCAGAAAGCCCTATCCTTGGGAAGCAAGATGATTCTAATTGCCCCACACTGGCCTCGCCAAGTCTGGTTCTCCTTCCTCCATCCATTCGTGGTTGACACTCCTTGGATTTTGGACCCAGCACCAGACCTACTGACACACATGTTGGGACAGTTCCACCCTTCCCTGCGGACCCTCAGGTTGACAGCCTGGTTACTCCACTTCCGTCGCTAGTCAGACTTCATCATTTTTCACCTGAGGTAGTACACATTTTATCGTCCTCTCTTAAGTTTTTGACTAGGAAGATTTATTCCAGCAAATGGAGGAGATTCTCTATTTGGGCTCATGCTCAAGGAATCGACCCCTATACAGCCTCAATTCCTGCGGTTTTGGAGTTCTTGTCCATGCTCTTTCAGCAGGGTTCTGCGCCTGCCACTATTAGTCCAGTTGGTGGCTATTTCTAGCTTTCATACCTCCTATGAGCCTTCCCTTATGGCTCACAAACTCTGTAAAGCCTTTTTAAAGGGCACCTTATTACTCCGGCCTCCTATTTCTGAACCTATTATGCCTTGGGATTTAAATCTGGTTTTGCAAGCCCTTACCTCCCCTCCTTTTGAACCGGCTGGAACCTGCGAGTTAAAGTTTTTGTCTTGGAAAACGGCTTTCCTGATAGCCATTATATCAGCCAGACAAGTGTCGGAGATTCAAGCCCTCTCCATTAAACCCCCGTATTTAATTTTTCATAAGGACAGAGTCTCTCTTCGACCTAACCCGTCCTATCTCCCTAAAATCACATCTACTTTTAATCTCAACCAGTCTGTTGAGCTCCCAGTGTTCTTCCCTCAATTTTCGAACAAGGCAGAGTTTAGATTTCATCAACTGGATGTGCACAGACAATTGCGATTCTACCTACACAGGACCAAACATCTACGAAAGTCGGACCAATTGTTTGTTTCCTTTTCAGACAATAGAACGAGATCCTCTATTTCCAAGGTTACCATTTCCAGATGGATTGTTAATTGTATTTCCTTTATTTATTCTTCAGCAGGAAAAACTCTACCGTTTCCCGTCAAGGCTCACTCTACTAGGGCTGTTTCTGCGTCTATAGCATACCATGCCAGACTATCTTGGACGATATTTGTGCTGCGGCCACATGGGCCCCCCCCCATACCTTTGTTACTCATTACAAACTGGACGTGGCCTCTAGGGGTCGGGCTTCCTTTGGTTCCACAGTCCTCAGGAGTATCTTCCTTTGAGCCTCCCAGGATAGAGGTGCTGGGGACACTGTCCTGTGAGTAAGAATGTAGGCGAGATTGGACTACATAACATCAAGAAGTTATGTACTCACCATAACGTTCGATGTACGTAGTCCATCTCGCCTCACATTTTTACGTACCCTCCCACCTGCCCCCTTACTGGAGGATCTGGAGGTTAGGTACTGGAGTACCCTTCAGTAGTAGCTTGTTTCTCTTTCCTCCTTGGTAGTTCTACATTGTAGTGTTTGTTGTTGTGCATGGGGTGTGCTTGTGGTTTCGCAGCAAACTAGATCTGGGGTTATGGAGCAGTGCAGCATGGGATACCTGCTTGTCCCAGCCAATGAGAGACTTCGAGCTAGTAAAAAAATTGGCCGAGTCGGAACCAATATTCGGCTCCGAACCCGTGAGTAAGAATGTGAGGCGAGATGGACTACATACATTGAACGTTATGGTGAGCACATAACTTCTTGTTTTAGAGGCTGTTGATTGGGAAGAAGCTGGGATTGGGAGAGAAAGCTCAAAGAAAAGTCATGAGGGTGTTTAGGGGGATTAATGAGATATGCTATAAGGAAAGGCTGAGTATGTTTGGAATTTGGGGAGAAAGAAGATATAGGGGTATACCAAATATTTATAAAGGCGTTGACAAGTTATACTGCTTGGGAACAAAAATAAAGTGGATATGAATTGTCATAACGGGGAGATGGAACAAACGAGGTTTAAAACAAATATGTAGGATGATTTTCACAGAGAGGGTAGTGAGAGAAGAAATTATCTACCAGAGTGGATAGTGGGATTTGAAATAATTAAGGACTTAAGAGAGTTTTGTACAGGTAGATATGCAGAGGGTAAAAGCAATAGCAGATGTAAGTAGCTTTGGAGATTTGTTGTTTATGTGTAACAGTTTTATAATGCTTTGTGAACGTATTCAAACTCCATTTAATTCTTTGTAATCAAACCCCTTGAACTGCTTGTAATAGCACAATCCATTTAATAGTGGTTCTGTTATGCAATAACTGTACTCCTTGAGTGGCTTATTTATATTGCTTGCATTGAGTCATCTAGTAAATACTTGTCTAATATTTGACTTTGTAATGGAAGTTTCATGTTGGTTACTGTTAATATGCAATGTATGGAACTCTTTTCCATATTCCATCTCTGAAAATGGCTATGACAAACATCTCTTTCATGGATTGTAAGTGCAAATTAATAATACATAAATCTGGACAGATGTGATAGACCTGTTGTCATTTTTTTGGTCATTTGCATATCTCTTTATTTCTGGGCCTTTTTCAAAAGTCTGTGCTTCTGTTCACCAGTCTATAATGGACAACCCCGCTGTGGCCCTTTTGGAGTCCTGAGACTGTCCATCAGATATTGCTGCTAAGGGATATAAGCCAAGTTCATCTTTGAAGACCAGACATATGGCTACAACCAAGAAAAGATGCCAGCTTTAATATTTGTAGTAGTACCACATTTCAGAATGTTGTTTTCCAAAAAGTAAAAAGGTCACACTGACAAACCAATTAGTAAAAAAACTACAAGAAAAACCTAGCTAAGTTAGAGTTAACCTTAAACCTCTTGGAATAGAGGCCCATGGAATATATGCAAGTGGTCAGGCTCTGGATTGCATTGCATAAGTGGAAATTCCTTAAGATTCCAAGAGCAGGCTAAGTTATTTCTTAGACTTATTTCACTGAATTGTACTTCTGAAATGCTTATAATTGTGCTATACAGTTGATCTACTATATTTTTGCACTGTTATAAAGCTTTTTTTATTGTTTCACTGCATTTATGTACTGTTTTAAACTGCTTTAACATTACTTAACTGTAAACTGCTTTTTCATACTGAGAGTTGTATTTTCTGTTTGTGATTGCTCTATCCGAACCTTTATGTGCATTTTTGTCTGTTAAAAGCATTCTCTAGTCTGCTCCTTGATCTGTTTAAAACTTTCATTTAGTGGCTACAGCTAGGAACTGTAATAGTGTGCGTTACTATAATTGTTTTTGTTTTATTTAAATTACTAAATTGTAAACTGCTTTTTCATACTGAGACTTGGATTTTCTATTTGTGGGTGTTCTTTCTATGCTTTTAAAGTGAGGTTTCTGTGTTTTGCTCAGGTGGCATAATCTTGATAGAGGCCTGTTGTGTAGGCTGGAAGTTTTGTTTGTGTTTCTGGCAGCCATTGTTTGCTGATTGTTTTCATTATTGAGAGTAACAAGGTCTCCTGACCTTCTGTAGTACGAGTGATTGGGTAATAGCAGGGGCTGAGGAGTAATCTGATCTTCCCAACTTTTCCATTCTTATTGCTATATAAACCCTGTGTCTTATAAAGGCTCTGCTTGTATTGTCAGGCTCTGGATTGCATTGCAAAAGTGGAAATTCCTTAAGATTCCAAGAGCAGGCTAAGTTATTTCTTACACTTATTTCACTGAATTGCACTTGTGAAACGCTTATAATTGTGCTATACAGTTGATCTACTATATTTTTGCGCTGTTATAAAGCTTTTTTTATTGTTTCACTGCATTTATGTACTGTTTTAACATTACTTTACTGTAAACTGCTTTTTCATACTGAGAGTTGTATTTTGTGTTTGTGATTGCTCTATCCGAACCTTTATGTGCATTTTTGTCTGTTAAAAGCATTTTCTAGTCTGCTCCTTCATCTGTTTAAAACTTTCATTTAGTGGCTACAGCTAGGAACTGTAATTTTTTCTCACCCACCCACACTAATGTTGTGTGTTTTTATACTTCGTGGCTTTGCAGTTGCCCGTCCATACTGTATATTTGATCTGTAACACTCCTCCCAGTCTAGTGTCATTAGTTCACTCAATCTAATAGAGAACATTTGTGAAGGCCAACCCACTCAGATTCTTAACGTTGAATTAACTTCTGTTCCAGCTTTCTCCATTTCCACTTTACTGGAAAAAAAATTCTAAGCTTGCTTCCCTCCTTTCCTGTGGTAGGTCAGATACGGATTTGCTGTGTCCAGGACTGTTTGTGAGCTCCTAAGCCCCCCGCCTACTTAACTGGGGTTAAACTATTCTTGGCACCATAAAGTCTGTTTTTCAAAATTTCCCTTGCAACTAGCCAGCTTTTTAGTTTTAGCACTCATCTGTTTCTTTAATCTCAGCACTTGTTCAGAACTCATCGTAAGCACTAAATAAGTTACAAATTACTACAGCACTCAACTTTCCTCACTTGTCTAGAGGAAAACAGTTTTTAGTACTTAATAAATAAGCACCTATTCAGGCATGTCTAAAGGTCAGCTCCCGGTGTTTTCTCCTGTCTACCTGATGAATCTGGGCATCTTGAGACAATGCAGCAATTGCCTCATGTACACAGACAACCCTCTCCTCCTACCACACAACACTACGACCTGTGAGAGATGCACTTATATAGCCAAACTGGAAGCAAAGCTCTCTCTACCAAAGACAGGCCTAGACAGTCAAGAGGAGAAGGTAAACACTTGCACCACACCACACTCATCACATCCCTCAAAACCTACACCACCAAAACACACACACAGAACCACAAAACACACAGCTACATTCATGGAGGCTCTTTGTACTAATCTGCCCAAACAACAGAGACCTCCAAAGCAGAAATGCAAGCAACCTCCACCCCCAAAACAACCCAAATGACACATAGTCCACATACTCAGTGTGCCACTCAACTACAGCCCATAAGGCATAACGTACCCAACACTCTAGTCATTGGTGACTCTATAGTCAGGCACACTGATGTTCCACTCACCAGGCTAAACAAGGAAACAGTTACTGCCAGCTGCCTGTCAGGTGCCAGGATCTGCCACATAACGCACGCACTCAGGTCACTCCACAACAAGTACAAATATGACTATGTCATTGCCCATGTTGATGTGAATGACCTGAGATGTACCTCCCTAGACTACATGAAAAGAGACATGGAGGAGCTCTCTGATCTTGTAGCCCAGGCCGGTATGACCCTAGCCCTGAGTAGCATCCTGCCATCGCCCAGAATGACACCACAGTGCAAGGACAAAATGATTGACTTTAACAATTGTCTAAGCTTCTGGTGCCATTCTAAGGGAATCCAGTATCTGTCTGCCTGGGATGACATGATCGACAGACCACGCTGCTTTGCCAGAGATGGCCTGCACCTGTCGCTCTTGGGATTCCGGATACTGGCAAAGACTCTTGCCACCCCTATAGTACCTTTTTTAGGCAAGGTTCAAATGACAAATTCACCACCGTAACAGGTACAAGCAAGCAAAATCTGAGGGTAATGCTACTCAATGCTAGAAGTCTAAACCTCAAAATGCACTCACTCGAGGCATTCCTTAAAATGGAGAACATTGACATCTGTGCAGTGACAGAGACCTGGTTCAAAGCTCCAGAGAGTACCCCTGCATTACCAGGCTATAATTCATACCACACCTTTTGGCCACCAAACCCGGACTGAAACACTAAAGGTGGAGGCGTGCCCATATTCATTAAGGATATCCACACCTCCAAGCTAGTTGCTCAGCATAATGCATCCGAGATTATCCATGTTCAACTAACTCTGGGCAAAACCGCAATCCAGATTGTAGCTTGCTGCAGACCCCCCACCATGCCCCAGGATTCCCACTCCTCTTTTCTTGATACACTGGAAAATGTTAAGGTACAACCCAACACTCTAATAATGGGTGATTTCATCTACCCTACCATTAACTGTGAAAACTACTCATGTACCAACTCTTTTGCTCAACGTTTTCTGGAAATCATCAATTGCAATGCTTTGGATCAACTTATCCACACCCCCACCAGAGGCAGCAATATCCTAGACCTGGTCATCACCAACATGGGTGACCGGTGTTCCACACCAGAGGTCAGCTCTTCGTTGGTCAGATCCGACCACAAGCTAATCACCCTAGACATCCACATCCCGCTCCCACCCCCCTTTAGGAAAACAACCGTAAAAAATTTCTCCAAAGCCAACTTCACGCTTCTTAAGACAGAAGTGCCAAACTTCATGACACCCATGCAGATGGACAATAGAGGTACGACTGCTGAATCCTACACAAATGCACTTTATAAGCACTTACACGTGTGCATGGATCGTGCTATCCCTAACAGAACCAAGATGCTATCCTCCAAAAAAAAGGAAGCCAATCTTGTGGTCTTCTGCCATAAACAAACTCTACAACAGAAGAAAGAAACTGTTGCAAAAATGAGTAAAATCCCATGATTGGAGGAACTCCCTGGTCAGCCTCAGTATGAAGCTGAGATCCCTCATAAAATCCTCCGAAGCTAGTTATGAAAACAAAATTGCCACTGATTCTAAAGACAACCACAAAGCATTCTATAGCTATGTTAAAAATCTCAGTGGCAACACTCAGATCTGCTCTGAGTTACAGCACAATGACACTAAATATACAGAACCAACTGATATTGCCAACATCCTGGCAGATAGGTTCAGTGCTAACTTTACCCCCCTCTCACCCCTAAAGGGCCCATCTTTATACCAGCAGAATGCAAAGTTACTGTAATCACGGCTGCACAGGTAAAAACTTCACTCTCCAAAGCCAAGAACACAGCATCCATGGGACCTGACAACATCCCAGGCTGCCTTCTACATGAACTACAGAATGAACTGGCACCCCACCTAAGTACCATCTTCAATCATAGCCTCACCTCAGGCTTTGTGCCCATTGAATGGCGCACTGCGACAGTTATCCCACTCCACAAAGGAGGGGCCACAACAGACCCTGGGAACTACCACCCCATTACCCTGATGAGCCTCGTCTGCAAGGCCATGGAATGTATCATCATGGAACTCATAAACAAAGACATTGGAGATCTCCAAACCCTGGACCTCACACAGTTTGGGTTTGTAAAAGGCAGATCATGTCTCCTAAACCTGATAGACTTTTTTGAAGTAGTCACCAAGGCCATGGATGAGGGTAAGGTGGTTCACACAGCCTATCTAGATCTCGCCAAGGCGTTCAACACCATCCCCCACTCTGGAATTATAGATAAACTCACTAAACTAGGTATAGATCCCTATGTCACAAGATGAGTTGCCAACTGGCTTACTGAAAGAACCCACACTGTGAAAGTAGCAGACTCGAAATCAGACTTCAGACCAGTGACAAGTGGAGTACCACAGGGTTCAGTCCTGGGTCCTCTCCTGTTTGGTATCTACTTCTCTGAAGTACAGGCTAACACAGAAGGTCTTTGGCTAACTAAATTCGCAGATGACTGCAAACTAGGAGCCATAATTAAAACTCCTAACGATGTGGACATCCTACAAAAGGCCCTCACTGAGACAGATGCCTGGTGTCAAAGACATGGTCTCAGGTTCAATGCCAAAAAGTGTATTGTCATCCCCTTTGGTAAAAATTCTGTACCCATGAACTACCACATAGGCGTTAGTCTACTTAACACTGAAAGTGTGATAAGAGACCTTGGGACACAGGTGGACAGTAGTCTCTCCTTTGATAATCACATCGCCAAAGTGGTCAGGAAATCCTTCTACATGGCCTACATCATCACAAAAGGTTTCTCATCCAGAAAAAAAGAAGTCATTGTTCCACTCATCACTCATTAGACCCATTATAGAGTACATTGCCCCTTTTGGTATGTACCTCACAAGACATCTACAACAACTTTAAAGGCCGCAAAAATACCTCACAAAGAGGATTACTGGCCTCAAACAGATGCCTTACGCAGACCGTCTAAAAAAACTCCAGCTTTACTCCATCGCATATCGCCTACTCAGAGGCGATCTCTGCCTAACATATAAAGCTATGTCTGTTGGACATGCTCCACTTAAAGAAATCCCAATCCCTCCGAGCTACACGCTCTAGGGACCTAACCCTTGTTACCACAATAAACAGAACATGTTGGAGGGATAGATTCCTGTCCCAGAGACTTCCCATACTCTGGAACAGACTACCTATCTATGTCAAACAGAGTTCCTCATTAGCACTCTTCAAGAAAAATCTTGATGATTGGATGGGTAATAGGAAATTCACCCCGGGGATCACTTCTGTGGTTCTGCTTGACAGGGGCACAGGAAAATAATTTTCTTGGGTGGCGAAAGCTAGGGTACATTTTTGGCTAGGCTTGTATAGGCACTAGGGCCAATAGCCTAGTACCTGCCTATGAACCTATGAACTTAAGGACATCGAGTGTTTCAACTGTATGGCTTCTGAATGTCCTTGACTTTTTCCTTTTTCCTTTCTAAGTCTTTATCAGTAAAAACAAAATGAAAACTCCAGCAAAGCTAGAACTTCCACTGAGTGACCTCCCAAACCTCTTGTATCAGAGGCACATGGGATATATGCAAATGACCCTTATGAACATCAGATGTTTCAGCTAATTGGCAATTCTGAATGCCCATGACTTGTTTTGTCATTTTAATGGACAATTTCAGGCCATTAATGGACATCAACTGGGTATAACAGCTCTGTGTTTCCTGTGCTTAGTCAAACCCTCTGCTTGTGCTGTGCTGATGTTGTCATAACAAGGCTGAAATATGCATATCCACAGCTAGTGGGGTTTGGCTTTATTGGCCTGAAATTGTCCATTAAAACAACAAAACCAGTCATGGGCATTCAGAATTACCAATTAGCTGAAACATCTGATGTTCATAAGGGTCATTTGCATATATCCCATGTGCCTCTGATACAAGAGGTTTGGGAGGTCACTCAGTAGTTCTGGCTTTGCTGGAGTTTTCATTTTGTTTTTACTGATTTGGTTTTTCGGTGACCTTCTCACTTATTGTTTTAGTTTGTTGTTTGGGATATTTTTTGCAGTGACCCTAATGATAATGGACATCAGCTGGGTATAACAGCCCTGTGTTTCATATGCTTAGTTAAACGCTCTGCTTGTGCTGTACTGATGAGGTCATAACAAGGCTGAAATATGCACATCAACAGCTAGCAGGGTTTGGCTTTATTGGCCTGAAATTCTCCATTAAAATGACAAAACAAGTCATGGGTATTCAGAATTGTCAATTAGCTGAAACATCTGATGTTCATAAGGGTCATATGCATATATCTCTTGTGCCTCATATACAAGAGGTTTCGGAGGTCACTCAGTGGAAGTTCTAGCTTTGCTGGAGTTTTCATTTTGTTTTTACTGATTGTTTTTTCATTGACCTTCATTTTGACTTGACTTATTGTTTTAGTTTCTAAGTCTTTATGGACAGATTCAGGCAAACAAAGCAAAGTGTCTAGTAGCAACCCATTACGTTTGCTGTTGGCAATTTGTTTGCCATTTATTCCCATGACTATCAGAAGTCTGCTTAATAGCCTTAATAGTTTTCTTGAAAGTCAATGGCTTAAGGCCCTTACTCATTTGGCTATGGATACTGGTTTGACTTTCTGGGATGTCACCTTCTAATTCTGAAGAGAAGAAAATCTGTGCAAGAGGCCTCTGAACCACTTCTACCTTCAGCTTCTCTTCACCATTCTATAATGGACAACTCCACTGTGCCCCTGTCTGAGTTCTGAGATCATCCCTCAAATATTGCTGCTAAGGGTGAAAACTCGACATATGGCTACTAACCAAGAAAGGATAACCTCACCTTGCTCTGTCAGAAAGGCAGGATAGAATCCTCAATTGTTGGTTTGGGAAGAGGTAGTGGGTTTGGTAAAGGAAGTATGGATGTCCAGTACTTCCAGTTCTGTAAGTTAAGGGACACCAAAAAAGACACACACAAAAAAAAAACTTCTCCATCTTCTCCTCCTTCTGCTGAATAAGTGAAAGGAGTGATTCACGATTGCCAATGGTTTTTTTTAAAGCCTTCCAATCATTACAATCTTTATCTCCTGATTCTTCTTATTTAAAAAGAAAAATCTCTAATTTTCCTTCAGATAGTGGCTACTTGTCAGAGGCAGAAGAAGCAGGCCTGGACTATGCTTCTAGGTATATTCTTCAGCTTCTGTTGATTTTAGAGACTGAGGAGAATATTTTTTTTTCAGATTCTCCTGTAGAGGAGATATATTTTTCGTACACAGTTACCAGAATGACGAAATTCTTCCAGTGGGAAGAAAGAGAAACATCAGACATGCACACAAATGGTACTTCAAACTCCATCAGTGGACACTCCAAAACCTCTTGCCATTTGCAACCATTGCAGATATGACTAAGACTTTTGCTGATTAACATCTTGTGAAGCAAAATTGTTCCTACTTAACATGATTTCTTCAGTATCCCAAGTAACTAAACTTACCCTTAAATGTGCATATCATGCAGCTTTTGCAGTTTCCTTAGCAGCAACCAAGAGTTCTGATGTGCACAGATATGCCTGGCTAAGATTGCAACATCTACCTGAAGAGTTAAAGGTGCAAATCCTTAATCCTCTTTTAGATAAAGAAGTGTCGTTTGGATCCTTCTCATCTGAGGTATAGAAATGGCACTATGAAAAAGGGAAACTTATTCAGTGGGTTAGACAAACTTTTCAGTCTCCAGTACCAAAATACAACTGAAATTACTCCTCTAACATAGGGCTGCTTTTTAGGAAGGAGGAGTCCCAGCACAAAAATGGCAAAACCAATATAAGAAAAAATGGCAAGAGGTTACAAAAAAACAGTGGCATGGAACTCATACTTCATCCCATACAAACAAAAATGTATGACTGTCTACTAAGCCATAACCCTATTCCTCCTCATCTTGACCATCCACTCTATCTAGCAAGCAGTCATTCTCTTTCCTGGGTACTGGAAATAGTTCCGTACATATGAAGGTGACAATGGAACTCTTTGTTTGTTTTCAGAACTAGTAGTTCCTTGAATTATTGGTGGACTCCATGACCTGTTCAGGTAATTACAGACAGCAGCAAAGTTACTTGGTATATAAACATATGGGGGATAAGGTATACACCCCTGTGTAGACTAGCCATGAATTTGCAACCCAGCACAACCTTTCCATCCAGGTTACTTGCGTCTTGTTAGACCCAAACACAGTGGCAGACACTTTGAGCAGATCCAGGACAAAACCTTCACAAATGTATGTTGCATCCAGCGGTATTCAAGAGGTTATTCACATGTGTGGAATTCCCTTTGCCTCCATTCACAACAGATAGTTAAAGAAATTCTGCTGCACAGCACCTTGCTAAAAGGGCAGGAAGAGGGATGCCTTTTCTTTTCCATGAATGGGAATGTTCCTTTTTGCCCCCCCCCCCAATAACTAGGGTTCTTTTAAAGATGCAAAAAGACTATCCAGCAATCATATTGGTAACTCCCTTTTGGCCTAGTGGACATTGGTTCTCCCTTATTATGAAAATGGCCAAGGGTAATTACCACAAAGTTCCACAAAGAATGGAACTAGTCACACTGGGCAAGGGATCAGTAATCCACCCTAACCTGCAGTACTTGTATCAAACTTTCCAACGTAACAAAATGTAATCTAGACAAACTCAGGGCCGTGCTGCTTAATGCAATTTAACATGAAGCTGCATTCTCTGGAAGCACTCCTCACCCTGGAGGATGCTGATGTCTGTGTAGTTAACGAGACATGGTTCAAGGCTGCCGAGGGCACCTCAGCTACAATGCATTCCACACGTTCAGACCTCAAAATAAGCATGAGGGAACCAGAGGTGTAGGTGTATCCATATTCATTAAAACCAAATATACTTTGATATTGGTCAAACAGCATGACTCTCTCAAACTACTCCATGTCCATTTAACAATTGGGAAAGTACCATACCACATCATTGCTACCTGTAGATCCCCCACCATGAACCAGGAAAAACGCACAGCCTACCTTGATTTACTTAAATCTCTCCATACAGCCCAACACCTTAGTCATGTGAGGTTTCAACTATCCTTCCACAGATTAGGGGACAACACGCTCACTCAGAGGTTCCTGGACTTTAACACATATACTCTGAAACAGATAGATCTGAAGTAGGATTGTTCATTTGTCAGCAACCTGTGGGTTACAGATCCGAGCCGGCAACTTGTTTCAAGCTAATGGATCCGAGCTCCTAGCTCCTCCCTTCACCCATAATCCCCTGCTAACCCTCCATGACCTCAGATCTAGTTTGCCGCGCTTGTGATGGCTGTATCCTTTTCTTGAGCTCCGCAGATAAGTGATAAAAAAAGTTAACTTTTTTCGTCAGAAATTTCTGTTTTAGTTTAAATTAACATTTGTAAAGTGTGTCTGAGTTAGGTTCCCTATTTTTTGTTTAATTAATACCCTCCCTTCGCTGGTCGCTAGTGTGTGAGTGTTTGTTGAGTGTCTTTTGGGGCCTGTGTGAGTGTGTAGTTGTTTTTTTCTTTTCCTTTTTAGTTAAAAAAAAAAAAAAAAGGGAATGGCTGAGGCCCCAAAAGCCATATTTTCTAAATGTACCGAGTGTGGCCATAAGCTCTCCCCAGCTGATGGCCACACTCGGTGCGTTCGGTGCCTTGGGGTTGAACACCTCACCTCGGGCTGTACTATCTGTGCAGCGTTCAACTCCAGGGCACTGAAAGAACGGAGGTCGAAGCTGGTCCTGGCAGGACTTCTACCCCCGGATTCAGCTTCGGCCTCCGCTACCTCTGCCACTCCCATGGCTCCATCACAGCCTGTGGTGGTTGCCACTCCTGCCCCCCTGCCTCCGACTGGGACTCAAACTCCCGCTAAAGTGTCGGAGGATAGGGAGGCCAGGAGGAACGGAGGAGAAGCACCACAAGCGGCGGGCCGAGACCTCCGTTTCGGCCCCGCCAGCTAAGCGGGCTTCTCCCTCCATTGCTTCTAGGTCTCCTCCTCCTCGGCTCCGATCCCCTTCTTTCTCCCCGGGGCCCGAGGAGGAGGAGACCCGATCTCCGTCGAGGTCATCGAGGCGGCATTCCAGGCCTGCCTCGGTGGCCTCTTCGAGATCCACTTTCAGTTTATCAGATGCAGACTTGGACCGGATGATGGGAAGGTTCATCCAGGCCCAGCTGCAGATGGGAGTGCTCTTGCCACCCCCCCCCATGGGGGGAGCTCGACACCTTTTTTCCACCCAATTGCTCCTTCTCCGACCTGCTACCCGGGTTCGGAGCGCTCGGAGCCGTGCAGCCTTGGAGCTGGGTGTGGGTCGGCGCCGACAGTACTTGGTACTTTGGATCCGACCCTACCCTTGAGTCTGTCGGATCCGACCTCTCAGAGCCGTGGTCCGAGCTTCGGATCCGGGGGATTCAGTGTGCCTTCGGCTCCGTCCAGGTCGGAGCATACTGGTCCCTCGGATCCGACGGTCTCGGTGCCGGCTCCGATCCCTTCATCGGATCCGAGTGGGAGCCGACTTTCGGATCCATTGGAGAGTGGCTCTCCCTCGGCATTTGATGTTGTGGAGAGGGCTCTGTTGAGAGCATCCGGGCCCCCGGTCCTTGCATCGACTCCTCCCTGCACTCCCTCTCTGCTGGGCCCGGCTTCCATCACCCGGCCAAAGGGACAGCCTGTTTCGATGTCACAGACAGTTCCATTGGAACAAGATGTTGCTGGCGAGGCCTCCTCGGACAGTCCCCCCGAGGAAGCTCCCCACAAGCATAAGTGCAAAAGGAGGCACGTGGACTCCCCTGAGTCCTTAACCGAGGACACGGACTTGGAAGAAGGGGAAGGCTCCCCAAGATCACCCCCTGAGGATGTCTCCTTTGGAGACAGGAGATGCTGAGAATCAGAGGTGGGTGGTCTGCCCCCAAGTCTTCCTCTGACGAGTCCGTGTTTCTGGAGGCATTCGAGGCAGGCCCGTCTACCTCCTGGGTGTCCCCTCCAGCCGATCCCCTGGTGGACCTTATTACCACCAGGGCATGGAAGGATCCGGACACCATGGAGCCAGTACCGAAGTGACCGGATAGGATTCTTAGCCCCCCCTCAGACCGGTCACATTGGAGTAAGGGCCCCCCTGTAGATGCCATGTTGACGGCGGCAGCCACAAAGAGGGAATTGGCTCAGGAGAGTCCCTCAGTCCATCCACCGAGCAAAGAGTCCCGTTTGATGGATCGCTTAGGGAAGCGAGTCTTTAGTTCAGCGACCTTCTCAGTAAGGTCTCTGAACTATATGGCACTTGTCATCATGATGCAGCGGGATCTTATCAAAGAATACGCTGCATCCCCCCCTGAGTCCATGTCGGAGGAGGATGAACATTTGTACTCCACCCGAATGGCCACTATGAGATCTATTTCAAACACCTCTATGCGGCTGTTGTCCCACGCCACAGAGGGAGCCACTAGGGCCAGCGGAGCAGGCCTAGTCATGAGACGTCAGGCCTGGCTCCGTCATTGCGACTTTACGGAGCCCTTTAAAGCGTCCTTCGCGAACGCCCCCTTTGATGGTTCTGCCCTTTTTGGCAAAACAGTTCACGAGACGCTTGTCCAGAGTGAGAAGGATGGGAAGACGTTGTCTGCCGTCAGAGTCTGCTTCTCTGCTCCCCAGCGGTCCTTTTCAAGGAACCAAAAGGGTCAGAAGAAGATGTGGTTCCGGAAATCACAACATTCCCAACCAGCTCCGGACAACCAATCCTACCATGGCAGAGGTGGACAGGGAGGACGTCGCCCCAGGGGCAGAGGGGCTCCAAGAAATTTCAGGTCCAGAGAACCTTTCTCTGAGCGGCCCGCGCAGCAGCTCTGAGGGGTTGCCCGGCTGCTCCACTCTGGAGGCAGTCGGGGGGCATTTTTCGAAACATCTAGCGGCATGTGAGTCCATCACAACAGACCGCTGGGTGCTTCGCATCATATCCAGAGGGTACAAAATACCAATTCTCCATGTCCCCCAATCCAAGAACCTCCCCGATGTACCACCCGTTCACAGGGAGTCCGCAGCCGCAGAAATACAGCAGCTGCTAAGAAAAAGAGCCATCCAGCCCGTCCCCCAAGACCAGCTCGGATTAGGGTTCTACTCCAGGTTCTTTTTGGTGCCAAAAAAGACGGGGGACCTGAGACCCATCCTAGACCTTTCCCGCTTGAACCTGTCAGTAACCAAGGAAAAATTCCAAATGGTCACTCTTCAATCTATCCTCCCCCTTTTGAGGGAGAACGATTGGATGTGCTCTATAGACCTCAAGGATGCGTATTACTACATCTTAATGGACAAACGATCCAGGAGGTTCCTTCGCTTCCGGCTGGGAGCCAGTCACTACCAGTTCAGGGTCCTTCCCTTTGGCCTCACCACAGCCTCCAGGGTGTTCACCAAAGTGTTAGCAGTGATTGCGGCCCACCTGAGACTCCAGGGAATTCAGGTCTTCCCGTACCTGGACGACTGGCTCCTGACCACACCAACAAGGCATCTACTTTGCTCGGCCAGAGACTTCTTTTTTCATCTAGCCCCACAACTAGGCATTACTATCAATGTCGGCAAATCTCTACTGGCTCCAACACAGATCATAGAATTCATAGGTGCCAGAATAAACACCAGAGATTTGCGAGCCTTCCTAACTGCCGAGAGAATCAGAAATCTACAACTTCATGTGCGGGCTATCCTTCATTCAGAGGCTTCACCAGCGGAATTGATCCTGAGGGCACTAGGCTCCATGACAGCAGCGATTACACTCCTTCCATGCACCCGTTTGAACATGCGAGTCCTGCAATGGACTCTGTTAGTGCAATGGTCCTTCCTATCCCTTCCTCTCCACCATCCCATTGCTATCAGCAAGGCTTGCAGAAGGGCGCTACTATGGTGGCTCCAAGCATCGAACTTCCATACGGGCCATCCCTTCTGCACCTCTCCCCCTATCGCTACTGTGACCACGGACCCTTCCCGCCTCGGGTGGGGTGGGCATTACTCAGGCAGGACAGTTCAAGGCACGTGGAACGATACAGAGACCTCCCTGCATATCAATGTTCTGTTGATGAGAGCGGTGCTGTTGGCGTTGCAAGCACTTCAGAGCTTCCTCTCCGCAGGAACGATTGCAATTCACTCGGACAACATGTCAGTGGTCTGGTATATCAAAAAACAGGGGGGAACCAGATCTTATCCTCTTTGCCGCGAAGCCATGAGAGTGTGGGAATGGGCAATCTCCACCAACCGCTTTCTGATTGCAACGCACATTCCGGGAAGGACCAACATCCTAGCGGACAAGCTCAGCCGCACCCTTCTTACCCCTTACAAGTGGTCTCTCAATCCTCTTGTAGCGAAGCAGATATTCGCAACATAGGGGCAACCCTGCTGCGATCTTTTTGCATCTCCCTCAAACGCCAAATGCGACAATTTCTTCGCTCTAATCCCCCCACCAGGTGAATCTCCAAGAGACGCTCTGGTGCATGCTTGGCCACCCGGTCTACTCTATGCCTATCCTCCTCTCCCAATGATGATACAACTCTTACAGAAAGCCTCGCGGTTGGGGAGCAAGATGATTCTCATTGCCCCATTCTGGCCTCGACAAATTTGGTTCCCTTACCTGTGGTCTCACCTAGTGAATCACCCTTGGATTCTAGATCCCATTCCGGATCTCATCTCCCATCCATTGGACTTGCCAACTCCAAACCTGGACAATCTGAAACTGACAGCTTGGTTGCTCCAGTTCCACTCCTAGTTAGGACTCGGTATCTCTTCACCAGTCAAAGCCATCCTCGTGGCAGCACATAAGCCCTCCACCAGGAAAGTGTATCACAGCAAATGGAAACGTTTTTCCATCTGGGCGGAGCGCCACGATCTAGATCCCTTTACGGCTCCTCTTCCATCCATTTTAGATTTCCTAACTGAACTCTTTCAAGAAGGCGCTAGTTGTTCAACTGTCAAAGTGCAATTGGCAGCCATTTCTCATTATCATGTGGGACATGATACAGGACCCTTGATGTCAGCCAAATTGTGTAAAACCTTTCTCAAGGGTACCTTTTTACTTAGACCTCCTGTAAAAGAAGCCATACCCCCTTGGGATCTTACTTTAGTTCTTCTGCTCCACCCTTTGAACCCGCTGCTTCAGTGGATCTCAAATTCTTGTCATGGAAAACAGCATTCCTTGTAGCCATTACTTCAGCGAAAAGAGTGTCGGAACTTCAGGCTCTTTCTGTGAAGCCTCCATGCCTGATTTTTCACCCTGATAGAGTGTACCTCAGGATCAATCCCTCCTTTCTTCCCAAGATAGCATCAGAAACCAACATAAACCAATCCATAAATTTACCGGTTTTCTTCCCTAAATATCAAAATAAGGGTGAATACAAGCTGCACTCATTGGATGTTCATAGGCAGCTTCGTTTTTATACTCATAGGACGGCTGGCCATAGACAATCCGACCAGCTGTTCGTTTCCTTTGCCAAATTTAACTTGGGGAAAGCTATCTCTAAAGTATCTTTATCTCGCTGGATTTCCCAATGTATCCTACTAGCTCATCAAGCCTCGGGTAGACCCACACCAGAAGGAGTTCGTGCTCATTCCACTCGCTCCATTTCTACTTCTGCGGCTTTCAAGTCTAGAGTTCCTTTGGATGATGTTTGTTCTGCAGCCACTTGGGCTTCATCTCATACCTTTATCAACCACTACAAGCTAGACCTGCTTTCTAGAGGGAGAGCATCCTTTGGCTCTGCGGTGCTTCGTAATATCCTTCCATGGTGGCCACCCAGGGTGCAGGTAGCTGGGGACCCTGTCCCACAGGTTGCTGACAAATGAACAATCCTACTTCAGATTTAGAAGTTATGTACTCACTATAATGTTCCATCTGAGTAGGTAGTTCATTTGTCTGCAACCATCCCCCCCTCCTTCCCCCTGACCTTCTTTGGATCTATTAGTTTTTTTAGATATCCTTTGTTGGATGTATATGGAGAGGCAAACTCGATCTGAGGTCATGGAGGGTTAGCAGGGGATTATGGGTGAAGGGAGGAGCTAGGAGCTCGGATCCATTAGCTTGAAACAAGTTGCCGGCTCGGATCCGATATCGGATCCGTAACCCACAGGTTGCAGACAAATGAACTACCTACTCAGATGGAACGTTATGGTGAGTACATAACTTTCTAATTTACACTCCCACTAGGGGGCTGTAATGTTCTGGACATAGTACTTACCAACATGGGTGGGTCATTGTACTTCCCTATACATGATGCCCTCCCTGGTTAGGCCAGAGCACAGATCAGTCTCGTTTGAAGTAAGGTCTGCAACTGACACCCTCACAGGAACAAAAATTATAAAAAACTTCACCAAAGCTAACTATAGTGTACTAAGTGATGGTATAGAAAGCTTCATACCACCCACAATAGCAGATGTCAATGAACACTATGCAGAAGTGTACGCAAATACCCTGTACAAACACTTAAATGACTGCCTAAACTCTGTCATACCTGACTGGATCAAAACCAGGACTTCCTGTGAAAATAAGTCACCATGGTGGACTTAAAGTATAAACAGATTATATAACAAGAGGAAGCAACTGTTGTCCAAAAGTAAGAGAGATATCACTTTGCAAGGAAGAGTTCCCTCCTAAGCTTAAACAGGAACATCAGAAATCTTTTAATGTCTCCTAAAGCAGATTAAGAAACTAAAATAACATCCCTAGCCAAGAGTAATCATAAGGCATTCATTAACTACATCTGAAGTCTAAAAGGGAATGTCCAGCTAAAATGGTTGTAGATGGGATCACTCGTACTACACCAGAAGATATCGCCAGTCTGCTAGCTGACCAGTTCAGTGCAAACGTCACTCCCCTATCCCTCCCTACCATATCCAAAAGCCATTCATGACACCAGTTGTCTGCCTAGTATTTCTTGAGATCAGGTCATCTCTGTGCTTGGCAAGGCCAAAAACATGGCTTCAGTGGGACCAGATAATATCCCAGGTTGTTCACCAAACAATCTAAAACAAGAACTAGCTTATCCACTTGGTGTTCTCTTTAATCATAGCTTGAGAACTGGCTATGGGCTCCAGAATGGAGAATGGCAACAGTAATCCCCCTGCATAAGGTGGGGAGGCTATCAACTGACCCTGGGAATTACAGACCCATAAGTCTAACCAGACTCATCTGCAAGGCCATGGGAAGAATTATCATGGACTTCATCGACGAGGACATAGGCGACCTCCAAACACTGGACCCAACCCAGTTTGGCTTCGTAAAGGGTAGATCATGCTTATTAAACCTAGTAGCCATCTTTGAGAATGTCAGCAAAGCCATGAACAAAGGTAAGACAGTGCACAAAGCCTATCTTGACCTTACCAAGGCTTTTGACACAGTTCCTCACTCTGGCATCATTGAGAAACTCTCCCAGATGCAGATTAACCCTTATGTTACTAGATGGGTATCCACCCGGCAGAATACACTGTAGCAAAATTGGTGACTCCACCTGCACCAGTAGACAAGTCACCAGTGGAGCACCACAGGGGTGTGTGCTGGGCCTCTTACTGTTTGGCATCTATTTCTCACAAGTCCAGGCAGTAGATGGCCTTTGGCTCACCAAGTTCACTGATAGTTGCAAATTGAGAGCAGTCATTACGTCCCCCAACTATGTCAGCATATTGCAAGAAGGGCTAACACAAACAAATGATTGGTGCGAAAGCCATGGTCTAAAACTAAATACAAAAAATGCATTATTATTCCCTCTGACAAAATGGAATTCCTTACAAATTACAGTATTGACAGCACCCCCTGATTTCCAACCCAGTGGTGTGAGACTTGGGAATACAGGTTGATAGCAATCTGAACTTTGACCACCAAGTTTCCACAGTGGTAAGGAAAGCCTTCCAAGGCACCTGATAAGCAAGAGCATAGCATCCAGGTCAGGGGATGTTATAATGCCTCTGTACTCGACTTTCATCAGACCACTAATAGAGTACAATGCACCTTTTTGAATGTACCTCACCAGACACCTGCAGCAGCTGGGGAGACCTTGGAGGTTTCTCACTAAGAAAATACAGGGGGTTCAAACCATGACCTACAAAGACAGGCTGAAAGCCCTGTCAATTTACTTTGTATCTTATAGGCTACTGAGAGGTGACTTTTGCTTGGCCTGTAGGGCAATCTCCAACCCTGACCAATGGAAATGCTGCACATCCGCAAGTAAAATGGCTCGAGTCACTTGCTCTAGAGATCTCAACCTAGCTTGTGACATTAATAGATCATGCTGGAGAGACAGCTATGTATCCTAGAGGCTTCTGCTTCTCTGGAAAAGGTTCATAGGTTGGTACTAGGCTATTGGCCCTAGGGCCTATACAAGCCTAGCCATGGACTTCTTATTCATATAAAGACTATAGCCAATAGACTTCCTATTCATATAAAACAGAGCTCCTCACTGACCCTATTCAAACGCAACCTAGATGATTGGATGTGAGACAGCAAATTCACCCCTGGGGTGGCACCATTTTCCCTCATGGACAGCAGTAGCCATTGTTTATCACAGACCTACTCTATTCATAAATTCAGTCTTCAAACTACACAAAAAAGAACAAATGGAGATAGTTGGGATTAGCAAGGCTAAGCTTGTAAAGGCTCTAGGGCCACTAGCATACTAACCTCCTTTGAACCTACAAACTGCTTGGGTGGTAGAAGTTTGATCCTACTTAAGATACTCTTCTCTGAAGATGTACAGCAGGTATTAAAGGAACTATAAAACCTGATACTTAAAAATCCTGTTTAGCTAAATGGAAGATATTTTGTAGTTGGTACCACAAGAAGAACCAGAACTCATCCACTTTAGAGGCCCCTCTGATTCTCCAATATTTGTTTAAGCTCCTCAAGTCAGGCCTTTCTTACTCATTAAGGTTCATCTTGCCATTTCAACTTGTCTGGTTTTAGATCACCCTTTCTTCTTTGTTCCAGGTAAAACAATTTTTGAAAGGGGTGTTGCATATCCATCCACTTCGAAACTCCTCCTTAGGATTTCAACATTGCCATGGAAACACTCACTGCCCCACCTTTTGAACCCACTTATCAGTTTGAATTGAAATTCTTGGCATGGGAAGCTGCTTTACTCGACTCTAACTTCAGTTAGGCAGGTACCTAAGATGCAAGCTGTCATGGAGTCACAGCCTTTTTCATATTTCTTAGTGACAGGGTTATCTTAACTAACTGTTCCTTCATGTTTAAGGTGGTTTTCAGATTTATTTTAAATGAGTCTGTTCATCTCCCTGTGTTCTTTCCTGAACCTAAAACAGGAAGGACAGAATCCTCCATACGCTGAATGTCTATGTTAACAGGACAAAGGATTTTAAAACTTCTGATCAGCTCTTCATTTCATGTGATGGAAAGACGTGCATCAAAACAGACATTTTCTGAAAAGTTATTCCATTCCATCTATTGTTATTCTCTCAGTGTAAGTACCTCCCTCAGAAAGTCAACATTTATTGTACCAGAGCCCTGGCTACTTCTGTGGCATTTTGGAAAGGAGTGGACTCTAGAAACTCTTTGAGTCAGCAACTTGCTCAGCTGTACATGCCTATGCTATACATTACTAGACTAACTCATTCTCCAGGGCCAGAACAGGATTTGCTAGGTCTATTCTTCAGGGGCTGCTGGACTATGACACTTCATCATTCTCCCTGGCACTCAAGGCTTTGGCAGTCATCCAATATCTAGCTTTATGCAACAGCAACAGTGATAGAAGAATAAACATAGTACAGTTATGTAAGTAAGCATACCATAATAGCATATGTTAAAATAGATTACTGTTGCAATACTGCAACCCTCCCATTACCACACTTTTTTTTTCATTTCATTCTTTTATTGCTCCTTACTGGGTCTTATTCCTTATCCTTCTAGCTCTTCACTAGGTCAGGGTTCCCCCTGACCCTACCCTCCTTTCTCCCAGTACATGATACCCAAATTTGGGCTTTGATCTTTTTGATTATTTATTCCAGCCTGTCTTTTGGTGAGAGGTAAGACAGTTCTGAGGTTTGGCACCTGTACATCTGTTTTTATTCCAGCACAGAGTATTGTTTCCTGTGTCATACTGTGCATATGGAAGGTGCCCCAAAGCTTTTGTTCACTGGCCAGAAGTCCGATCCTTGGCAGGATACATCCCATGTAGCTGCAACACTGATCTATTTGAGCAGGTTTACTTACACAATTGTTCTTTTCCTGTTCCATGCCTCACTTAAATCTAATTCTCCAAGAATGGTGTTTTCCAAAAAATAGTTTCCGTCTACTGCAGGGTCCTTCATTTCCCTCTTGATTTTTTTTTTTCATTTTGTAATTCCCAGCATATTTCTTACAGATTCACAGATTCATGTACTGTTACTAGCTTAATGGCCCAAGGGGCCTTTCTAAGCCTAGCCAAGTTTTCCTGAAAGAATAATGATGTCCTGCATACAAATAGGATGCTGAGGGCCAGGCATTTATAAGTTACCTCTTGGTCACCATTTTTGTTAACCTGTAATTCTTCACATCTCTTCTGAGAGCCCCCAGTACCATTCGTGGTCATAATTTTGTTACCTGTATTCATTCGGAGATGAAATAAACATGTGAAGTTGTACAAGTAGCGTCACTGTTATCCCCCCAGAGCCTGCTGTGGTCTTAGTGCTTCTCAATATTTGCAGTATCTTGGACTGTAATAGTGCTCTTTATGATCCTTCCTTGGAGACATGGGTACCTGAATGCTTGCCATGGCTTCTTAGAGCTGAGAAACATGCTCTTTCAGCTTAGCAGAGTGCTTTTTGATGTGAAAATGATATATACTTACAAATGTTTCTTTGTAGTCACTGCACAACCACTGCATTGCACCTCTTGCTTGAATTTGTATTTGTTTTTATTTACTTTTGTTTTGTAACCAGTTGGGTGAATCAGTCCAAGGGCCAATGCCAATCATGACCAGATCAAGTAGGCAAAGAACAAGGAATACATGATCAAATATCATAATTGTAGTATACATGCTAAATTAAAGAGGAAAGTCAAAGCAAATTTAAACATGCAGTAAATTCATGTACAGTAGCTAAGTTGTGCAACTTGAAGCAGTCATAAGTTAAAGCTTGATACAATGTTTGGAGATAGTTTTATGCTATTTAAACAACTAAATATGGTCCCACACTTGCTAATAAACTAAACACTTCGCTCTGTCACTCTTTGTCTAAAAGTGTGGCAGAGTAAAGTATCTAATAGCTTTTAAAGCTGTTTTAGCTTTTGCTGCTGTTCTTTGCTAGCTTACACTGGATAGTAGGTTTGTTACTAGAGTACATATGCACATAAAGATCTACTGTTCTGGTATATGTTATGAGCAATATTTTTGTCTAAGAGTGAATGTAACACAAATTGTAGAAAAG
Organism: Protopterus annectens; assembly: GCF_019279795.1. Lineage (NCBI taxonomy): Eukaryota > Metazoa > Chordata > Ceratodontiformes > Protopteridae > Protopterus > Protopterus annectens. The sequence goes on from NC_056732.1 coordinate 1,435,342,943, forward strand.
TTAGTTTTAACAGGAATATTGATACAGAAATAAAGTATTTACAATTTATTACAACAGTTTCTAACAATGCATATTTTTCAGTCATCAAAAAGTAATATTAATAAATAATTTTGCTCTGCGTGTTATCTCTACAGGGTAATATAAAAATAAGTATAAAATTATTTTACAGTGACATTTGGTACAGCAAAGCTCTTAATGTAGTCAGTGAGTTAAGCTCTTAATGTACATTGAGGTAGCCATTGTTAGCGAAACAGTTGCATTTCTAACTGAATGTAGACGCATTCTTTTATCAGCTGTTTGAATTGGGAGAGACTGCTGCCCTTTCTAATATTTCAAGGTATTCTTTTCCAACTGGTTGGTGCAGATTTTGAAAACACTGTCTTGGGAATGGTAAGGTTAAATTGTGATGTATGGAGGATGTTACTTTCTGTGTCACAAAATTAATAATTCATCGTCATTGTGTTTAGTTTATTAACAAGTGTGGGATCATATTTAGTTGTTTAAATATGAGTATATTTGGTAGGTAAGTAGGTATGTAGCTGTTGCTGTATCCTTACCTCTCAACTGTCCAGATTTTCGCCACATGTCCACATTTTTGCTTCATATTTTTGGCCTTTTTCTCATAAAATTGTGTTTTTCTGGCAAATCATTGAGGCCTGGAGTCAGAAAATAATGGCAGACAATTGAGTTTGAGTTCATATCCTTTAGAAAATTCATGGTGATACAAAACTTGTTATTGTATCAACTTTCTAAGTTTATAAGAGCAATATATAGTGTCCCTATTTTGTGCTTTAAAAGGTTGAGAGGTATGGTTGTATCTGCAAGCCGTTTGACTTTCTGGAATGTTAAGCAATGATTTTTTTGTAAGATTTTAGTACATTAGTTAAGATTAAGATGTTGGTAGAAGTATAAACCCAGATATATTTTTGCACATATGTAATGAAGAGGGTTACCTGCTGGTCGTTTATACAGATGAAATTTAAGGGTTAAGTCTTTCTGAAATGCCAGAGCACACAGCAGCTTTTTTTAAAGATTTCATTATGAATATATCATTAGTTAACCTGTTCCAGATTTGCTTGAAGCCATTTTATAGGCGGTTTCTAGTGTCTTGATGGATTTATGAGCATTTATTATGGAAAGTCTTGTGGAGAACATTAATAAAGAAAGAGACTAGAAGAGGTCCAAATATAGAACCTTGTGGGACTAAAAGAACTGGTATTAAAAGAGTTATAATTGGACTTGACTTGAAGTGATATACAAGATTATAATTGACTCTCCAATCTTAATTGGCCTATTATGTGTTTGACACAAGGATGCCAAGAAGTTAAACTTGAGAACAAAGCTCAAGGGGTGAATCTTGACATGCATTTCAAAAATGCATTATAAGCATTATCAGGACCCAATATAATTCTCTTTAGTGTGTGAATAATTATTGGCTCTATGTACTACCAGTTACAGAAAAAAGTGTTTTACAATCTTTGAAAGCTATGAAGCACTTACTGCTGTTGGCACACAGATGTTGCGCAGAAGCAAAGTGTTTCTCTGAAAAAACAAATGCCTTTATAAGCTGTGAAACACTTCAGTATGTCACTCTCTTTGTTTAAAAGTGTGGCAGGGTGAAGTATCTGGTAGCTTTTAAAGCTGTTTTAGCTTCTGCTGCAGTTGGTATGTAGTACTAGACCCAGTCTTAGCAACACATAGTGTTGCTTAACAAAAGCTTAAGTACCTTTTTGATGTCTGAAACATGCTTAAAACCTAGTCTTTTTTTCCTATTCTTGGAGCGTAAATCAGTCTTCCATGCTCTACATATTAGTTAGGTAGATCTTAAAACAGTTAAAAGCTTGGAAAGCCTGCACTTGGCAACATTGTGCAGTAGGATTTTTGTGTTTCACTGTTTTAGAGGGTTCTTGGTTATGTTTTGTTTGCCTACTGGCATCTACTTGCTCATAATTTTGTTTTATTTCTGTTGCCATTGTATTTATTGCATTCCTAAGTTTTTTTTACTATAAATTAAAGATTGAAAAATATATACCTTCAGATTACTGGCTGATATAGGTGACCAGCCTTTTTGGTCTCTAGTTTATTATTTTTTAGCACATATGCACATAAAGATTTACTGTTTTGGTGAGATACCTTTACAGATGTTCTTTACCATTTCATTTTAAGTGTAAAATGGTATTTGCTGTGGAGAAACAATGTCACACAATATATAACTTAATTTGTATTCTGAAACATAATTAAAATATTTCTCCTTATGATTAACATATATTATAAACTGTGAAGTTTTATTCATGATTTTCATGTATCTGTAAGGCTTTAAATGCCCAAACTCTATGGACATGCCCATCTTTGAGATAGTGCCAAATGCAGCTAGTGAGATTAGATCCATTTCTGTAGATGAAATCACTGTGCAGGTTAAACAGTTCCATGGTGGCAAACCTGTAAGAGTGATTGCACTCACTACCTGATGACCATCAGACTCCCTCTTAGTCTATCACCCCATTCTTTACCTTCACCAGGCAAGAGCTATCTCAGTGGGGTCATCATCCAGCCGGCTGTCAGGGGTGGCTCAGGGATTTTTTCAGTTTCTGTCTATTCCTATCGTACACACACCTGACACAACACAGGGAGTACCATGCAGTTTGCTGTCCATGAATGACTTCTCACTTCTGTAAGGGGAGACACTTTCAAGATGCCATGTCCACCTCTCTACAGCATTCGCAGTAGTTGCTCCCTTCTCCCCCAAGAAGATTTCACCACACGGTGTGCCTCTTAGTCCATGCAACACCCTTCCTGCTTCACAGAGATGTGAAAGGACCATGATCTTTCACTGCATCCTTCCCTGTTGAGCTCCTCCAGTGCTGGGGCCTGTAGTCAAACCCCAGTCATCTGGGTTGCAGTCAGCGCTCCATCCCTCTACTCCATAGATCCAGGTATAGCAAGCCCGTAAGAGTTGAGAGGTCTATCCAGAAATGCTCAAGGTTTGGATATTGTCAGTGTGTCATGGTTATTGCTGTGTGGAAAACAGGATCAGTACCCCAGAGTGGCAGATTGGAGCTATGGTCCACATTTTCTTAAAGGAGGACAGGAGATCGTGCTCCACTTAGCGTAATCATGGTTCTCTGCCTCAGTGGTAAGCATATGCCAAGGTGCTGTAACAAAAACTCCATCTGATAAATTAACCTTTGATTCAGATGGACAGATTTCTTCAATGTTCATGTGAAATACTGGATCAGCTCTTTGTCCTTGCATTATTATAGGAGGAGTTATTATGTTAACCAGCATGGTCCACATAGTTTTTATTTCCTTGCACTGATGTTCGAAGTTCATCAGCATAGTCAGCATGTGTTTTGTGGACCTGAAGAAGGTGTATGACTTTCAGTGAGTTGCTGTAGCAGTGCAGGGTCGTAGGGCAGATGTTGCATGCCGTTTAATCCTTGTATTTGACAAGCAAGATTTGTGTCTGCATTCTCATTGTTAAGTCAAATACATTAAAGATTTGTGTAGGATTAAACCAAGGGTGTATTTCCCCTCCTGCTCATGATTTCCTGGACAGGATATCAAGGAGCAGTGAAGATTTGGAGAGTATCCAGTTCGGGGACGAGTGTTGCATCTTTATCGTTTGCAAATGATGATGTCCTCTTGGCTTCAAGTTCATAGTTATGTCTGGAAAAGTAGTTAATTGCTGTCAGTGATTGAGAAGTGAGTTAATGCGAGTGAAAGAGTTTAAGTATATAATAGCTCATTTATGAGTAAGAGTAGAGGGGAGGTTGTCTGTGTGATAGGTTTAGCAGAAGCACTACTGCAGGTATTCTTTGGCCTGTGGTTGTGAAGCAGGAACTGAAGTATAGGGCAAAGCTATCGTTTTACCAGTTTGTGAAATCATCTTTACCTACCCTGAGGTATAGGTAGTAACTAAAAGGATGAGGTCATGTGTGTAAGAAGCAGATTAAGATTACTTCACAGAGATGCTGGATTCACATTCTGTGACAGAGCGAAGAGCTTGCAGTCAGGGAAGATCTCAAAATAGAGCTGCTGCTCCTCCAGGTTAAGAGATGTCAACTGAATGGGTTTACTTAGCTGGTGAGTATGACTTTGGGTTTGTTGCTTAAGGGATAGGTAAACCTGGCACAGTTCACTGAGAGGAGACCTCTTGGAAGTCCCAGGACCTGCTAGAGAGACAGCATATCTCACTTTAACTAGGAGCATCTGTGGATCTCACATGAAAGTCTGAAAACTATTGCAGGGGACAGAGAAGTTACATCTGCCCTACTCAGCTTGATACCATCTTGGCTGGATATATACCATTTACTAACGGTTGTTATGTTGTGTTTTTAATAGAGATTAAGTTGCAGTTTGCAGATTACTTGTTTAAATAATTTTTTTTCAGGTTGGTGCTTTCCTGAAGTCTCCCAGATACCCTGTTTGGGTCCTTGGCAGTGAAACTCATCTTACAGTATTCTTTTCCAAGGTATGACTTTCTCTTGAAATCTTTAGGTAAAGTTCAAACTGCTAGGTTGATGCATTTGCTGGTTTTCTAAAAGTGTATTAAATACTACTTATACTCTTGACTCTTTTTTTTTTTTTTTTTTTTTGTTTGTTTTTTTTTTGTTTTGTTTTTTTACTTCTGTCAGTCCTTGTTTATTTTCCTGGTTCTGATATTGACATGCAGACAATTTTTTTAATTTATAAGTTTATACCTAACAGGTACTCCCACAGAACAACTTCTTCCCACTTCAGCATACTTGTTTTAATTTATTTAGTCATTGCTGTCAACTTTTTTTGTCAAGAATCAGGGCGGAGATCACAGATCAGGAGTGCTTTTTCAGTAATATTATCAAAGTTGTAATTAAGGTGAAGTAAAGGGTGCAGCTGTTCTGGGTGAATGCTCCAAGGGGGCATGGATGGCAGATGCCGATGATGTGGAAGTGCAGTATTAATATTGCTAAAAGAATACCAATACTGCAAATGCTCTTAGTGAGTGGTGATTTAACTACTGTAGCAAGCCGGTGTGAGTACGGTATCATCACTGATTTCTAAATGCTGATGATTCATTTATGGGTCAGAAAAAACACTTAAGCCCTTAGTATGAGGTGAGTGAGTGTATACTGAAGGCAACGGCACTGAGAAGAAGAATGTATGACTGTATAAGAGCAGTTAACTTCTGTAAACCTTTATTAAAACCAAAATCATAAGTCATAAAATCATAATTGGACAAAGCCATTAAAACTGACCTTTTGTCTTTCTGAAGGACTAAACTAAAGTCTAGTCTCCTATGTATGTGACACAAAGAAACTTAATTTTTATTAATTCATAGCTTGGCAGCTGCACTAGATGGACTTATTTATTAATAAATAGTTAGGTCTAGGTAACAAAATCAATAGGTTTTTAAGGTTTTGAAGGTTTTTAAATCTGTAGTTTATATTATGGATGCAGAATATTTATTTTTTTTAAAAACATTTTAGCAGTATTTTTAAATAGATAGATTTTCTTGGCTTATGAGTTTATGGTTATAAAATAATGTATAAAACAAGTTCTAAACAGATTTGATTTTAATTATGTATAGATACTGTCCTTTCATTGGTGGTTAGATTAATTAGTAGCATATATAAACCAGCTGGTTGTAGGCATTGTTTCATCTGATGAAGTTTCGTTTTGAGAAATAAAAACATGGTGAACAAGTTAAGCGTTTATGATTATATGACTTATAATTTTTGTTTTAATAAAGGTTTACAGAAGTTAACTGCTGCTGTACGGTCATACATTCTTTTTCTTCTCAGTGCCGTTTGCTTTCAGTATTGTTGGAGTCGTTTTGTTGGCACCTATTACCTTGTTTTTGTGGTTTGACAGTTTTGCAAGCAGCTTGCTAGAGTTGCAACAGGATAATAGCTCTTCCCTTTTTTTTTTTGCTCCTCAACTTTGGGTTGAGAGGAATGCCAGTTTGGGGATCTGTACAGGGCACCAGATAAACTAGCTACAATTCTATGTCTTAATCTCTAGGGAGTGGAACTGCTCAAGAGGTCTTGAATGCTTCCTTATTGGCATGTCCTAAATATTCTACCCTTGAAGATCACATTAGGCAGACAAATAGTATTACTCTATTTGAGTTTAGTAAATAAATGGGCAGGTGACAAGGTATTTGGTCAAAGTTTTTTTAGTAGTAGACTCCTAACTAACCTCATCTAAGGCTGTGGACCTGCGTACCCCATGATAAATTGAAACAGTTGTGTACAAGCCTTTCAGAATTGCAGCACTCTCAGTTACAGTAGTAAGATGATGTTATGTCTGCACTGCTCCTCTGTGTCAGACATGAAAATATAATGCAGTTAATTAATGTGAAATGTTGTATTGCAAGAGCAGAAAAATCCCTTAAAATGAAACTGCAGAGTGGTGTGTGTTCAAATCAAAGTCATAATGCTGTGGTATAAACCAGTATCATCTTTATATGTGCCTTTGATTGTGTACCTTGTTGATGGGTATTGCTTATCAAGCATAATCCCATTCAGCCAGAATCAAACGTATAGGGCTTCTCTGGTAGATGATAACATTTTTTAATCTGAGGCATATCTTGGCCAGTGTATTTTGCCACTCTGAGGAGTAATATAACTTGAGTGACAGAGAAAACCAAAAGCAGAGTGGGCACCCTCCAGTTTTAAATTATAATGATGTTAGAAGGCCTCAATTTTAGCAATGAAAGATCTGAATGGTAGATTTAGTTTACATGGTTATCCTGGAGAAGTTGTAGTTAGTAACCTTGTGTATAACCATGCATTTGATAAATATGTTTTGACAAGCATGTTTCCACTGTGGTGTCAAAGTACTATGTAGGTAAGAAGCAGACCTGGGGTGCTTTACAGAAAATTGGTAATCTTAAAATCTGTCCCAAAAGTTTCAGGAAACCTTGAAGGCTATTGGTTAACAGAAGGAATAAACATTTTATGTCTAATAAACTTTACATGACAGAGAACTGCAGTATGTGTACATTTGTTATTGATGTATCCACATTTTTGTATTAATACAAGTAGATCATATGCCAGTTTGAATTTTATTATTTATATGGCAGTCCGCACAACACGCAAAGCATTCTATGTGGGCAGAACTAAAAAGTGTTTAAAAATGGAATGTATGAGCATTTATATAACATTAGGATGAAGAATGAAGTTAGTGCTTTATACAAGCATACATCACTACCACATGTTTGTTTTTTATCTACTGCATAATGTGCTCTGTCTCACTAGGGAAGGTGAGAGGTTCGAATGGAGAGATAAAAAGTCAGCAAGCAAAGGAGAGTAGTAGTAGTGCTGAAATTGAATTCATCCTCAAATCTTGGTGAGTACTTTCACGAGGTGGACCCTGTTTTCTACAAAATCTCACCAAGGGGACACTGGTATATAGACTGTATTTATATAGCATATATCATGGACAGAAGTAGGTCAAAAATTAAAAGAGATAGCTGGGTGCACAAGACCCAGGATAAAAAAAGTGCCCAATCGTGGTAGGCCACTGGTGCCAGGACTGGAAAAAATGACAGTGTAGAATCCTCAAATCATGAAAACATTCCAGTAATGGGGCCAGGCCAGGCCCGGGGGAGGATGCTCCCCCCGTTGTAGAAGGAAGTAGCAGTCCACAAAAATGGATAGGCCAAAAAAGAGCCATAAAGACGATAGAGTGGATTTTTGATTATAAGAAAGAAATTTTGTATTGTTACTATTTTGCAAAAAACAAAGAATTTCCAGACACAAGATATACAAAATGATGAAGAAAGAAATTAGAGAAAAGAAAAATACTTCCAAAAGAAAAACTGTCAGAAGCTTCAAATGAAAATTTGCATTCATTAATACACCAGATTTGTGAAAAACAGTATATAGATCAAGAAACTTTGATCTGTTTGTAAAAAGAAGCATCTGTGCAAGTGAGAAAATATAAACAACAAAACCTAGAAATATTTGAAAAGTATAAAAAAGAAATATGGACATGGGAAAGAAAGAGAGATTTGATATGGTGCAATATTTCTGCAAAGGAAAAAGTGAAATCAATCAATATAAAGAAGGCAGGCCCAAAGATATTTGAAGAGAAATACAGGCAAAAGCATCTGGATATGGAACATTTCAGAATAAAAAAAAAATATCACAAATATGGAACTTAGAAAAGAAGATTAGTAAAGTAGAAGTTAAATAAAAGTTGAAGTTATGGAGTGTCTGCAAAGTGAAGTATTTGGTGCAGAAGGTCTAACACAGGTTACATCACAGCATGATGGAGTGAGTCCCCAAACTAAGGAGAAGCAGGAAGATCAGGAAACATCTGAAGAAGAAATATGGACACGGGAAAGAAAAATACATTTAATATGGTGTAATATTTGGGTTCCTATCATGTTGTTGAATGACAACAATGTTGAACGTTCAGAAGTGTTGTGTTTCAATAGACTGTCAAGACTGTAACATGCTTTTAAATTGAGCACTTGTTTTTTCAGCCAGCTTAAAAGCAAACAAACTGAAAACAATTTTTTGGTAGAAATTGTATTTATTTTTCCTTTATAAGGCTGGCATAGAGTTATTACGGCCGAGTGCGCCTCCAGGTGTTTCTGCAGTTGCCTCCTACTGCGCCTTTAGGCGTCAGTTATTTCTTGCTCATGTTTGCATTAGTAATTCCAAAGCCATGCTACATACAAGGTATCAGAATAGTTTATCTTGACGTATACATGATTGCAAACACAATGGTATTGATATTTGACCTCTGTCAATGAGTATTTGTTAGAATTGTAAGGTGATAACTTAATTATTTAAAGGCTCAAGCCCCACCCAGTGGGAGTTAAAGGTACACACTGAAAATAGCTTTATTGGAGGGAATGAGTTAGAGCTTTTTACTGTGTGTTTTTTGTGTCAGAAAAATAAGTTTTGTGAACTGATAGCTTCACCAGCATTTGCTGCTTGTCTTCCCTGGGAAGGAGACACCATTTTTGGCTTGACCATGGAACAGACTTTCGGTCCCACAGTTGGTCCTTCTTCCAGCCACAAAAAGAAAAATGTTAAGCAAAGATGCCTTTGCCACCACAACAAGCTAGTAGTTTGCCTTGGCCACAGGTGGGTGACTCTGCTGTGGCCATTTATTTTACCTCAGGCCACTCATCTTTTACCCCAGATCACTCTAGTGTAGCACCTACAGCCACTCTGGACCAGGGGTTAGCCAAGTCCTCTAGGGCTGTTGGAGTCCCCTTGGTGTTCAAGGGAAGAACCGCTCTTATCAGTCCTTGGAGAGGGAACAGGGAAGGTTTCCCTGTTGTGTCAAAATGCTGTGCCCATCCATGGGAAACAGCTGCTGCCATTAATGACATGGCTGGCCCCATTTTTCCTGTCAAAAAGAAACGGAAAACCTCTGCCTGCTTTAGAAGATATGCATGTGTTACTGCCTGCAATTTTCCTGAGAGTCAGCTGCCCCTAAAAAGGCAGGCTGTATAACGTTTCTCAGTCTTTAAATTTTTATACACTATTCCCAAACCTGACTCAGCAGCTTTAGCCTTAGTTGATCCCACTGCTGGTAAGCACTTACTGAATTCCAATCCTACTCTTTCTGATAAGGATGGGAAAAGTATTGCTACATAAGGGAAAAAGTGTATACTTCTGCAGCTTTGATTTTCAGAATTTTGAATGGTCAGGCTCATGTGTTAAAAGTTTGTTCTGACAAAGTGTGAAAGTATGAGGAATTTTTTATCTGCATTTTAATCGTGTGTGGAAAAAATTGCTTTAAATAACTTAGTTTCTTCCATTGCACAGGTCATTGTTTGTAGTGTGTATATGACACTGTTGTTGCTTCTTCCATGGATCTGGATCTTTCTTTCCTAAACCTGTTTGTCATAGTGTCCAAATTCAGAATGATGTCACTTTACCACCTGTTACCGCCTCTTCCTCTTAGAAGTTTTCTTGTAAAAGTAGACTTAAAGGATGCTTATCACATTTTTATTCATCCAGTGCTCAGACGTTTCTTAAAGTTTTGTGTGTCTGCGTCACATTATCAGTTTTCTCCCCTACCCTTATGACTATCCACTGCACCAGGAGTGTTCAGAAAGGGTCTAACTCCTATTATAGCTCATTGCAGGCTACATGGTATCAATATTTTTCCATATTTAGACAACTTACTTAAATTTGTAGTCTTTTTCAAAGTGTCTGGTATCTCTCTCTGGGAAAGAAATCTCTTGCACATGCTGGGATTCCAAGTGGACATTCCAAAGTCTTCCTTGACTCCTTCACACAGGATTTTGTTTCTGGGATGTCAACTAGACACCACCGTTCAAAGAGATTTTCTTCCACAGAAAAAAAAAATAGATCTATATCTGTGTGTATTTCCAGTGTTTTCCAGTAAGACTTCAGTCACTATGAGGGAATACCTCAGGATTTTGTGTCTTATGATTTTTATGATTCTCGTAATACCCTTGCCAAGACTCCACATAAAAAAGACATAATGGTATCTGAAGTCTCTTTGGTCCCTGTACCAACACCTCCTTAATCTTTTCAGATCCCAAGACTGTACTGTGAGGACTTTTTCTCCTTCAAGGAGTTCAGTGCTCAACAGAAGCTGGCCCCAGCATTGCAAGTCTGACTATATATTTATTCAGTGCATACCCATCCCGTAGGTGAAATAGCTTGCTGTAGGTGATGGTGCCCTCAATAGTTCCTTTCCCCTGGTTGTTGCTGCATTTACCTTAACTATGAGCCTAGACCAGGTAGCTAGCAACTGAGCCATCTCTCTGAGAACAAGCCTTAAAAATTTGTCATTCATGTTGCTGCTACCATTGTAGTGTACTAGATTCCATGGTGACAGAATTTTGAGAGTCACCCCCCCCCCCCCCCCCATTCATCTGTAGAAGGTGATCTTTTTAGTGGAGCTGACATATGTAAGGATGGGAAACATGAGATCTGATATTGTCAATTTCTCATCTTGTCCTCACATATGGGTCCGGATCTGATCCAGCTGATCTGACTCGGCCATTACTAAGCTTGTGGCAACCAAAACGTTCTTGGAAAGCTCCCCTTACCAACAGTGCATCTCTCCCTGTTACCTTGGGTCTCATTTGCTGCTTTGCAAAGATGTAGTCCGATCAGCTAGCTCTTGGATTTTCAGGATATATTTTATATATATATATATATATATATATATATATATATATATATATATATATATATGGATGTTATGTGATCCTATCTCGCCTACATTCTGACTGATGGGTTCGGAGCCGATCCCTCGGCTCCGACTCGGCACGCTTATGCCAAAGAGCGAAGTCTCTTATTGGCTGAGCTTACTATATCCCAGGATGCACCACTACCAGTCCCCCAGATCTTGTTTGCCGCTAACAAGCGAAGACGTGGTCTCGAGCTTGGCTGAGCTAAGTAGTGTTTTTCACTTACTTTCCTGTCAGGAATTTCTTTAAAATTCAACAAAAAGCTGTTTTAACAGCTATCTAGTGGGTTTTGTGTATGAATGAGTATTTTCCTTGGTAAAATATTGTGTAGTGACTGTGTTTTGTCAGACTAGAGGTCCCATCGGAGTTGAAGGGCCTTCCCCTGTCAGTTCGTTGTTTGGCTAATTCCCTATTATATTTAGGGGTCTTGGATCCGTTACTTCTTTTTTGTATTGTGTTTAGTCCTTGTTAAAAAAAAAAAAAAGAAAAGAAGAAGAAGAGAGAGGAAAGAAAAATTTTCTGTGATAGTCAGTGTGTTTTTTGTGTTTCTTGGCTAGTTCACTGTATTTCATTGCCAGAATGTCACAGGCTCCTAGGCCTTCAGGATTTAAAAAGTGCACTAAGTGCAGTTTTAAGATGTCGATCACAGACGACCACTCTCTCTGTGTGTACTGTTTGGACGCCAAACATTTGCAGGAGTCCTGTAGTGTGTGTCACGCGTTTTCCTTGAGGGTCCTCCAAGAGAGGAAAAATAAACTTATATTAAAAGGCCTTATTAAACCTTCATTTGAAGAGGCATTAGCTTCCTCTCCTGCTCCTGCTAAAAAGAAAAGGGCGTCGGCTCCGACCAGTCCGTCGGAACCGACTGCCAAAAAACATAGGCAGGCTTCTCCTTCGGCTCCACGGACTTCGGAGCCGAGGGCGGAACGGTCTGCCTCAATGCCTCCAGCCTCGACTCCTCTGGGTTCGGAGCCGTCGTCTGGGGCATCGAGAGGCGGGTCATCTTCATCGGCTCCACTGATCTCGGAGCCGATGAAGGTTGTCCGCTCAGACACTTCCTCCTCGGCGCCGAAGCCCTCTTCGGCACCGATGGAAATTGGTTTGGACATTCCTTCGGTGCCGATAATTGTAGAGTCGATTCGGAGCCGGTCCCCTAGTCCCTTGGAGCCGTTGGAGAGGCCTACTCGGACCCATTCGGTCTCTTCCAGGTCATCAAGGATGTCAGATTCGGACATAGACAGGGTGCTCCAAAGACTGTTCCAGTCACCAGTCTTCCAGAAATTTGTTTCGGCTCCGACCCAGTTGGCTTCGGAGCCGATAGCCCACTCCATTGCCATTCCTCCTCCGACCGCTTCGGCTCCGTCGGAGCAGGTGCAGATGGAGCCAGTAGAGATACTAGGGTCGGCTCCGACCCTTACTCCAACCCCGGCCTTCGGGTCCAAGTTTAGCATGCGGACTTCTTCGGCCGGACCCGGGGGTGACGTTTCGGGACCAATGCTGTCGGTTCCGAGCCTCCCTCTCGGTGCTTCGGCCGCGGGACTTCCGTCTGCTATCATGGCTCCGGGGACCGGACCCTCCCAGGATTCTGGGGGTCTGGCTTTCAGAGCTATGAGGAGTGCCTTGGCCAAGTCTTCTTCGGCCATCTCTGCGGCTTTACCGGCACCTTCCCTGGACATGGAGACTGGGTCTTTGGCAGTTCCCCTGTCTCTAAGCAGCAGAGCCCCGGGGCCTGAGGTTACCCCCACTGGGGGTTCCCCTCCTCCTGAGGGTTCTTCAGAGTTGTCTTCGGAGGAGCCCCCAAGGAAGAGATTGTGCAAGAGGAAGCACGTGGACTCCCCCGACGAGTCTATTACATCGGACACTGATCTTGATGATGCGGAGGGGTCCCCAAAGTCGTCCTCGGATGATGTCTCATTTGCGGACATTCTAGAGATCCTTAAGCAACGAGGCGGCTGGAATTCCAAACCCCCCTCCGCTGATGAGTCGGTGTTTCTCAAGGCCTTCGGGGCTCAGCCCTCCGCCTCCTGGGTGTCTCCGCCCTTCGACGAGCTCCTGGATTTGGTTTGTCGGAGGGCATGGGAACATCCAGATACTGTGGAACCAGTGCCTTCTTGCCCTAACAAATTTTTGTCTGCCCCACCCGAGAAGGAGTTCTTAACCAAAGGCGTGGCTGTAGATGCCATGGTGGTGGCATCTGCTACCCAGCAGGACGTGGCAGAGGCTTCAACGTCCGTCCATCCTCCTAATAAGGAGTCTAGGAGCATGGACCGGTGCAGAAGCGCACCCTAACTTCAGCGGCCTTTACTCTGAGGTCCCTGAATTATTTGGCACATTTCACCAGACTACAGAGGGATCTGGTCAAGGAGCTCTCAGACTCCCTCTCAGGTAACCTACCTGAGCAGCTAGCCCAGTCGGTTAGCTCTCAGTTGGCTATCCTCACCTCGATTTCTAACTCGTTCATGAGGCTCATTTCATATGCGGCCGAAGGGGCGGGCAGAGCGGCAGGCACAGGCGTGGCTCTACGGAGACAAGCCTGGCTCCGTTTGTGTCATTTTGGGGAGGCCTTCAAGTCTTCCTTTGCCCACGCTCCCTTTGATGGGTCCTCTTTGTTTGGACCCAAGGTAAAGACACTCTTACCGCTGTGAGCAAGAGGGAAAGACTTTATCTGCCGTAGGAGCACGTTATTCCACTCCCTTTCGGCCTTATCCCAAGGCTAAAAGAGGAGGGAAGATGTGGTTCCGAAAATCACAGAAATTCTTTCCTCAACAGCAGGAAGATTCCCCTTCCAGAGGCAGAGGACGGGGAAATTTTTCTGGGAGACGCCGTCCCAGAGGCGGCAGAGGCCCCCGCAACACTGGAGACCGCGAATCCTTTCGTGGCTCTTCAGCCTCCCACACTTCATGAGGGATTGCCCGGCTGTGCTGCTCCGGAGCCAGTCGGGTGCCATTTTGCCAAGCACCTAAAAGCCTGGGAGTCTATTACTCAGGACAGATGGGTGCTTCGGATAATTGCCGGAGGTTACACCATTCCCTTCACACACTCACCCCTACCGTCCAAAAAAATCCCGGACCCACCACCCAGTCAAAGGGAAATTGCAGCCGTAGAAGCTTCAAAGCTGCTAGAAAAAGGAGTCATCCAACCGGTCCCCATAGACCAGATCGGATCCGGAAACTACTCAAGGTTCTTTTTAGTGCCAAAAAAGACAGGGGACCTGAGACCCATTTTGGATCTCAGCAAACTAAACCAGTCCGTCATGAAGTCCAAATTCCGAATGGTCACTTTACAATCCATTCTCCCATTGTTGGAGAAAGATGTTTGGATGTGCTCCATAGATCTCAAGGACGCCTATTATCACATACCGATACATCAGGCGTCCAGGAGGTATCTGCGCTTCAGCCTGGGAGACAGTCATTTCCAATTTTGTGCACTGCCCTTTGGTCTCACCACAGCCCCCAGGGTGTTCACCAAGTGTCTGGCAGTAGTGACTGCTCACCTGAGGAGTCTCGGATTCCAAGTGTTTCCCTATCTGGACGACTGGCTCCTGACTGCCACCACCAGGCATCTACTACTAGAGAACCTACAAGCCACCATCTCCCTGGGTGCTTCCCTGGGAATTACATTCAACTGGTCAAAGTCTGTCTTGCTGCCTTCTCAGCGCAATCATTCAATTTCAAAAACTGCTGGAAAAAAAGAGTCATCCAAGAGGTCCCCTGAGACCAGAGAGGATTCAGAACTTACTCAAGGTTCTTTTTGGTTCCAAAGAAAACAGGGCACTGGAGACCAATTCTGGATCTCAGCAGATTGAACAAGTCAGTTCAACACTGCAAGTTCTGAACAGTCATGGTGCAGTCCCATACTTCTTTTCCTGGAACAGGACGATTGTATGTGCTCTGTAGCTCTTCAGGATACGTACTACCACATATAAAAATGGACAGACTTTCCAGAAGATACCTACTCGTCCGTCTTGGAGCCAATCATCACCAGTTAAGAGTGCTGCCCTTTGGTCTCACTACTGCCTCTAGAGTGTTCAGCAAATGCATGGCAGTGATTGCAGCTCACCTGAGATGACAAGGATTCCAGGTGTTCCCTTATTTAGAAAACTTGCTTATATCCACCCCAACCAGGCATCTACTTATCCATGCCAGAATCTCTGTTCTTCAAATCTGTACAGAACTAGACATAATCATTAATTTCCAAAAATCACACCTGTACTTTTCTGAAACAGTAGAGTTCATAGGACCACAGCTGGTCACCACTCAGATGATTACGACACTTCCCCATCCAGAGTGTTAATAATCAGGAGACAAACACACATATTAATCAGAAGCAAAAAGGTACCTGCTTGTCATGTTCTACAGGCTTTAAGATCAGTGGCTGCGACACTAGTGTTAGTTCCATTAGCCAGATTTTACATGCGAATACTTCAATGGCTTCTAGTTGCACAGTGGTTAGTTATCCACCAAGCAATGTCTCACTAAATTCTCATGACAGGCACATGCAAAAGGGCCATCTCAGGGTGGATACATTCAGATTAGTTGACGCGGGGTCGACTTTTGTTACCCCTCAGCCACAGGCCACGGTGACCACAGATGCTTCCCAGATAGGGTGGGGGGACATTATTTGGGGAGGGACAGTCCAAGGATCCTAATCTGCAGATGGGGCCAGTCTGCACATAAACATCCTGGAGATGAGGGCAGTGCTTCTAGAGTTGCAGGAATTTCAGACTGCACTTCCTCCGAGAACAGTGGCGATCCAATCAGGCAACATGTCGGTAGTCTGGTACATAAACAAGGAGGAACCAGATCAAACCCTCTGTGACGAGAAGCCCTCAGAGTATGGCAATGGGTTATCTCATCCAACATCATTCTTATAGCAATGCACATTCCGGGAAAGTCCATCGTGATAGTGGACAAGTTGAGCAGATCCATTCTCATACCTCATGAGTGGTGCCTCAACCAGACAGTAGTAGAGGACATTATCCGCAAATGGGGCCAGCCTTGCTGCAACCTCTTTACTTCTTCCCTAAACAACAAATGCAGCAGACACTTCACTGTAATCCACCCACCGAGGGAGTCCCTGAGGGGTGCTGTCATACACGATTGGTCTCCCTGTTTATTGTACGCCTTTCCCCCATTCCCTTGATTCCTAAATTCCTTCAGAAGGCCAAAATGTTGAAGAGAACAGTAATTCCCAGTGCCCCATACTGGCCTCGACAAATCTGATTTCCATTCCTCTGTTCTCGTTTACAGAAGGAACCCTGGGTTCTGGAACCCATTCCGGACCTTCTGTCACAGCCAACAGGAATGATTCATCCAACCTTCACCACCTCAAACTTACGGCTTGGTTCCTCCAATTCCATTGATCACCAGACAACTCATGCTGTCCTCACCGAGCTGTCATAGTTTGATGTCATCTCATAAGTCTTCCACTCAATAACTTTGTAGGAGGAAATGGAAGAAACTTGTAATTTGCTTTCAACAACATGATTTAGATCATCTCACAGCTCCTATTCACTCTATTTTAGAATTTTTAGCCCACCTTTTCAATAATGGAGCAGCTGCATCTACAATTAAGGTACAATTAGAAGCCATTTCAGATTTTCACATTGGGAAGGATAACTTATCTCTCATTCCCACAAACTTTGCAAAGCCTTCTTGAAAGGGACCCTGTTGTTAAGGCCTCCCCACAAGGATCCCTCCCCCATGGGACCTTAATTTGGTACTACATCTCATTATTATTCCACCCCCATTTGAACCTGCAGCAACTTGTGATATTAAGTTTCTATCTTGGAAAACTGTCTAACTGATATTGTCAATTTTTCATCTCATCCTCACATAGGGGTCTGAATCCGATCCATTGGATCCAACTCGGCCGTTAGCAAGCTCATGGCAACCAAAAAGCTCTTGGGTACCTACCCTTACCCGCAGTGCATCTCTCCCAATTACCTCAGATCTCGTTTGCCACTTTGCAAAGATGTGGTCCGATCAGCTAGCTCTTGGTGTGAAGTCTTATAACTATAAATCTTTTCCTTTCATAATCTCCATTTTCGTATTTTTTTGAGTGTAATTAATCATTACTATCTCTCCCTTGTAGTTTAGAACTCTTTCTTGCAGTAACCATTTTTTATTTGTTACTTTCACTTCTACTTTCGCTTTCCCGCCATTAACCATTTTTTATAGGTTACTCCCTTCCCTTTTTAACTTTTTAGGTTTTTCTTGGAGTACTATTGTTAGTAGCTTTCCACTTTCTATGTCTCCCTCTGTTTAAAAAAAAGCTTTCTTTTTTACTGTCACTTTTTCTGTGAGTGTGTGTTTGTGTGAGTGGATTCTCTACCTGTCCTTTCTTCTGTCATGGCGGAGAAACGGAAAAAACTGGCTGGTTTCAAAAAATGTTCAAAGTGCAGGCATAAAATTCCAGTTAGCGACTTGCATTCCCTGTGTGTGTGTTGCCTTGGCCCCTTTCACTTGCAGTCTTTGTGTGTGTTGCCTTGGCCCCTTTCAGTTGCAAGAGGATTGTGCAATATGTCATTCCTTTAATTATTGAACTTTAATGGAACGTACAAATAACTTCATTTTAAGGCATATGTTGCCTTCCAGTTTTGGTGGGGCTATTTCTGGAGGAAAAGGGAAATCTGGTTTGGCCTCGTAGACAAAATCGGCTCTAGGTCTTCGGACAAAGGAAAAAGAGACCCTCCTCAGCACTGACAGATATTTCAGAGGCGAAACCAGAAATGTTGAAATCTCCCAGTTCTGGGGAGTCTATCGATTGGAGCCTTTGGCACCGACCTCTGTTCCGTTAGATGCGACTTCTTTTGCTCCAATCCTATGTAGTAAGGATAGATCAGAACCATTGATGTCGGATCCAACATCTAGCCCTTAAAAGCCTATTTTGACCTTAACGAGGATACGGTACTCTCCCACTTATGATTCAGTTCCATCAAGGGTGCTACCCCCCTTTTTATCAAGTCCAAGATTCCCATATGCCTCTTCCTCCCGTTTGACCAGGAGCCTAACTGAAGAAGATGTGGAATGGATGGTGCAGAAGATTTTGTGGGCGTAGGGCATCACTAAGTAGTCCCCCTCGGTCCTTATGCTGCCAGGTCAGTCTAAACTATCCCCTCCCCCTCTTCCTCCTCCTCCAACTTCAGGGTAAGCTTTGAGCTATCAGATCCCATACATCCAGTGCCTTTCTGCTCTGATCCATAGATGTTCTTTTCTTTGGATCAGACTTTTGCTTGGAGCTCCTCAGCCTTTTCAGAACTGGAGAGTTCACGGAGCTGTGAGCCTCATGAACCTCGCGTGCGTTCCACTCCCAGGTCTTCGGAACAGTCAGTGTGCTTCTTCGGGCTTTGGCAAAGGTGAGCTTGGCTCCAGCTTCAACCCCAGGTGAGCTGTCTTCTGGACTGGAGGGGACCCCTTTCCAAAAGCATGGATTGTCAGAGCCGGAGTCCTTGTCCATTCAGGAGCAGTCAGCCTTTGAGGCATTGGAGAGGGTCATAGTTGCCACTGCATCTAAAAAGTCACCTACCCCCTTGGATCTGCTATCCCAACAAGATACCATGTGTGTCTCTTGTCATCACCAAGTTCCACAGGGACAGTGGGATCTAAGGTGCCAGGATACCCATCCGGGTACCCTCAACTCTTCTGATACCTCCCCATACTACCTCACTAAGGAGGTCCCTAAGAAGAGATTATGCAAGAGGAAGCATTTGGACTCCACAGAGGAGTCTGTCATGGAAGAAACTGATCTCAGTGAGGGTGAAGGATCCCCACACTCACCCCCTGAGGACGTTTCCTTTGGGGAGATTCTGGAGATTCTGAAACAGAGGGTTGGCTGGCAGTCCAGCAGTCCTTCAGCTGAGGAGTTGGTGTACCTGGCTGCCTCCTGGGTGACTCCGCCTGCTGATGAGTTCATAGGTTTGATCTCAAGGCAGGTGTGGGAAGCCCCAGACTCCATCGAGCCTGTTCCATGGAGATCAAATAAAATTATAACCACTCCCTCAGATAAGGCCTTCTGTGATGGAATGAAAATTGCATTCTTTCTTGGAAAATGCATTTTTTGGCAGCAGTTACTTCAGCAAGGAGGATTTCAGAACTTCAGGCCCTGTCATGTACTTGGTACTTCACATGAATTGGGTCTCTCTCCAAATCAAACCTAAATTTTCTTCCCATGGTGTCTTTTGGACTCAGGCCATTAATTTGCCAGTCTTCGTCCCTACCTTTTCCAACCAAGGAGTGTGTACTCTACATTTCCTGGTTGTTCATCACCCATTATGCTTGCTTACACTGCACTAAGAATTTCAGGAAATCTAACCAACTTTTCCAATCCTTTTCTAACACTAAATTGGGAGATAGTGATTCCAAAGTCACACTATCCAGAGTGCTGGCCATTAACATTTCTTCTGTTTATAAATCTGAAAGATTGCCTTTACCTCACAAACCTAAAGCTCATTCTACTAGAGCTGATTGCAACTTCCACAGCCTTCTTTTCCAGAATACCTATTGATGATATCTGTGCTGCAGCTACTTGGTCCACTGTGCATGTGTTTACTTCCCACTACAGGCATTACTTCCAGTCTAGGTCCTGGACTTTATTTGGCTCTACCATTCTCCAGAATATCCTTCACTGAGACTTGCTGGGGCTTTAGTAGCTGAAGACTCTATCCCCAACAGTTGTGACAGATGGAAAAGACAATATCAGATGTGAAAGTTACGTATTTAACATAACACTAGATCCAGTAACCAAGGAAATCCATTCACAAGATTGAAGTACAAATAAAAAATACACTTGCAGTTGCCAGACATAAAACGAAATATCAGTTCAAAAGGTTTTCTTTCTGGTGACTGCAGTGTGTTTTTTATTTTTATTATAACACTAGATCTGTGTTGTCTTCTTCTATCCATCTCTGATTTTCCTTCTTTGGTCCCTCTGCCAAACTGTCACCTGTTAGGCATTCAGTTGACTGTACTGGACCTGTCGTCTTAGTCTGAAACCTCATTGTCATTTCTGGTCCTGTTTCTATGGTTTAAGTATAGGGAAAGCCTATGGTATTAGGTAGGCAAACTTGATGTGAGGTTAGAGGGGAATTATGGCTAGATGGGAGGAGCCTGAGCCTTGGTTGAAGAGTCTGAAAGTTACTGGCTTTGGATCTGATTACCCCAACAGTTGAGACAGACAGAATAAGACAACACAGATCTATCATTATGATAAGTACATAACATTTGTATCTTTCACTGTACTAGTTGAGTTTTTGCTGTGATTAAGCAGTTAAATTTTATTCAACTATTAATGCAGTACAATTACAACCACCTTATGACTGAGTGGAAAAGCATAACAAATGCAACAAATAGACAGTTAATTGCAAATATTTAAGGTATGACTGACATTGCAGCAGCAATGCTTTTTCTGTAGCAGACTTGAAACATTTTAGTTCTACTATATTGAATAAAGCATCAAAATTATTTTTGATATATTGCATATGTGTACAAGTACAGAGTGCACATAACTGCATGCATACATTGTGTATGTAAATATATATATATATATATATATATATATATATATATATATATACACACACATAATACATATACATATATGTATGTACATCTGTGTTTGTGTATGTTTCTGTACTTGCTCATATATGCACAGATATATTTTAATAAGAAATGAAATACAGTTTATTACTATAGAACTCCGGCATTATTTCCTGGAAATTCACCTGGCCGGCTGGTCCCTCATCTGCCTAATCTGGTCGTCCAAATCTGTGGTGCATCTGCTCTCCAGAGCAGGGATCCCTGTCAGCGATAGCAGGTGATCCTCCCCAGCATCTGCCAAATGTCTGCCTTTTTCCATTCAGACTCACATATGTGGCCCGTTCCAGCTTCTGAAGAAATAATTCTGTCCGTATATAGAGTAGGATTTTGGTCTGAGTTTAATGTTCACAGAGTCATAGGGGACCACTAAGGAATTTATTCCAAATTCCCTGTTATTCCCAACTGCTGTTTGTGTAAGTGACTTGCCCTTGGCAGCACAGTAGGCAGCTGAGGGTTGTGGGGATCAAACCCTGTACTGAAGGAACTACAGCTCACTGTCTTAACCTTCTGTGCCAACTGCCAGAGTTCATTTATCTAGCTTATCAGGCTGAGTGTGAAGGTGCGTCTTGGAGAAGTCTATGTAGGAAAACAAGTCAAAGCTGTGATTTGTAGGCAATTTTATGAGACCTCTTCACAATCACTGCAGATCTACTGTGTAAAAGGGGATGAAAGAAAATTTAAAAACTGTTGCTGTGAACAATGCATGATATTGATGTTTGAGACCATGTGTACTGTAAATATCAGATTCAGTTCACAACAAATATCCACGCTTTAATTTTATTCACTGGGAAAGCAAATTCTAAAATCATAAATTCTTGCAGCTGCTTTCACATAAGAATTTAAATCTCTTATCTGTGGCCCTAAACTGATGTTTTGAACATATGAAAAGAACAGACAGAAAAAATGAAAATGCTTCTTGGAATTGTTGCTTAGTGCTTGTATTCAACATCCAGATGTTCCACTAACTCTGGGCTTAAAGGTGAAACCTAATTATATTTTATAAGTATTCATGTTTGTTGTCCCCAAAGTTTATTGATCATCTCCACACATAGACTTTCATGGCCTTTCAGAATTTTCTAGCAAAGTTGCGTTAGACTTGTACTCCATTACGGATGGGGGATAGGTGTATTCTATAATAATGTTCTGTTTCCATTAGGCATAGGCACTTTTTTAAGGTTGAAGAAAGTCATGTATGTCCAAATGGTATTTTAATTGAGCTGTGGTTTAGACAGAGCTTAAAATTTTATATATTTC
This sequence comes from Protopterus annectens, assembly GCF_019279795.1. Taxonomy (NCBI): domain Eukaryota; kingdom Metazoa; phylum Chordata; order Ceratodontiformes; family Protopteridae; genus Protopterus; species Protopterus annectens. The sequence continues at coordinate 1,435,364,966 of NC_056732.1, forward strand.
TGCTGAATAAGAAGACATTTTTGTGTTGAGTGCCTGTATACTGAAAAGTTTAGACTTGCATGTGCTGTCATACAGAAAACAAATTTTTTATATATCCTTTATAAAATCACCATTAAAGTGTATTCTATTGCTGGCAGGCATGACATACTTTTCTGGAAAATTTGCCATCTGTTTGCTGTTTTTCCACCATATGGCTCATAACAAATGTATATATTTGACGTGAATTTTGATCTACAGTCTCACCATATAAATGAATAGTATCATCATTTTGTTCTTATGAAAGTGGAACTAAAAATAGTAATTGTTTATCAAAAAAGTCAGTTTCCTTGTTTTGAAAATGTTGTAGCCAAAAACATTATTTTACTGGTAGAGGCAGGCATGTACACATTTACAACTTTGTTGTCGCTTTTCTTACAGTGCTAATAGCTCATGCACTATGCTTATATGGCTGACTATCCAGGTGTCTTATCCAGAAAGCATTTTAAGAAAATCTGGATGCAGTGAGGAGACATTGGTATTTGTAGATGGGGCTAAATTAAGGTCTGATCATCAATTTGAAATTTGGCAGACTGCATTGTTTGTAAACATTAGCTGCATTTCTTTTTAAACTAACAAATGTAAACATTTTTCCAAAATATATGTACGTATAATGTTGGGAATTCAGGCTAGGAAATTGCTATTGTCATTGTTTTTAAATGCTGCATAATAAAAGACATTTTGAGGGGGGGGGGTTGTTGAAATTCAAAATGTAGCTTTTCCTTTAATATTGAAGCTAAGAGCAGAGCTTACTGAAGTTGTATAGGTAATATTACAGTACCAGTATCAGAAAAGTTCATGAGAATATGTAAACAAAAATACAGAGTTTTATGCACAGAGAGCAGAGGCCAGAAGGTCATTAGTTTGGGGACAACCTTCTTTAACCCATTTAGTACTGAACATTTTTAATGTGAAAATGGTGTGCATAAGAAAGTTGTGCATTGTTATGTATAATGTATGTATGTCTTTTTTAAGTGTTTGTCAATTTCTGTCTGTAATTGTGTGCTTTTTAAGAGTTGTCAAAGTGTATAAGACTGTTGAACTATGGCAGTTTGGAAATGTGAAAAAAATATATAAAAAGAAAGTGATAAAAATGGATACCTGTGTCCTCCTAAATGTTGCTTTGAACTTGGGAGTTACATATGCTTCAATTTTAGTTACACTTACTCACTTAATAGGATCATAGGAAGTTCCTAAGCTGTTGGCCCTGAGGCCCTTACAAGCTTAGCCAAGAATTTAGCCCATATTCCAACAAGTCAGAACCAGATGCCACTGTTCAGCAGGGACACAGGTGGAATCCCAGGGGTGTATTTTCTGTTCCCTATCTAGTTATCCAGGTTGTGCTTAAAAAGGGTTAATGAGGTACTCTGCTTGATGTGGAGATGGAATCTATTCCACAAAATGAGAGTGTCTGGACACAAATCTGTCCCACCAACAAGTCCTGTTGATGTCACAGACTAGGTTGAGGTCGCACGTGCAGGTTACTCGAGTTGAGCTTGACTTGCAGATATGCAGCAGTTCCATCAAGGTGGGGTCTGAGATTGCTTTGTATGCTAGACAAAGGTCACCACTGAGGAGTCTGTAGGAGACTGAATAGAAGGACAGGGCCTTTAGCCTATCTGTGTAGGGTAGATGTTTGAGGCCTTGTATTCTCCTGGTGAGGAACCTCTATGGTCTGTCCAGCTGCTGCATGTGCTTTGTGAGGTGCATGCCGAAAGGGGCATTATACTCAGTAATGGGTCTTATAAGGGAAGAATACAGGGATGTTATGACCACCTTGTCCCTGGATGAGATACCCTTACTAATGAGGTGGGCCATGTAGAAAGCTTTCCATACAACAGAGGCAATATGGTGGACAAAAGTCAGTTTGCTATCAAATTAGGTGCCCAAGTCCCTCACGACTAATTGCGTGCTTAGGACTAAAGTGATAATTTGTGAGGATGTCACTCTACCCCAAGGAGATGATGCATTTTTTGACATGAGACCATGTTTCTGGCACCAATCATTTGATTGCGTGAAACCCTTTTGGAGGATGTCCACATCACTAGGGGAATTGAAGACAGCATCCAGCATATAGTCATCTGCAAATCTGGTCAGTCATAGCCCACTGGTTTTGGCCTGCACCTCAGAAAAGTATATCTCAAACAACAGAGGCCCCAAGACTGATCCCTGGGGTACACCACTCATTACGGGTCTTCTGCTTGAGGTGGCTTCCCCTGTTTTGCCTAGGTGGATTCTATCAGTGCGCCACTCTCATTAGACTCATTCAAGGAATAAAGATACTACATAAAACAGACTTTTTATACTTAATTATAAATTACATTCAATTAATCAATTAAATATGTTCCTAATTTAAAGCAAGCATTTCCAATTTAATTCATTATTCAAATCTTTAGGAACCAAGGTTTTATATTTTAAAATATATATACGTTCCTTATATAACAATTTCTGTTTTAATATGTCCTCATTTTCTTTAATACATTCAGTTTGTTCCCATATAGTGCCATACAACAAGTTAATATCACTATTATGTTTCATTTTAAATATGAAGAAATTATTTTGTCATCTCTGTGGTTCCTTATGTCTCGCATGTGTTCCATAAATCTAACTCAGAACTTTCTTTTTGTTTCCCCTATATAATACAGATTACATGGACAACTTGGGGCATATATCACCCCTTTACTTTCACAAGTAAATATACCCCTAGACTCAAATTTAACATTATAAATACTTTGAAATGTATTAGCAGTGTGTGTACACATACTCCATTTACCACATTTAAAAGTTCACTTAACTAACAGGGGTCTTCTTATCTCCATTACTGGCATACTAAAAGTACCTCATACCAACATATCCCTTATATTTTTACCTCTAGTATATGAAAAAAAAGGTTGTTTCGGTAGAATAGTTGCCAAAAATTGTCTTGTACTAAATATTCCCAATAATATTTAATCAAATTTACAATTTCTTTGCTTCTAACATTATATACTGATACAAAGTATATTGGGTCTATTACATACTGATTATTTTGTTTGTTTCTCTCACGTCTCTGGTATCCCATGCCTCTTCCTTTCACTCTACTTTCCTCCCTCGGTTCATTTAATATTTTAATTTGGGCCTCCTGTATGTTACCTGGGTCATACCCTCTTCCCAAAAACACATTAACAGTTTGCTTTATTTCATTTAACAAAATGTCTTTCTCACTACACAACGTAGATATTCGTAATAGCTCCCCATAAGGCAAAGCCTTAAGCACATGGGGGGCATGACAACTAGTGGCATGAAGGTATTGACTACCGTCTATAAATTTTCTATGTATACCAGTTGTAATGCTTCCATTCTTTTTTCCCTCCAAAATTAAGATCTAAATAAATAACCTTTGTACCTTTTTGTAGGCTATCAAACGACAGACCATATGATTTTTTTATGCAAATCAATTATAAAACTATCTACTTCTTCCCAAGCACCTTCACACACAAATATTAAATCATCTATATATATATTTCGAAAATAAAAGTCAATATATTTTTTCATAAATCTTAACTTAAGTAAAAAAATAATTTCATGAAAAGTTTGGCATACATGAGGGGAAAAACTGCCCCCATGGCCGTACCCTGCCTTTGTCTGTACATTTGATTGTCAAAGTAAAAATAATTATTTTTCAAACAAAAATCTACCAACTCAGTAATAAAATTAGAAAAAGGACTGTCTCCCAAAAAATACCTGATAGCCTCTAATCCATTTTTATGTCTAATTGATGTATATAAACTTTTTACATCAAGTACTAGCCAGTATTTATTCTTGTTTCATACTATAGGGGAAGTTTTCTTCAGAAAATCAAAACTATCTTGTACCAAACCAGTATTGTGTAGAAAATGCTTACAGGCCGAAATTATAGGCCTCCCTGGGGGAGGGGTTCTCTAAACTTTTATGTATTTTTGGCAGGCAGAAAAAAAACGCCCTTTGACTGTTATTATTAAACAACCTATCTTTTTCAGTAAAATAACCTAATCTTACATTTTTTTCTAACATTTTTTCCATAATCAATTAAAGCTTGTTTGTAAACCTTCCTATCACATTTCTCACACATCTTCATTTTCTAAATGATCCATACATATTCTATAATATTGCATTACATTCGTGACTACTGTTTTATTACCTTTATCTGCTGGTTTTATTATCAATTCCTTTCTATTTTGCAGTTCTTTTAAAGCCTGCCACTCTCTAAATTTAAAATTGTAATTTACCTTCCCTTTGTCTTTTAAAACATTTTCACAAATGCTCTCTCCCCCAAATCCTATCATGGAACTAAGGTGTGCTATGCGTTCATTATCGAATGGAGGAATGAATTTATGTAGTACAGGAATACCAGACATCAATTTTAAAATATGCATTTATATCTTCATTTCCATTTTCATTAAGATCCAACATTTCTTCAATTTCTTCACAACATGAATAAAAACGGTCATTAGACTCATTTCCTAAAGGTTTGAATAATGAATTAAATTGGAAATGCTTGCTTTAAATTAGGAACATATTTAATTGATTAATTAATTGAATGTAATTTATAATTAAGTATAAAAAGTCTGTTGTATGTAGTTTCTTTATTCCTTGAAGGTGGTTACACCAAGGCTCTAGAATAAAATGTGTCTGTTCTTTGCAACAAAGTCAGATGTTGTACTTATCCTGGTTGTTGTGTCTATCAGTGAGCCAGTTTGCTACCCATCTGGTAACATATGGATTGATGCCTAGTGAGTGAGTTTATCTGTTATACCTGAGTGGGGAATAGTATCGAAGGCTTTGGCCAGGTCAAGGTAGGTGGTGTGCACCATCTTCCCCTCGTCCATGGCTTCGGTAACTGTCTCAAAGAAGTTGACCAAATTTAACAGGCATGATTTCCCCTTGACAAAACCAAACTGTGTGGGATCGAGTCTTTGTAGATTGCCAGTGTCCTTGTTTATGAGGTGTATGATAATCCACTCCATGGCCCTGCAGATCAGGCTAGTTAGGCTGATGGGTCTATAATTTCCTGGATTGGTGGACGCTCCACCTTTGTGCAAAGGGATGACGGTGGCTGTCCTCCACTCATCTGAGACGAAGCCGGTACTCAGGCTTTGGCTGAATAGGGTGCCTAATGGTGCTGCAAGTTTCTGCCTGAATTCATGTAGGATGCAACCTGGGATGTTATTGGGTCTCATGGAGTCTGTATTTTTTGCCTTTGAGAGGGCAGTGATGACTTGCTTCCTAAAGATAAGGGAAGGGGGGCAGGTGCTAAGGATATCCTGATTAACTGATGAGGGGGACAGAGGGGTGAAGTTTTCACTGAACCTCTCTGGCGGCAGGTTGGCTATATCTATGGTGTTTGTGTATGTGGTGTCCCTGACCATCAGTTCTGAGCAGATCTGAGTACTTTCTTTGAGATTGCTTACATATGTGAAGAAGGCCTTATGATTGTCTTAGTAGATGTGGACAATTTTGACTCAAAGTTTACTTTGGAGGATTTCACTAGCGCTCTTATTTTCTTGTTCAGGCTAAGGAGAGAACTGCTCCTTCTTGGTCCTGAACAACAATTTTTTTCCTTTTTATTATAGAGTTTATTGCAGATGTCCACCTGACAAGTTTACTCTTCCTTGAGGAGGAGAATATCGTCCTTTTGGGTATTCCTGAATCTATGCAGCTATATAAATGCCTTGTATAGTACTTTTGTGTAGGTTTGGACATATGTGCCAGTTCCTGTGAATGGGGATGGGGCTGTGAAGCTGTTTATACCTTCCCTCAGGAATTTGTAATCAACTTTGGAGAAGTTTTTTTATTTGACCCTAGCTGGGGGGAGGGTCGGGGGAGATAGTGCCTTCGAACGTGACCGCTTTGTGGTTGGATCTTACCAGGTATGTTGCAGTGGTTACTCATGTTGATTAATACCAAGTCCAAGATATTTTCGCCTCTTGTGGTGGTGTTGACCAACTGGTTCAAGCATTTGCATTGACGAAATCAAGGAATCTCTGGGCATTTGTGTTTTGGTATGAGTATTTCTTCCAATCTATGGATAGTTAGTTAGTCGCCCAGGATCAAGGTAGAGAGCTGAATCTTGATAGATTTGAAGAGGTCCAGATAGGTGGAGTGGGCATCTTGAGTCAACATTGGGGGCCTGTAGCTAGCTATGATTTGAATAGGGTTCTTGTCATTTGTTTAACTGTACCTGGAGTGTCTCTTGTGCATCATACTGTTTGACCAGCCTGTAGGTGTGTATGTCTTTTATATATATTACAACTCCACATCCTTTTGCTTTGCTGCCCATGGTTTGGGGTCTGAACGTTTGATAGGATGAATAACCTGGTATGGCTGGGGTGCTCTCCTCCGCTTTGAACCAGGTTTCTGTGACTGCACAAATGTCAGCATCTTCCAGGGTTACGAATGCCTACAATGAATGCAGTTTCATGTTTAAACTTTTAGTGTTTAGCATGACCTTTAATTTACGTTTTTTTTTTTTAATTTTCATGTTGGTAGTTTTGAAGTCTTGACATTGCCTAAAAAAGTCACTACGGGGGAGGAAAGAACCTTTGCCAGGAGCCTGAAGCCAAAGGAAGACAGATGCAGGGCATCTCTGGCAAAGCATTGTGGTTTGTCATTCGTGTCATCCGAGGCTGTCAGGTACTGGATCCCCTTGGAATGACACCAGAAACTAAGCCAGTTGTTAAAGTCAATCATTTTCTGTTTGTATTGAGAAATTATTCTGGGTGACAGTAGAATGCTGCTTAAGGCTAGGAACATACCTGCTTGGGACACACATTCAGAGAGCTCGATCATGTCTCTCTTCATATAGTCCAGGGAGGTACGTCTCAAGTCATTCACGCCAACATAGACTATGACAAAGTCATAACAGTGCCTTTTGAGAGACTTGAGTGCATGAGTGATATGGCGGATTCTGGCACCTGATACACAACTAACCATGACTTTCTCCTTATCCAGCTTGGTGAGGGGCACATCTGTGTGTCTCACAATGGAGTCTCCGATGACTAATATTTTGGGTTTATGTTTAGGCCTTAGTGGCTGTTAGAGACAAATGTGTGGACTGTGTGTGGTGAGCAGTGGAGTGTGCATGTACTTTAATTGAAGCATCCACACCCGTTTTTTGCTCTTGGGTAAAATATCTTTTCACCACTATCGTTTTTGTAGAAAAAAAATGTTGATGCTGCTTCTTGCCATATTGAATCTTAATTTGAATTTGACTATAGGTTTACAAAAATTGTTTATCCAAATTATCAGTTTACGCATCTTCAGAAGAAACCATTGCTTCCCTCTTATAATGCTAGTTAAAGATTCAAGGAATGAGTGTAAGTTTGAAGACTTGGATGATCAGCCTGTTGAGGAAGATTTTCTAATTCCTCTTACCTGTTGTTCAAACATTCCCTTTAGAGGATTTTCTCTTTCAAGGAGATGTTTATTACTTTCACCTCCACCATCACCACACAAACACATATACACACACACACACACCTTCATCTAAGAAGCTTTGAGAGATACCAGTTTAATTGTTTCTCTTTCTAAAGTGTTAGAAGGACTTTGCTTTGTTTTGCAGTTCAGGAATTTGAATGGAGTTTTATTCCAGTTATTCCAAAACAGGACCAAATTAATTTGGCCTCAGCTTAGGATGATAAAACTTGTTTTATACCTTTCGGCTTGTCCCGATAAGGGTACTTATGAATGAGCCTTGTAGTTTAAAATAATTTTTCTATAAGATTGTAATTTAAAAGGCAGTAAGGCTATACAAGTCTATTTACTTTTAGAATTTGTAAAATAAATGCAGAACATGCTCTGGATTCACAAGAGAATGTTGGAAGCCTAACATTCCTGTGTTTAGTTATGCTTTAGTTGAAAAGATCATTTGAGAAAAGCAATGATTGTTGAGAAAGAATTCACAGATGTAGCTATGCTATGCTTAAAAAAGGTGTTAGGGTTGTGCTGATGAAAGTTATGTTTTTATTTATATTGCTCTATGGCACAGAGGGTGGTACAGTGGTGTAGCAGTTATAATTGCTGCCTTGGTGATTTGCTCCCTGGTTTGGTTCCTAGCATGGGGTGTCTTTTGCACATCCTTCGCCTAGTATATTGGATTTTTGTCAGAGTCACCACTTTCCTCCCATATTTCAAAAATATACTTTTATTTTCCCCAACTAGATTTTTACCCTCGGGCTCACTGACCGTCAAGCATCTCCTCAACCAGACAGTGCCCACTCATTCACCTTTCTGAGGTTTTCACATAGAGCTAAGGGGAGAGATGTTTGGTTAGATGTCCATCGTGTTTCACTGTTGCAGTCATTACTCTTGGGTTGTCCTGCTGGCAGTCTACCCGCAGTCAGCCAGAATTCCAAAGTCTAGGTCCGGCGTCGGTTGCTGTCACCTCTTCCCTGACGTCAGTGCACCAGGGGTATAAAAGATGCAGCCGATGCCATTTTCTTCAGTCTTTCTTGCCACGCGGTGCCCGAAGCAAAAGCAGTTCGCAAGTGCCGGTCGGCCGACTCCTGAGATTTTGAATCCGAATTTCAGAACCGAAGTCTTCATTAAAGCTAAGTTGGGGAAACTTTTTTCTTGCTTCAGACCAATGTCAGAAAAAGTTAACAATTGTATTTCTTGTGGGAAGCAAATACCTCATAAGGATTTTCACTCTTACTGTATTCCTTGCCTAGGCCCTGATCACAACGTTGCTAGTTGTCGGTTTTGTGCTAGATTTGTGCTAGAATCATACTCTGTCTCTTGCCTAGGCCTCTTATCAGGAGGAGGATGGGAGCCCCTGATCAAAGTAATTAGGTCTTCGGCCATTCTGAGCATCTGTTTTTTAGGCATGGAAGTCTGAGTAGGAGAATGCTGTACTTGTTTCTTTGCCTTTAGTGCTGTTTTAGTCTTTGTCTTTGAAGTTGAAGATGGCTTAATATATAGTTGTGTAGGTCTGAAGACACCCTCAGAAGCCGATGCCTGCTCAGCGGCTCCGGACCCATCTGAGGGAATGATTTCAGAGTGTCCAATACCTTGAGTATCCAGAGGCCCAGTCGGCTCCACGTGGGAGTCGGTAGTGGGCGCCAGGGGCTGCGAAAGCACCTCACTGAGAACCGGCAAACCGGCGACTGGCCTAATAGAGGCTTCGTCGTCCGTTTTGGATCTCGGATGCCTATCCTTTTCCTTGTCCTTGCATTTTTTGTAAACTCTGGTTGTCGGCTGGTCCGACGGCATTAGATAATTAAATCTTCGGCTAAAGTAATGAAATGCAAAATCAAACCGACGCTAGATAGTGCGTTGGTTAAATCTCAAGGAGCAAAATCTGCCTGATCATGTTAAAGCTAAATTGTTGGATGCCCCTTTACAGCATGATACTTTGCTTGGTAATAAGGCAGAACAGGTTTTAAAGAAAATGGAAGACAAAGCTAAATCTATGCAAACTGTAAAAGATTTCTTACAAGTGCAGCCACCCAGATTCAGTAGGCAATGGCCTACAAAAAAATGGTCCTTTCCTGTGTCCAACAAAGCCTCTCAAGGCAAATCCAGGCTCTCAAAAGGCTCTAGGTACCAATCACAGGTTTCTTACAGGTCAAAGCAATGGGGTGCCTCCTCCTCCAAATCTGGAGGAAACAAAGCACAACCCTACAGTAAGCAGTCTGAATAACTTCCCTCTTCCATCACCAAGCACTTATCTTTTGGCAGCCTCCTTCAGGGGAAAATTATCACTTCATGCTCAAAATTGGCAGTTAATTACCCAGGACAAGGGGGTATTAAGCATAGTATCCCAGGGGTACAGATTTCATTTACATACTGTGCCAATTCCAAACGGTTGGCCAGATCTGCCACAAAATCAATGGGCAGAGGCTCAGAAACAAGTTACGTCCCTCATGGATATGGGGGCTATTCAACCAGTACCAGAACAGGAAAAAGGACAAGGTTTTTATTCAAGACTGTTCCTGGTACCCAGAAAAGACAATGCCTGGCATACAATACTGAACTTATCGATTTTGAACACGCTCCTGGACATTCCAAAATTCAAAATGCTGACTTTACAACAGCTAGTACCCATGCTGGGCAAGAACGCTTGGTTAGTGACTCTAGACTTAAGAGGCATACCTGCATATCCCAATAAGGGAATCGTGCAGAAGATGCCTCCACTTCAAGGCAGGTTTTTTGCATTTCCAATTCTCTGCACTGCCCTTTGGCCTATCTACTGCGCCCAGGGTCTTTACAAAGTGCCTGGCACCAGTAATTGCATTTTGCAGACAAAGAAGCACACAAATCTATCCTTACTTGGACGATTGTCTCATTCAAGCAGAAAACAAGGACATTCTTCTTCAACATCTGGCATTTGTAAAAAGGCTTCTAACATGCCTAGGGTGCACAATAAACGAAAAGAAATCACAACTGGTACCCTCTCAAAAAATTACATTCCTGGGTGCAAGCTTGAATACAACTGCCCAGATGGCTTACCTTACGCCAGACAAACAAAGGCAACTGACTATATACATCAAACAGATGGCAACAAAAACCCAGTTATCTGCAAGACAAATTCTGCAGGCTTTGGGGTTCATGGCATCCTGCATCCTACTAATTCCATATGCAAGACTGCATATGAGGAAACTTCAGTGGTACCTAAAAAGCTTATGGAGTCAACATTGTCACAGTCTGGAAACAATGATTCCACTCATTCCCTGCCTACAACAGGAGTTTTGTTGGTGGGCAGAGACATGTCACCAAAACAAAGGACCGTCATTCACTCTTCCCCATGCCACCCAAACCCTAACTACAGATGCATCAGATTATGCATGGGGGGGGGCACATCTGGTGGGGAGATACATTCAGGGCATATGGAACCCAAACCAAATGCATCTACATATCAGCCAGAAATAGATGCTAGCTGTTCAGAATGCCCTGACAGCCTTCAAGGATTTACTTCGTCCAGGACAACTACTGATAAAGATGGACAACACCACGGTTATGTGGTACATAAACAAGCAGGGGGGGTACACATTCCTACCCCCTTTGCAGACTAGCCATGGCATTGTGGAACACAGCCTTGACTTACCAAGTACATCTTCAAGCTCAATTCCTGCCAGGAAAACAAAATACTCTGGCAGACGACCTAAGCAGAAATCTTATGGACCCTCACGAGTGGAAACTGGATCCACAAGTCTTCAGCATGGTAACACAGAAATGGGGGAGCCCAGGCATAGATCTATTTGCCTCTCCCCAAAATTATCAACTGGACAAATTCTGCACAAGGACTTATCGCAGACAAGCATGGAAAGTGGATGCCCTATCCTTCAGTTGGAAAAACCTATCAGTCTACGCCTTTCCTACTCTGCCTCTTCTTCTCAGGGTCTTACTAAAGGCCAGACAGGAAAAACCAAAAATGATCCTTATTGCTCCGGACTGGCCTCGCCAGCACTGGTACCCAATTCTAAGGAATATGTCGCAACTCCCTCCTTGGTTCTTGCCTCAAATATCTCATCTACTGTCTCAGCAGAACAATCAAATTCTGCACACTCACCTCCAAACTCTGAACCTGGCAGCATGGCTGATCATATAGTTATTCAAACAACACCTCTCAGTAAATCTGTTATGGATGCCATTTTGGAAGCCAGAAGAAAATCTTATGCTGCTAAATGGAAGAGATTCTGTGCTTAGAACCAGGCACAAGGAACGGACTCAGCAAAACCAAATATCCCTCAGATTTTGCAATACTTGACTGAGATGCTTGACAAGGGCCTACCCTTCTCTTCAATAAAAATCCATGCTTTTGCCACTTCGGCTCATTACAACACGGAGCCTCCTATCTTCTCTCATGCTCTGATAAAGCAGTATCTTAGGGGGGCCAAAAATTTAAGGCCTCCCAGAAGATCACCAACTGCTGCATGGGTCCTCAATTTTGTGCTGGAAAAATTCACCCTTCCTCCTTTTGAACCAGCAGCTAATGTGGATATAAAGTGTTTATCTTGGACAACAGCTTTCCTTTTGGCAATCACTTCAGCAAGAAGGGTTTCAGAACTACAAGCTTTCATATGGCTGTGAAGCCTTTTATTACATTTCACCCGGACAGGGGGTCCCTCAGGACCGATCCTTCCCTTATGCCTAAGGTGGTATCCAGTGTGGCTCTTAACCAAACTGTTCACCTGCCAACATTTTATCCAAATCTGCAGAACAAGGGGGAGCGGATTTTGCATTCATTGGACATACACAGACAACTAAGATTCTACTTAAACAGGACCAAATCTCTAAGAAAGTCTGAGCAACTACTGGTGTCATTTGCATCAAGATCAGATGGGAAGGCTATATCAAAGCAGACTATTTCTAATTGGATAAGCCACTGCATTCGTTTCTGCTACTTGCATCATGATAAACCTGTGCCCAAGGGAATCGGGTCACATTCCACCAGAGCTGCCTCTACTTCAGCAGCCTTTCTCAGAGGAGTTCCAACCAAAGACATTCTAGAAGCTGCTACTTGGAGCTCTGTTCATACCTTCACAAAGCATTATCATTTGCCTCTCTTTTCTAAATCCAGGGCAGGCTTTGCCACTGCAGTTCTGCAGGGCCTTATAGTCGCTCCTAATGCTATTTAGTTCCATCCTCCCATCCTTAGCTTTGGGATTCTACCCAAATATAATGGCTAAAACAGTGAAACACGAAGAGCATAGTAATAGTACAGTTGTGTACGCTTACCATAAATGTAGATGTTCAAGTGTATTCACTGTTGCAGTCCAGGTTACCCATCCGCCATCCCCCTTTTCTACAATTTCTCTCTCCTTTACTATACTCTAAAGCCTTTGTGGTGTATTTCCTTTTAGATGAAGGTAAAGTTTATGTTGCTAAAAGTGTTTTTTTATATATATTGCTGTTTAGTTTTATATATATATATACATATATATATATATATATATATATATGTATATATTCCCCTTTTGGGGGGCACCTGACATCTGGGGCAAGAAAAACTGAATAAAGTGGTGTCGGCTGCATGTTTTATACCCCTGACGAAATGACGTCATGGAAGAGGAGACGGCAACCGACGCAGGATCCAAGACTTTGTTATTAGGCCGACGGCAACCTGCCAGCAGATTACCCAAATGTAATGACTGCAACAAGTGAATGCATTCGAACATCTACATTTATGGTAAGTGTACACAACTGTACTGTTCTTTCCCTCCAAATCCTCTACTCACTTCCAAGGGAAAAAAAACAAGCACATAGTGTTCCCTGACACCTAAAAAGAGATGGCTGGTGGGATCAAATTACAACCCCATCCCAAAAAAACAAGCAGATTTTCTGAAAAAAAGGTTAGGTGCCAGCCTCCAAATTATTATGCTAGAAATCCACTCACATTCTCTGTCCTGTTCCAGCTATTTCTTCTCCTTTGTCACAATCTTGTCCTCAGTGCTCCTTTATGAAAACAGATTGTCTCAGACAAATGGATTTTTGAATGTGGTCCAGGAGGGTTACAGTTGGCAATGGATAGAAAATAGCCCTCCTTTCAGGGAAATCCCTCCTCACCCACCCAGCCAAGCAAAGTTATTTTCCCCAGGTGCTCCAACATGTTAGAAGTAAGAGTCTCAGATTGTGTTCCTGCAGAACAAATAGACAAGGGCTTTTATTCCAGAATGTTTCTGAATCCAAAGGAGGAGTACTCTTTGAGACTAGTGCTAGACCTGTCTTTTATTATTCTTTGTGGAAATTCCAAAATTCAAGATGTTTACCCTTCAAACAGTGTTAGCTCTTGTTCCATCTCAGATTCTTATAGTAATGTTAAACCTCAAAGATGCCTACAATGGCATGATCAGATTTCTGCACTACCTTTTGGTCTGTCCAGTACACCAGGAGGGTTTATGAAGTGTCTAGCCCCATTGGTAACCCATTGCAAATTGCTGGGTATCCACATTTTTCCTTATTTTGACAACTTTCTTATCTGTGCAGTCTTTTTCCAGATGACAGAAGCCATTAACAAGCGTTTATTCTCTCCAAAACCATCTGAGATTCCAGATAGATGTGCAAAAATCCTCCTTTACTCCATCACAAAGAATTAGGATTATGTTTCTAGGCTGCCTGACAAAAAGTGTGATGCAAAAGACTTTCCTTCCCAAGAGAATGTGGATTTGTATCTGGAAATCTTTCTGAACTTTTCTTGTCAGTATTAGGCTACTCCCAGATAATTTCTCAGCATACTAGACCTCATGGTTTGTATGAGTCTCATGATTCCCTTTGCCAGATTACATATGAGAACGATTCAGTGGGGCCTCAAGAACATGTGCACCCAACATTCTTATCCTATGGAGTTTTAGATTCCTGTTGTAAGCTTTATAAAGTCAGAACTGCATTGCTGGAGAGATCAGATGACTCTGAATCCACATCTCCCTTTTTCTTCACCAACCCCCAATGCAGATTTTACTTGGGGAGCATTGTCAAAAGGGGTAAAGGTACAACTACAAGTGACAGTAGCTCAGTAGATAACATGCTCACATTTGGTGTTTGAAGATAAGAAGGCTGTAGGTTCAGTTCCCACTCTAAGTGATTGGATTAATTTTACTGCAGCAGGAGGCACTGGCTGTTCCAATTTTCAGTAAGTGCTTCCTTGTTAGGCTACACCCGTAAGAGCTGTTCCATTAGTCAGGGACTTGGAAGACACACAGACAGTAATCTGGCATTTGACCATTACATGTCTACAGCAGTGAGCAAATCATTCTATGTTGTGCAACTTATAAACAAAGGTATGGCATCAAGGTCCAAGGAAGTCATTGTTCCACTGTATTTGGCATTCATCAGACATATCATTGAGTACAGTGCCACTTTGGTATGTACCTAACCAGGCATATCCAACAATTGGTGTGTTCGCAGAGGTCACTTGCTAAAGGAATACAGGGCATTAAGTAACATGCCCTTTGAAGACTATGTAAAGGCCCTATCCCTGTATTCTGTCTCCTACAGACAGTTGAGGGGAGATCTGTGCCTGGCATAGAACACATTGTCAGATTCCACCCTGATGGACCTCTTGCATATCCGCAAAACAAACAACACCAGAATTACCTGTTTTAAAGACTTAAACCTTGATTATGATTTAAATAGGATCTGCTGGAGAGACAGGTAAGTATCCCAGAGACTACTCTTTCTCTGGAACAGGCTCACCATCCATGTGAAGCAGAGTTCCTTCTGGTTTGGTACCTATGTCTCTAATGGGCACAGGCAGCCTGTAAATGGTTCATGCCCCAGGCTCCTACCTGTAAATGTTTCATCTCCCAAGACCCTGCTTACACTTATCAAGGGTACCAGAACTTGTGAGAGATTTGGGATGCATGGCTAGGCTTAAAATGGCCTCCATGGTTGTTAGCCTTGTAAACACCTGTAAGCCTATGTCTGTGGGACAATTCAAATGGAGCAAAGCACTTAATTATCTAAGTATTGGCTGTTATTCATGCTATAAAGTCTCTACATCATCTATGGTATCCAGGTCCTCTACAGATCATTACAGACAACACCACAATGGTGTTGTACATAAACAAGCAGGGAGGTACCAGGTCATAACCTCTGTGCCATCAGGCAGTGATAGATTGGTAGTTAACTCTTCAGATTTTTGTAAATGTACAGGCATCTTGCTTATTGTCAGAACAAAATACAGTAGCAGACAAACTGAGCAGCACCTGGATAGATCCTCACAAATGGAACCTCAGCAAAGAGGTCTTCTATGAACTGATCTAGCTATAGGGAACACCTCAGGTAGATTTGTTTACTTCCTTTCTAAATGGACACTAAGCCAATTCTGTTCCAGGACTCCTTGCAGGCAGGCCTGGAGAACAGATGGTCTATTGTTTCCATGGTCAGGAATGTTCCTATATGCATGTCTATCCTTTCCAGTGATTCCCTGGGTAATTCTGAAGATTCAGAAAGACTCCAAAAGTCATTGTGGTGAGTTCCTTCTGGCTTAGGCAAAATTGGTTCTATCTTCTTATAGAATTGGCCAAGGGCAATTACCACAAGCTTCCGAACAAACTGGATCTACTCAAAAGACAGGGTTCGATGAACCCCAACCTCAAGGAACTACAACATGATTACCTGAAATATTCACTGTTGATAACTGTTAAGAACCTTTTTCATGAGGACATACAGCAGACACTGAGGAAGGCAAGAAGGCCTGCTGCTGTAAAATTCTATATTGGCAAATGGAAGAGATTATCTAGTTGGTGCCTAGCCGATAACCTGGGGTCCATCAGGGGTTTTGTACCCCTGGTGCTCAAATATTTGTGTAAGTTAATATTCTCTGGCCTCGCATATTCCTTTATAAAGATTCATCTTGTGTACATTTCAGCATGTCTGCCCATGGAAACCACCTTTCTTCTTTGTTTATAGTTTTTGAATGGAGTTTTACACCTGAAACCTCCTTGTAAACCAGTTCTGCCTCCTTCAGATCTGAGTTTTATGCTGGAGAAATTGACTGTCACACTTTGAAACCTGCCTGTCTGACTGATTTGAGATTCCTCATTTGAAAAACTCTACTTCTCATTGCTCTGACATCTACAAGAATCTGGTATTCCATAGGGATAGGGTCACTCTGTGTACAAACCACTCCTTAATTCCCATGTTTCTTTTTTTTTTTTTTTTTAATGAGAATTGAATCATGGTGAATCAAGGCACAAGTCTTCCTGTTTTCTAACCAGATAGTAAAACAAGGGAGAACAGATTCTTCATACTACGGATGTCCATAGGCAACTCAGATACTATCATAACAGAACAATCTTGCCCTCACCAAGAATGATACCACAATACAAAGACAAGATGATCAGCTTTAACAATTGGCTCAAGTACTGGTGTCATTCTAAGGGGATCCAATGTCTGTCTGCCTGGGATGACATGTTGGACAAGCCACGCTGCTTCGCAAGGGATGGCTTACACCTGTCACCACTGGGCTTCCGGATATTGGCTAAGGCTCTTGCCACCCCCATAGTGCCTTTTTTAGACAAGGCTCAAAAGACAAACCCACCTCCTTAGAAAACAAAAATGGAAAAAAACTAAGGGTAATGCTGCTCAATGCCAGAAGTCTAAATCTCAAGATGCAGGCACTTGATGCACTCCTCAGCATGGAGAACATCGATGTCTGTGCAGTAACTGAAACCTGGTTCAAGGCTCCTGAGAGCACCCCAGTGCTACCAGGCTATACCTCGTAGCATGCTTTTCGGCCCCAAAACCCGAGCCGAACCACAAAGGGAGGGGGAGTGTCCATATTCATCAAGGACACCCACACCTCCAGGTTAGTAGCAACACATGAAGCATCAGAGACCATACAGGTGCAACTAACCATAGGCAAAACTGCTATACAACTGGTAGCATGTTACAGACCACCCTCCCAATCTCAAGAACCCCACTCAGCCTTCCTGAAGACATTGGAGGATATGAATGTATCACAAAATACCATCATACTGGGAGACTTCAACTACCCAAACATAGATTGGGTACATTATTCTAGCCCTAATACCCTAGCCCAAAGGTTCCTGGAATTCATAAATTCAAATGCACTGGAACAACTAGTCACCTCTCCCACTAGGGAGATAATATACTAGACCTGATCATCACAAACATGGGGACAAAATGCTCCACACCGGAATATACCCCTCACTAGTGAGATCTGACCACAAACTAATCACCCTGGATATACATATCCCACCTCCACCCCCAGCACAAAAGACCACAGTGAAAAACTTCTCAAAAGCAGACTTCACTCTTCTTAAGACTGAGATGGTATCCTTTAAGCCCACTGTGCCAGTGGATACCACATCCCACAATGCCGAATCCTTCACAAATGCTTTCTATGGACATCTCCAAGAATGCATGGATCATGCAATCCCAAACAAATCCAAGTCCCTCTCCACCAAAGGTAAGCGTCCTGTCTGGTGGACCTCAGCCATAAACAAATTGTATAACAAAAGAAGGAAGCTACTGCACGTCAGAGCAAAATCCCATGAAGGGAAGACATCTCTGATCAACATTAGCAGAAAACTACGTTCTCTCATAAAAACATCCAGGGCCAACTTTGAGAGAAAAATCGCTAAGGACACTAAAGAAAACCACAAAGCCTTCTTCAGCTATGTTAGAAACCTGGGCGGAAACCCTCAGATACGCTCAGAGTTGGTTCACAACAACAAAAAATACACTGAACCCACAGATATTGCCAACATTCTGGCTGACAGGTTCAGTGCAAATTTCTCCCCTCCTTCACCCCCAAAAGAAGAAATACTTATCCCAGTTGAATGTAATCTCCCTGTCATCTCAGATGTCCAAGTGAGAACTGCCCTAAACAAAGCAAAAAACACAGCATCAATGGGACCTGACGGTATCCCGGGTTGCGTGTTACGTGAACTCCAGGAGGAGCTAAACCCACACACAAAAATGCTATTTAACCGTAGCCTTACTTCGGGATATGTACCTGAACACTGGTGTACAGCAACAGTGGTCCCACTCCACAAGGGGGGTGCCTCTACAGACCCTGGAAACTACCGCCCCATAAGCTTAACCAGCCTGGTCTGCAAAGCTATGGAAAGAATCATTATGGAACTCATAAACAGAGACATAGGGGACCTACAGACACTTGACCCCACCCAGTTCGGCTTTGTAAAGGGCAGATCCTGCCTTTTAAACCTGGTTGACTTTTTCGAAACAGTCACTAGAGCCATTGATGAGGGCAAAGCAGTCCATACAGCATACCTGGACTTGCCTAAGGCCTTCGACACAATACCCCACTCGGGCATCATAGATAAGCTCAACAGCTTAAAAGTAAACCCTTATGTCACTAGATGGGTTGCAAACTGGCTAAAGGACAGAACCCATAAAGTTAAAATCGCTGGAGCAATGTCAGACTCAAAGCCAGTCACAAGTGGTGTCCCACAGGGATCTGTCCTGGGACCCCTCTTGTTCGGCATTTATTTCTCAGATGTTAAAGCATGGGGAGGGCTGTGGCTGACAAAGTTCGCAGATGACTGCAAACTAGGCGCCATAGTCGATACACCAGCAGACACGCACATCCTACAAAAAGGCCTCACAGAAACGGACAACTGGTGCCGGAGTCACGGCCTTAAACTAAATGCCAAAAAATGTATAGTCATCCCCTTTGGGAAAAACAAAGTACCCACAAATTATCACATAGACAGCAACCCACTGAGTACGGAAAAAGTAATCAGAGACCTAGGGACCCAAGTGTACAGCGACCTCTCATTTGACACCCACGTTGCCAAAGTGGTTAGAAAAGCATTCTACCTTGCACACCTCATCATGAAGTGATTCACATCCAGATCCAAGGATGTCATTGTACCCCTATATTCCTCCCTCATCAGACCCATGATTGAGTACAATGCCCCATTTGGTATGTACCTCACCCGGCATTTGCAACAGCTGGAGAGACCACTAAAGTACCTCACCAAGAGGATCAAGGGTCTCCAACATATGTCTTATTCTGCCAGACTAAAGAAACTTCAGCTCTATTCAGTAGCATACCGCCTGCTCAGAGGTGATCTCTGCCTGACGTACAAGGCCATGTCCAATCAGCATCTGATGGACATGCTCCACCTCAAAAAATCCAAATCCATCAGGACCACGAGAGCTAAAGACTTAAACCTCGGCACAAGTATGAATAGGACATGCTGGAGGGATAGATTCATAACCCAGAGGCTTCCCATGCTTTGGAACAAGATCCCAGTTCGTATTAGGCAGAGCCCTCACTGACTCTCTTCAAGAGAAATCTTGATGAGTGGATGGGAGATCGTAAGTTTACCCCAGGGGTCACATCTGTGTCACTGCTAGACAGGGGCACAGTAAACTAATTCTATTATATAGGGGGACCTTCATTGTGTCACTACTAGACAGAGGCACAGTATTCTAAATTTATTCTGTACATTTTTTGTACCATTTCATGGGGTGGCAAAAGCCACATCACTATGGCTAGGCTTACAAATGCCACAGGGCAGATAGCCTAGTACTATACTATGAAACAAAGTCCTTCAGGAAAGCTGACCATCCATTTACTTCCTATTCTGGGGCTAAGCAAGGTTATTAACCCATGTCTAAACAGACTTTTTCTAGGTGGTTGCCCTCTGCTATGGTGTTTTGTTACTCTCACCATGGCAGAAATATTCCAGGGAGTATTACGGCACATTCTACTAGGGCCTTAGTTGCAACGATGGCATACTGAAAAACAGTGGACACTAGAAGCAGCTTCTCAATCCTCCATTTATACATTTGCAAAGCACTACAAACTGGATTCCTTTTCCAGGTCCAGATTAGGCTTTGCTAGACCATTCTCCAGGAGCTGCTGGACCGATATTCTTCCTCCCATTTTGAATTAGGTATGGTACAATAACCCTAGGCTACTGCAGCAGTGAGAATGATGAACAGAATACAGTTGTGTAAGTTGCACTTACCCATAACAGTAGATGTTTTGATTTTTTTTCCTGATGCAGAAACTGTGCCCACCCACCATCATCTTCTGTTGTGGGATAGAATGTTTGAATTTGTTGTTTATATTTTTTAGTTTGGGATGAATTGCCCTTTTTAGTTAGGGTTGAAAAAGTCCTGAATATTTTTGGACACTTTGCTTGCTTATATAGTTCCCTCCAAAAGGCCTTGGCCTATAGGCAGCCAGACTGACAGTGTGAGAGGGGGTGAAAGCTTTTGGAAGCTGGCCAGTTGCTGTATCCTTGGCAGAATACATGCACAGACTACTGCAGCAGTGAAGAATGAGAACACCTCATGTTGTGGAAAAGTGCAGCTTACACAACAGTACTGTTCTGACTAGCTTAGCTGACTGTGTATTTGACACAGTTTGAGTAGTTACATTGGCATACTAACTTTTAATTCTTACCTTATAAACTGTCAGAAAACAATATCCTACTGCTTACACAGATTAAAGAAGTAAACAGAATTAAGTTTGGTTAAGTATTGCCCTTTTTTAACAGTATTTAGGTTAAAAAATACCTAAATTTGGTGACGCACAGTGTGTGCTCAAATAAAATAGATGGCTTTGCTGTCATAATTTTTACTAGCATGTGATTTCACAGCTTGCTGTATCAGTTACCATTTCCTTAAAGGTTCTTCATTCAAAGTTATGTATAACAAGTTCTATTCATTGTGTTGATTATGTAAAGATGGTCTTTCATTTTCGGAATGACTGCTCCCTTGACCTGTCAAGGATTTTAGTGTTTTATCCTCAGGTGAGCACACTTGAATTCTGCAGTGCTGCTGCATCTTAAAGCATTAGATTGTCTGAAGATGAGAAATAGCTGTATCCAAGTGGTGTAAGTTACAAAAATAAATTAGGTCTGAAGTCTCCAGAGCAGATGTTTACTGTTGTACTTCTGTCCCCTAGAGCATTAGTTTGGAGGTCACATAAAATTAAGCACTTAGGTCTTGTACATAACACCAAGTTTTTGTCATTGTGTCATATTTCATGTTAGCAGAGAGGTGAAGTAACAGAAAATATAATAGAACATGTGAACCGAGCCCAGTTTTCTGTTTAGAGTCTTCAAATGTTATTTCCATTAGCTGTATACTGTTTGTCACTAAATTTGTGTACAGCCATGAAGATGAGATATTGAACAGAATCTGGCCTCTGTATCTTAGCAGATGTTTTTTAAATTTTGAGTTGATGACAATTTCATTAACGCTGACATTTTTCCAACTTAAGTTAGCTAAGGATAGAGAGTCTTTGCTTTTCTGTATTATTTTGAAAGGGTGAGAATTTACTTGGTACCTTTTTTGGACATAAACTTTGGTAGAGTTAAAAATATATATTTTTTAAGTTCTGTATCCGATTGTAAAACATGCCAGTGTTTATTTACAATATTGATTCTGTCATAAAGTTATGTTTCAAAACACAAATATAGGTGCATTCTTACAAGTGCATCAAACAGGATAGTACACAGTGATGTTTAACCTGCAAGACAATGTAAATAGAGAAGGCTATAATAAAACATGTGGGAGATATGAGGCTTGCCATATTATGCAAGAGGGACATGAATGGATATGTTTTTCATATCAAACAGCAACTAACGTAAGTCTGACAGCGTAGTATCTGCATTGAAATGTTCATGCAGTAAACTGTATACAGGTAAAACTAAAGAATTGGTTAAAAAGAGAATATTTGGGATATAATTTGTCAAATGAACAGCAAGCCCAGTGACTGGACATTTCATAGGGCAACATCATGAAGTGACAGAGTTACGCTATATATTATTGTTACAATAGCAACCATATGTAACATATAATGGAAAAGAATTACTTTTATGTAAAGACAGTTATTTTACAGTGAGATATATAACTTTGAGTCCACATGGAGTAAATATTGAAATTGACTAGAAAGTATTTTTGTAAACTGTTGTTATTGTGATATATTTCTTTAAGTGAGTTGTATGTAAAGAATGAAGGGAATTATGGTCTTATCTACCTGAAAGGCTTTTAGACAAAGGTCTACTGCTTTTACCTTCAGCATTAATGCGAAGGATGGCACTGTTATCTCCCCCGACCCCTCTACAAAACTGCTAGGAGTCATTATTGATAATGACCTAAAATTTGACTTGCATGTCAGTCAATTAATCAAGAACATCAATAAAAAAACTAGGATCACTGTATAGAATAAAAGCCTTCCTAACCCCTCCAGCCAGGATTGCCATAGCCCGCACCCACCTAATCTCAACACTTCTGTATGCCTCCCCCCTTTTCTCTAATCTAAACAAGTCGGTCATAAATAGATTGTCATCCTGTTACAATCACATTGCCAGGTTTGCCACTGGCCTGCCATTTAGGGCACACCACTGCATTAACCTCAAACAGCTTGGGTGGCTAGAAATTCCCAGTCTAATCTAACACAACCTTCTGACTATAGCTAAAAAAGTTCTCTATAATCCAGATAATACACCATCCCTAAGGAATATTATAACCCCTCATAATCAGAGACTGCTTAGATCCTCAAACCAATTACTAATTCAGACAATCAAAATTAACAATACTGTAGGGGATACCCTCTTTGCAAACTCTGTAGGCAGAGTTTGGAATCTCCTTCCAGCTGACATTACTTCGCTCTCCTCCCTTTGCCAATTTAAAACCAAACTCAGACAACATCTGGCACTAAACTGGCTTTGCCACTGTAACAAGCCTGGTTAACCCTCCTCATAAATGTATATAATATATTACTTTCTGCCTACTGTCAATGTTTTCCCCTGACTTAAACCAGGGATAACTATACCTGTGAATGTTTAAACAGTTTGAGTGTATATTAGTTTGTTATACCTGTGAACTTGCCTATTTAATGTTTTCATGTATCCTCTGTAAATAACTTACCTGTAGTTATGTCTACATTGTTATATTTTTGACTCTGATTACCTTGGAGCTTTTCTCCCCGGACCTCCGCAGAAAATGGACATGTATCCAGTCGGACTATCCCGGTGAACAAATGTAAAATAAATAAAATAAACACTACTAAGTGAAGTAAACTGGATAAAGCAGGCAAGTGTGTCTTAATTTGTTATGTTTTTGTTGTCAAGGTTCAGTGTTACTTATTTAAAGGTATCAAACTGCTGTCACACTGCATGAAAGTTTTGAAGAGGGAGACTGAAAAATAAATACAAATACTCAGATCAGGTTGCAGCACAACTGATATGATGTTTTTAGTGAGACAGCTGAAAAGCAACTAGAAATGAGGAAAGAGTTCAACTGGGCATTCCTAGGTTTGGAGAAAACATATGACAAGTTCCCAAGAAGGCTGATTTGGGCAGTCCTGCAGTGGTTCAAAGTCCCAGAAACATTGGTAGAATTAGTACAGGCTATGTATAAGGACACAGTGACACAAGTACGGACACTGTTCACATGCACAGAGAGGTTCACAGTGGGAGTGGATGTGCATCAGGGTTCAGTTCTGATCCCACTGCTGTTTATCCTGGAGATGGACTGTATTAGCAAATAGGTCCGAGGGATCGGATCAACAAAGTTGCTGTATGCAGATGATGTGGCATTACAGGTAGACTCTGAACAAGAACTTCAGCAAATGATAGAGAAATCGAATGTAAAACTGAGTACAGATTAGACAGCTGTAATAATGGCAGGAAATTGGGAAGAGATAGAATGGGAAATAGTGGAACACTTCAACAGCTTTTAGTATCTGGTAGAGGTTGTTGAGAAGGGACGTCTGAATGAGAAGATCAAAGCTGGATTCAGAGAAACTGCAGCCAACTTTCACAGAGTGTCAGGGATAGTATGTGACAGAAGAATGCCAAAGAAGGTAAAATTTAAGGCGTGCAAAACACTGGTGCAACCAGTCTACTGTATGATACGGAAATCTGGGCAGTGAAGGCATATCAGTTGAGGAAGCCAGAGGTTGATGGAGGTGAAATACCTGAGATGGGTGATGAGACACATTGTGGGAGAGATGAAGAAATTAGGATAATAGAGCAGAATGCTGAGGAACGTCAATTGCAGTGAAGGTCACATGTGAAGGAAAGCAGAAGATGATTTTATGAAGATGATTTGGGACAGACAGGAAGAAGGCAAGATGAAATGAGGTTGCGAAGCAGATAGATCGATAGTGAGAGAAAACAAAGATGTCAGAGTTCTGTCACACTGCATGAAAGTTCTGAAGAGGGTGATGGAAAAATGAATACATATTTGGATTCAGATCAGGATGCAACATAACTGATCTGACGGGCATGACCGTCGAAGGTAAGAGAGTGGCACTGAATCAAGAGTGAGATGGAAACAGTTGACTTGATAAACAGGCTGCATGTTGAAAATGGGAAAAAGAGGTTTGATAATAATGATGACCACTTTCACCTATTTGACAAAGGTGAACTTTGAATTAAATTCACATGTTCCTATGAAATATAATTTCTCTCCAATACAACCATTTGGAGTTCCTACTATTAGAGTCAAATTTTCCATAACAAATATTCTCATATACCTCTTTGCAATTCTGTCTTCTTTTATTTCCCCTTCTATACCATCCTGATACATCCTTTTAATTGCAAATCATGTTCCAGTCCCCACCAGTAAATAGTATTTTATCCTGTAAGATTATTATTTCTTCCCAAATTCTCTTAAACTCCATAATAGTAGTTTTGGGTGGAATATAAACACATGCCAGCATAATCTTCCTCTCCTGCCAGTAACACCTTAATACCACACATTTACCATTGTTCTTTTTCCCCCTTCATCTGTCACTATTAGAGCACCATTTTCAGTCAGTATTATTGCTTTCACTTTCATTTGTTCTTGTTACTCTGCTGAATGTCCATCCTGAAAAACGTTGTCAAATTCACATATTCATTTCTATCCAAATGCTGTAGAATTACGATTTGCACTCTTAAGTCTTTACATCTTGTCTATACCTGTAAGTCATTTACATTTCATGATCTTATGGACAGACATTAGTCAATGCAATACATCTAAAGCTAATTTTTATGCCGTTCAATGGCAAGCCCTGATGCAGAGTATGATTCATAGTCTCCTATCTAGAGGATACTGTGCACCACACCACAGTTAATACCCAAAGCATTGGATCTATAACAACTTTTCTGCCTGTAGAGCACCATCAAGACTCTGTATTACTGCCCACAACTCCGTTTTTTTATGAATTTGAGGTGGTAACATTCAGCATGTTTTTGGGAGGTGTGAGGCAGTCCACAGAGACGCAAGGAGAGCATCCAAACTCCATATAGGCATTGACTGGAGGTCAGGATCAAACCATGTTCCTTGTGCATGGGAGGCAATGACCGTAACCATTATACTAACTGGTCAGATGGATGGATAGATTGTGTGAAAGAAGACCTGTGATAGTCAGGCACGACTGTTGAAGATGGTTGAAAAATGTAAGTGTGTGACATTGAATTAAGAGTGAAGATGACAGCTGACACAATACCCTGACCCATGTAGAAAAAATGGGTGGTTGATGATGACGATAC
This sequence comes from Protopterus annectens, assembly GCF_019279795.1. Lineage (NCBI taxonomy): Eukaryota > Metazoa > Chordata > Ceratodontiformes > Protopteridae > Protopterus > Protopterus annectens. The sequence continues at coordinate 1,435,390,954 of NC_056732.1, forward strand.
TATGGACAGAATAGTCATTATGATAAGAAGCTGTTAGTTGCATGTAATATACATGTCAGTTCTTTAAAATACATTTAGCTTGCATGCACACACTAATGTTTGGCAGGCTGATCTCTTGCAGTTGCTTTTTCTCATCTCCCTTGAACCTGTGTTTCATTTTTCAAGACTTTTTGCTTCAGTAAAAACACATACAAAAACAATTAGATTGAAGGTGTTGGCAAGCATTATTGGTGCAGGTGGATGGGGAAACTGTAATAAGAGGGTCTCTGGGTAAGACAAGATGGATGATTGGTGTATAAGGACTCACAAGGCAATTTTGCAGTTTTGCTGGAACCTCTCTAACCATTTGATTAGATTAAGCAAAAGAGAAGAAACAATATTTTGGCAGATATAAAAAGACATGGTGATTTCTTCTTCCCATATTAAGAAGTAGAGTATTCCACACGCTTGAGTCCCTTCACTAGCTATATGTGGGGCAGACTGGGGAGGAGAGCGTTAGGTTAAATAAAGAGGGTTAATGTCTTATGGAATCTGAATATTGCTGTTGCAGCATGAGGTAGTTTTCTGTCATCAGAATAGTGATTTCATATCATGTTTACTTAATCAGGGGACAGATATGAGATTGGACAGATAGTAGTGCAGTTAGCAGACACAGTGTGCCCTTCAGAGAAGAATTGTGACTTCATGTGAGGTAGAAAGTCAAATTATGACAATGTTAGGAAGGTTACAAGAAAAAAATGCAGTTGCCAGGGCATGCATGTGTTGAAGTGTAAGCAGTAATACAAATACTACTGGGGATAGTAGGGAAAGGAGGAAACTTAAGATAAAGGCTGGTTAAAGGAGAGTTGCATACCAGATCAGGATATGGTACAGTTGGGGTGATGAATAGGCTCACTATGAAGATGCGGCCATGGAAAGTGAATGGTCTGTTAGATGAGAGAAAAAAAAAACAAGATATCTGATTGTTGTCCATTTTCATCTTATTCAGTGAATAGGACTCCTATCCGACTTCGGAACCTTCAAACCTTTGGATCCAGGGCTGTGACTCCTCCCCTAACCATAATTCTTTTACCATCCTTAGATTACTCCAGATGTTTGTCGTCTGAAATGAGTGGTGACAGAGGCTCTCATCTTCATGCTAGGGTAAATGTTTTTGATATCTTTACACACACATATATATATATATATATATATATATATATATATATATTTATATATATATATATATATATATATATATATATAAAAATCCAAAATAGAAAAGAGTAAAGCAAAGGGTCACTAAAGGTAGATAACGAAATGTGATAGTATGGCAAAAACAGCAAAGTATGCTAACCACCACAACATAAGTCATAAAAATCCACTTTAATGCGTGAATAAAAAAAGGAGGTAAGTGCTTTACAGTAACAAATCCCTCTTCAGATATAATGAAATAAAATTCAGTGGTCGATAAAAACTAATCTCCATCCAATCACATAAAAAATTAAAATGTTGAATGTCTTTCATCAGAATAGTATTGGTCAGAAATATGCAAGCAATGTCCAATCAAAACAAATCCCTGTTCGTGTACAAGTTCATCTTTATTGTCTGTGTAAGATGTCAGATAGCCAATGTGTAGCATATGCAGACTTAAAGATTGGTGCTTTACAAATGCATAAACCAATCTAAAAAACAAGTCTACAACCCACATAGGTAATATAATCATCAAAACAGTATTGGTCAGACTGCAAAGCTAAGACCAATGCAAATCACTTCCTTGTCTTTTGTATCTCCATCCCTGTTGGTTAGAAAAAAATATTCAACAACCAATGAATGACATACAAAGGCTCAATGAATGATCGATATTACATAAAGGGATGAGCCAATCACAAAAGAAGCATATTATAGAACCAGTGTAGCATAAATTACAGATGCAATCATAGCAGCCAGGCAGATTAGATGCCATAACCAAAAATGTATTCAATTAATATATATAGACTACGGCATGTATGAATCAAAAATATATCCACATAACCCATGTATATCAGAAGAAACAACATTATTTCAGCCTATGCCTCTTCAGTGCAGGTTTAAGGGTAGGCAAGTATTTAGTCCTGGAGGTACGTCATCACGTAAATTTCCATTCCATTGCATCTCTGCATACTCTGTTTCGGTGGTTAGATCACCACCTCGGATATTTACAAATATTATTTGCAAAACTTGAAACAAAAAAGAATGCTCAGGCTTGGGTAAAACATGATCATATAATGGACTTTTCTCATCTTTAAGTTGAATGTTGCTGATATGCTTAGACATCCTTTCTTTAAATTGTCTGTTGGTTTTACCATTATAAAAGCTAGAGCAACATACGCATGTAGCAACATAAATAATGTTTCATGTCTTGCAATCTGCATCAAAGTGTGGAATATATTTTTTACATGTCACCGGATGTACAAAACCTTGTACAGGAGATATGTATCTACACATAGTGCAACGTCTGCAGGGAAAAGTGCCCATCCTCTTGGATAACTGTCAATTCTGTTTGATGTTCTGTTGACATAATGTACGTTTTAAGTTCCTATTTCTAAAGCTGAAGGCAACAGAATCCCCTACTATACTCCTAAAATCATCACTTAAGAGAATCTTTCAATTGTTTCTAATGATATCACAGACATATACAATATCACTAGAGAAAATCAGGGTAACCCTCGTGGGATTTTTAGAAGGCCTTGTATTATTAGCTAAGGAATTCACTTCATCTCTTATAGAAAAATAAGGTTTTGCTTTAGTGTTCCTCTGTTGTTAACTTCATTCAAAAAACATTGGAAGTCCTTCTTCTTACAACCTCTTTGTGTGAATTGTTGACCTAGTATGCAAGTAGCCTTTTCAAAATTTTGATCCCTTGAGGGATACCCTGACTTTCTGTAGTGATGTTGCATATGTCTGCAGTATCATTAGAAACAATTGAGAGATTCTCTTAAGTGATGATAATGTTGGGAGTATAGTAGGGAATTCTCCTGCCTTCAGCTTTAGCAATAATAAGAACTTAAAATGTATATTATGTCAACAGAACATCAAGCAGAATCTACAGTTATCCACGAGGATGGGCACTTTTCCCTGCAGAAGTTGCACTGTGTGTAGATACATATCTCCGATACAAGGTTTTGTACATCCGGTGACACACAAAAAATATATGCCGCACTTTTAATGCAGATTGCAAGACATGAAATATTATTTATGTTGCTATGCGCGTATGTTGTTCTAGCTTTTATATTGGTAAAACTACAGAGCATATATATATATATATATATATATATATATATATATATATATATAAAAGCATATCAGCGACATTTGTTTTAAAGATGAGAAAAGTCGACTGTATAAACATATTTTATGCAATCCTGAGCATTCTTTTTTGTTTCAAGTTTTGCAAATAATTTTTGTAAACATCTGTGGTGGTGATCTAACAACTGAAACTGAGTATGCAGAGATGCAATGGATTGGGAATTTACGTGCCGATGTACCTCAGGGACTAAATACTTGCCTACTCCTTAAACCTGCATTGAAGAGGAGTAGTCGGAAATAATGTTATTGTTTATTCAGATATACAGGGGTTATATGGATATATGTTTGATTCATATATGTAGTGGTCTATATGTGTTGATTGAGTATGTTTTTGGTTATAGAATCTAATCTGCCTGGCTGCTACAATCGAATTTGTAATTTATGCCACTTTGGTTCTGTAATACATTTCTTTTGTGATTGGCTCATCACTTAATGTAATATTGATCATTCAGTGAGCCTTTGTATGTCATTAATTGGTTGTTGAATATTTTATTCTAACCAGTAGGGATGGAGATACACCAGACAAGGAAGTGATTTGCATTGGTCTTAGCTTTGCAGCCTAACCAATATTGCTTTGACAATTATATAACTTATGTGGGTTGTAGATTTGTTATTCTATTTGTTTAGATAGATTGTTGCTGTACAAATGCTTAAACCAATCTAGAAGTCTGCACATGCTACCCATTGGCTATCTGACATCCTACCCAGACTATTAAGGATGAACTTGTACATGAACATGGTGTTGTTTTTATTGGATATTGCCTGCATATTTCTGACCAATACTATTCTAATGAATGACATGATATATTTAAATTTTTTATGGGATTGGTTGGAGATTAGTTTTTAAACTACCATGGTGTTTTATTTCATTAGAGCTGAAGGAAGAGTTTGTTACCCAAAAGTGCTTATCTCTCTTTTTTTATTCATGCATTAAAGTGGATTTGTATCATATATGCTGTGGTTATTACGATATATATATATATATATATATATATATATGTGTATGTATATATCTGTATATTCAAGTCTATTTATGTAGTAGGGCGTAAGTTGTGATTTCACTGGAAACTCTCTTGAATGACACAGAATACTGTAGGTTGATTAAGCAGAATAGAAAGGAAGGCTGTTGGATCCAGATTAATGGAGGAGAAAGGAGTGATAATATTGATACAGAGAAGTATGAATGCATAGATTGAAGAAGTGAAGGTGGGTATACTAGAAAAATACATCATGGCAAGAAGATATTTCAGGGTAGGAATGTTACACAAATCTACCATTACTTGTCACCAAATTTAAAAATAGAAGAGTTTAGGGGAATGCTAACAAAATATTCTTTGCAATGGAGATGGAATTTAGTGTACATTATGAAAGATGTATCAGGAGAGCCAAGAATGGTAAAGGTATTGACAGAGGTAGTGTTTCTTAAACAGTACCTAGAACTTATGGATTAAAGGATGTGGTTGTGATAAGTGGCGTTCAGAGTGATTATACCTATTTTAATTGGAGGCACACAAACTGGGCGAGGTTGGATAGATTCTACATATCTGCATTTAAGCTCGGTGAAGATTTGTAACTCATCCTTTGACTTTCTCAGATCATAGTTATATTAATGCAATATGTTTGCCAAACAGGGATACTTCGAGACACTGGGATTTCCACATGTGATGGATGTTGAACTGTCGCTTTAAGGATTGGATTCAAGAGGCTATAATGCAAGTACTTATGCAGGCTAAAAGTTACAGCAGTGATATTTTAGATAGGAAGAAATAAAACTCAGTTTTAAAATTAGGTTGTCCCTGAATGAAAAGGAGTGTGATGCAAAAAGCAAGCGATACATAGAGGGCTTGAGAAGCTTTAGAGAACTGCAACATAAATTGGGTAGGATGATGGAAGAAGTGGGAGATCACTAAGATCCAAGTTAAATGCTGAGGAGCACTTGGCTATAATAAATTAATGCAAAAGACTAGCATTGAATAGTTTTATTTTCAAGTCAGCCCACATAGTACCTGACTTCTCATCCAATGTTTGAGAGAGCAAATCATTAGGAAACTGGTTCTTAAGTTGTAGGATCAGGTGACAGGGAAGGTAGAGACAAATCAGTTCAATGTTTTGGAAGTATTCAAACAATATTATACATAGTTTAATAGAGATGAGTATGTAACATAAGTGGCGGGCAAGGATTCGAACGAATAATTGAAAGACCTAAATGAAATTCTCATTTTAGAGGAGGAAAGCAGGGATCTGTTAAAGGAGAACCACACCCACAGACTCAAAAAGCATGTTTATTTCATCATGGTTTGGTGTTTCCTACATTTTAACACCACTCTGGGACTATTTACAGGTTTTTAAATATTTTATATGTAATTTCTGAGTCTGACCACATGGGGTCTAACATCTTGAAGTGATCCTGATTGTTTAGTCTGGCTCTAGGTATCCCACAATGCAGTGCTGGTTTGTAAAAAAAATGCATCATGCAGGCCATTTTCTTCCTAAAGCTCCTGTCACTGCATTGATTTTACAAGCATACACTGCTGTCTTTCAGTCAGTTTTAAGTAACATTTCAAGCCATCCAATGACTACTTAAAACACAAACAGTTCAAATGCCATGACAGAACAGACTTTCAAAGTGGTTTTTACTGCTGCTTCTTTTTAGAATGGCTAAATTGCAGTCTTTTGTAAAGCCTGAATTGTACTACTTTAACTCATCTCCCATCCCCCTTCACACCTAATTTCCCAAGCTGTCAAAGTGCTAAGGGTAATTTGAGCTGTTACCTGTTGTGATTGACAGCTCACAGCAGGAAACTTGACTCACGTACTGTTTCCTTGTTCTAGCTTTTACTTTTTGTATGGGTAGGGGAGGGACCAGGCAGCTGTGACATCACAGCATGGGTGGGTTTTTAGGAGGGGTGTGATGATGTCAGTTTGAGAAGGGAATTGGCAAGAAAACTACCCGTATTCATTGGCCTTGATGACATCCTTGAATTGGAGACTGCAGCAAGCTTTTCCAGGGCAGGATAAAAGTTATTTGAAAGTGAAACCACCACAATACGGTAAGGTACTGTTCTAGTGGAGAGAAACAGTTAATTTAAAATATTTTAAATGCTGTATTGTTGTTTATTCATAGCAGGGACTGTACGTAGGGAGAAAAAGGGCAGAGAAATTGAGCATTTAATAATAGAATCCCATTGTTGTCCTTTAAGAAAAATCTGTAGATAGGAGATACTGCTGGATTTAAGACACCCATCAGCTAGGAACATGTCAGAGGTGGATGAGTTTCTTTTGGAGATGTAGAAGTTTTGAGAAGGGGGAGTAGTAGACTTTTGGTATACATTTTTTAATACCATCATAAAGTGAGGTGAGATACCTAATTCCCGTAAGAGGTCTCTTATGGTTGTAATATCTAAAGAGGGGAAAACCCAGGGGACTTAGGTTCATATAGACCTATTACAATTTTAAGTCATATCTACAAGATTTTCATGACAATGTTGGCTAAAAGCCTGGCTCTGAAATTAAGGTGGATAATAGATGGAGACCAGTGTGGATTTATTGAGTGGAGGCAAATGTTTAACAACATAAACAAAACTGTGTTAATACAAAAACAAACTGAGGAAAAAAGAAGTAGAATCCTATTGGAGCTTGTCACTGATAAGACATTCAAAAGAGTGAGGTGACAATTTATGTACTTTGCAATGCTTAGACAAGAATGAGAATGTATGTATGGACATAATCACAGATAAGAGTGGTATGTTTTATCACAAACATTTTATTTAGCCAGGGAAAATAGGCAGGGTTGCCCTCTCTCACCATTACTTTTTACCTTGTGCTTAAATCCATTGGCCATTAAAATCAGATTTAACAATGACAGGCTACAGCTGGTATGGAAGGCAAGAAAATCTGGTCCTATTTGGAGATGATATTATATAATATGTAATGAAGCTGGAATCGGATATCCCAAAGATTTTCAACTCTTACAAGAATGTAGTTGGATATCAGGGTGAAAAATAAAATGGGCCAAATTAAAGACAATAGTTTTAAATTAATTGTCTTAATTTGACTTTGATCAATCCTGTCAGTCTTTATGGGCATATGATAGAATGAATTACCTAGGGATCTGGTTAAGGAGAGAGGCGAGTTTAGCCTCTAGAGTGATGTGGGAGAAGATAGAGCAAAAAATAAATTCATAAGGCAGTGAAGTGTAATGATGATGGACAGTTGTAGTAAGGTACAGGCCATGAATATGTTTATTATGCTGTTGGTTTTATATATACGTGCCAGGCATGCTTTAAGAAAACAGAAGAGAAAATGTGGGAAAGAATATGAAAGAAGATACAAAAGTTATTCTGGGGCAGTAAAAAAACAAGAGTTATGTAGGAAAAATGTACTGCCAGTGGAACAAAGGGGGCTTGGGAATGCAGGATTAGAATGCCTGCTATATAGCTACACAGGCAAGACAAATGTATCTGTTTCAATTTAAACATTATAGGCCTAAGTGGAAAGTGATGGTAGAAGAGCACACAAGAGAGCTGTTAAGTAATTACATTTTTGTAGTCAGATTCTATCAGTAGAAAGGAAGAGAGTAGAACTCCATGCGTTCCCAGCCCATAGGGAAATTGTTAGGGAAATGAACATTTCAAAGGTTTTTCTAGAAGCTGGCCCTGACTGGATTCAGTATGATCCTGAAAGAAAGTAAGGGGGTTACCTTGAGCCAAAGATACTAGGAGCAATCTTTGATTGAGGAGGTAGTGAGGCCATGAGAGTAGGTAAAGGATTTGTTTGAAATCTGTGAGAGGGGTCATTTGACATGTTTGGGTGTAATAAAGGAAGGAAAAATCCCAGTGGGTAATGTCGGACAAGGGGCAGAAGTGCATAAACTGATAAAAATTCTATTAGGTGCTAGGTCTGAAAATGCTACCAAGGGAAAGTAATTAACAAGGCTCTATAAGGCTACAACAAATCATTATAGAGGGGAAAGTGATAGCTTGTCTGACTAGAGTGAGGACTTGGGAAGGGAATTAACTAGAGAACAGTGGGTTGACATATTTCTGGCAGTGAGATGGATAACAAAAGCTAGGAGGTTTAGAATCTTCACCTGGAAGTGCCTCATCCCGTACTTTTATATTCCTAATAAACTGCAGTGAATGTTTTTGCAAGTCAAGGGGATTGTTGGAGATGCCAGCAGGGACTATGGCAACAAATTTATTGGAGGTTTTCAGCCTTTGATGCCTTGAAAAGAGGAGGTTCAAAACTCTGTAAGAAAGGTGTCTAGCCCATAGTTCATATTAACTAAAGAAGTTAAGCTTTTGTTTAGGAGCTAGATAGAGAGATCATTGACAAGGGGTATGTAAGTATTTCACTATTAGCAATAGTCAGTAAAAGGACCATTACTCATAAATGGAAGAATTCAAAACCTCCAAAATGGGAAGAGGTAGGTTGGATCGATGGAAGAAACAAAGAAAAGAGAGTTACACCCTCATGGTAGAAAGGTAGGGAGGATTACTAAAGATAAATGGGTTGTATAGGCATGCATAAAGGGAAACGACTGAAGGGTTACCTGGAAACTGTAAAACAGATTATTCCTGTGCAGTATTTAAATGTTAAATATGATTGTTTAATGGTAGAATTTGCATTTGAATTGAATGTGTTGGGATGAAAAGGTGATAAGATATTTGATAGGTTTGTATATATGCGCTAAACAAGTGAAATAATGCATACATAGTTAAAAGAATTAATTGTGGGCATGAGTGGGTGTGGCATAAAGTATGTATAAAATATAAAGTCAAAAACCAGAAATAAAGTGAGCATGTCACTGCAGAACAAGATATGAAAAGTAGAGCCATGTGAAAATGGTGGAGCCATGAGGATAAGAGAAAAGTTTATGCATTGAAAATTCAGACTTTGTGTACTAGCTTTGGCTTTAATAACGAGAGAAAGTTTTCATTTGCACTTAATAACCCTTATAGAATATTATGAACCAAAAGGACATATTTTGAATATATTTAGAAAAAAAAAGTGACTTGAAAAGATGAAAAAAAAGTTTGTTGGCACCATTAAGTGGAAAGAGTTGATACAGTTAAGTGTGAAAATGCATCCAGCACACAGACATAAGAGTGGAAGTCAAGCCTTTCAGCTTTTCCTGGTTAGGGGTCGCCACAGCGGAACTCCGGTCTGCTAATGACTGGCAGTTGATTTTTACGTACCGGCTTGCCAGGCCTGACGCACATCCTTCAACGAAGGTACGCCCATTCACGCATGTCTCAACGCAGAAGACGTTCTAGCTGAGAATCGAACCGGACAACGTCTTACTGTGAGGCGACAATGCTACCGCAGCATCACCACCGCGATAAGAGTGGAAGTCGAGCAATTTGTCAAATGTGCTGAGAATAAATCATCGGAATTAAATTTTTAACTAGACAGGTGGTGGTCTGATGTTTTATCCCTACCTACTTTTTCATAAATTTGTTTACCAGATGGTCAGACTATACAAGAAAATATTAAGCTTGTTAACTTGGAATAATTCTTAAAAATAAATAAATAATAAAAAAAATAAACAATTTCCAAATTTAAAACGGAAAGCAGCAAGATGTTCATCATAAGATTACTGTTCCTAACCTAAACTATATGGGTTATATCATGCCAAGGATATGACAACATGCTATCTTCCAAAGCTTTAGAACTTCTTTATATGCATTAAGCACTGAAGGGCTCAATGAGAGGCATTTAAATTTGGTGGATAGGGTGCTAAACCTGTAAAACTTTCTTGCTGTCAAAGTGTGCACTCCCAGTGGACTTTAAGTGATCGGAGGCAAGCTAGCAATTCCCCTATGGAGAAACCCTTCCAGTTTACTTTTTTTCCTGAGGAGAAGGTTACTTTATTCACATAATTTTGTTTTATTTTAGTTAGGGGATGTCACTAAAGTTTTCTTCAAAAAGTGGAATTTTTCTTAAATGTACCCATTTGAGAGGAGAAACACTTTGAGTCATTTTTATGTAAAAGTCTGAGCTATTTCTGTAGGAAATTTCAAATAAGGACTTGTATTAGTATTTTGAGGGGCTTCACAAAGGATGTCACCTCAAAACTGCAGTTTTTCTGTCAAAAGGTTCACCAAATTTTCCTGCTCTACTACCCATATTTGGTGCAGGATTCAGGCTATTTGGTTCTTCCTTCCTCTATTCACAAAAAAACGTTTTTGGTTGTCAAGCCAGCCTCTTCACTACCTCAGACTCGAATGGATGACTCACTTGTGGTCAGATCAGAGACTGTGGACTACTCATAGTCTTCTCTCAATTCAACTGGCTTTGCTTCTTGAGAAGTCACTATGGATCAGGAGTCAGGCATGTCCTCTGTGGCTGTTAAGTTGTCCTCCTTAGATAAGGAAGAACCACTCATGTCTATCTTGGAGATGGTAGCAGGCAGAGCTTTACCAAAATGATTACCTAAAGATCCTGATTCCTAAGGAAGCGCTCTATCCATGTGTCTGTTGTTGAAAAGGCAGTCTGCTAGAAAAAGAAAACAGAAAGGCATATACGTTCATCATATTGAACACTGCTGCAGTAGCCTTATCTATATGGGTTATATATTGCCAAAGATGCAAGAGCCAGCCAGCTTCCAAAGCTTAAAGACACTTTCCACATACTGAAACCTTCAGTCAGTTCGAGCTGAACTAACTAAAAAGACAGATTTGGCCAGTAAGTCCTTCAGAGCTTTTCTGTCGTTGAAGAGAATGCAACCTTTCGAGGTTCGATGGTGGGGAAAAGCCCTTCAACATTAAAAAAATTTATTTTATTGTACTTTCCTGTTTAGGAAAGTTATTTTTAAGCTAGGACTTTCTACTTCAGCTGAATGTCATGAGAATTAATGTAAAACTCTGCCTTCTTCTACAGTTTAACTCAACTGTTAGGTTCATAGGATGATACTAGGCTAGTGGCCCAGAGGCTCTTATAAGCCTAGCCAAGAATTTCACCCATGTTCCCACAAAGTCAGCAGCTGTTGTCCCTGTCCACCAGGGACACAGGTGGGATCCCAGGGGTTTATTTTCTGTTTCCCATCCAATTGTCCAGGTTCCTCCTTAAAGAGGGCTAGCGAGGCACTCTGCTTGATGTGGAGAGGGAGTCTATTCCACAGATGGGGTACTCTTTGGGACACAAATCTATTCCACCAACAAGTTCTATTAATGTCACAGACCAGGTTGAGGATTTATGTGCAGGTTTTGCGAGTGGAGTTTGACTTACAGATATACAGCAATTTAGGTTGCTTTTCTCTCTGCAGTTCCAGTATTCTGTACCTGCTTGTACTTTGTAAAACTTAAATTTCCTTGCCTTAGAATCAAAGAAAGGGAAAGACCACCTACTTTTTTAACATACAAAGCTATGTCAAACCCAGAGCTGTTGGACATGCTCCACTTAAAGAAATCCCAATCCCTCTGAGCTACACACTCTAGGGACCTTAACCTTGTCACCACAATAAACAGAACATGCTGGAGGGATAGATTCCTGTCCCAGAGACTTCCCATACTCTGGAACAGACTACCTATCTATGTCAAACAGAGCTCCTCATTAGCACTCTTCAAGAAAAATCTTGATGATTGGATGGGAAATGGGAAATTCACCCCGGGGATCACTTCTGTGGCTCTGCTCGACAGGGGCACAGGAAAATAATTTTCTTGGGTGGTAAAAGCCAGGGTACATTTTTGGCTAGGCTTGTATGGACCCTAGGGCCGATAGCCTAGTACCTACCTATGAACCTGTGTAGCTGAAACACCTGATGTTCATAAGGGTCATTTGCATATATCCCATGTGCCTCTAATACAAGAGGTTTGAGGGGGTCACTCAGTGGAAATTCTAGCTTGGCTAGAATTTCTCTTAATTTTTACTGATTGGTTTTTCAATTTTTTGAATCTGGACAGGAAGATGAATAGATATATGCATTTTTTCCACAATTTTCCAATTCATATTCAGAGGAAAGCTCATTTTCTTATTTTATTTATTATTTCACATTTGTTAACCGGGTTGGTCCAGCTGGGTAAGAATTTACCCTTTTTCAGTGGAGACCCGAGGGGAAAAGTCCCAAACAGACATACAAGTAGAAACAAGTTTACAATAATACAGAGCAAAACAATGTCATGAATACTATGGATAAGAAAAAATAATGTACTCCATGGAATTATACATAGCTTTATACATAAAAAAGTATAATAATAATAAAAGTCTCAGTAAAGTGTTGGAAGACAGTCTCTCCCTCTCCCCCCTCTCTCTTACTCTCTCTGAGACTATTTCCAGAATGTGCCACTGTTTTCAGTGGGAGAACACTAAGGTTTGTCAGTCCCTCAGAAGATATTATGAGCTGTTGCAGAAAGAATTTCCAGAACCTTCACCCATTCATTCAGTTCTATCAACTGTGGAGGATGTTTGTGTTACTGCCTCCAGTTTTTCTGAGAGTCAGTCTGCTGCCCCAAAAAGGCAGATAGAATGTATAAAGTTCCTTAACCTTTTAAGTTTTTGCACAGTCTTCCCAAATTGGACCCAGCAACAGCAGTAGCTTCAGATAATCCTGCTGATGCTAAATATTTGGTTAATTACTATCCTTGTCAGAAAGAGTAGGATTGTAAGGTTATTGATAAGTATGAGAAAAAGGTATATGCTCCTGCAACTTTGATTTTCAGAATTTTGAATTGTCAGGCTCATATGATAAAGCTTATTCTTACTAATTGTGAATGTATAAGGAATGTTTTGTCTGCAGCTTCTTCCTGTGGGGAAAAATATGCTTTAAATAATTTAGTTTCTTCCATTGTAGAAGCCACTACTCATTGTTTACAGTGTGTGCTTATGACTCAGTTGATACTTCTTCCAGGGCTATGGCCAATGTCCACTGTTACTGTTTTGTTGAGGTTTACCTGGCTGCATTCTCAGAACACCTCAAATTATGTGAAAAATGAAATTTTAATTTTTCTTCGGATAGAGCTTTAATTTGTGGTTTCTGTGCTGCAGAGGTTATCAAAAAGTATGATAAAAGGTTAAATTGATACAGGGACTATCTAAGCTTTTTCAACCCTCCTTTTCCATATTTTCTAAGGGATTCCCTAAGTCTTCATCCAGATTTGGAAAGCAAAAAAAAAAGTCTCAGCAAAATGCTGGAAGACAGACATTTAAGAAGAAATGGCAGGGGGAGTGCAAGGAAACCCCCAAAATCAAGGATAGTCCAGGATGTCAGAATGACTATTTAAGGGACCTTGCCCCCCACCCTGGCAGGTCCTCTCCTCTTCCAGAACAGTTTGAATCTTTACTTTTCTCTTTGGCAACAGTTTCAGACAAATGGGTTCTGAAGTTCATTCATCAGTGTTACAGGTTAAAGTGGGAGGGTATCCCTCATTTTCGGGGGGGTAATTCCTCATTCACCAGACTAGTGTCTTTTATTACCTTCTGTCCTTCAACACGTGCTGTCCTAGAACCAGTTCTGCATGAATAGATTAGAATTTTTTTTTCCAAGGATCTTTTAGTATCAAAGAAAATGCTTGGTGACCAGTTAATCCTAAACTTGTTTGTGATGGTTCCCAAGTTCAAAATTATGACACTTCACAAAATGTTACCTCTTCTTCCTCATTCAAGTTTCCTGGTAACACTAGATTTAAAACACGCATATCTTACATCTGTATTCATCCAGACGTCAGGTGTTTATTAAGGTTTTGTGCATCTGGATCACATTATCACTTCTCTGCCTTACTTACTGGACTATCCACTGCACCTTGAGTGCTCACAAAGGGTATAGTTCCAGTTGTAGCTCATTGTAGGCTACAGGGTTTCCACATCTGTCCACATTTAGATGATTTGCTTATCTTTGCAGAATCTTTTTTCTAAGTCAGGAATCTCTCACTTGGTTAAGAGATTGTCTGCACAACTTGGGATTCCAAGAGAAAATTCAAAAGTCTTTTATGACTCCTTCACACAGAAATCTGCTTGTGGTGTCAGCTAGAAACCTCAATTCAAAGAGCTTTTCTTCCATGAGAAAAATAGATTTACCTCTTTTGTTTTCCACTCATTCTTCAGTCACTGTGATGAAATATTTTAGGATTTTGGGTCTCATCGCATTTTTTGATTCTCATAATACCCATGGCAAGACTCCACATGAGAAAAATAAAATGGTAGCTGAATTCTCTTTGGTCCTAGCAACATCCTCTTATCTTTTCAAATCCCAATGCTGGGGTTTGTCAGAAGAAAAATCACTTGGTGGAGACAGCAAATTTCCCTATATCCAGGTTTCCCTTTCGTCCTTTGCTTCAAAGCAATCGGTCACCAAAGACATCTCAGACTGCTTGGAGAGCAGTTTCAGGAGGGAAAAAATGCAGGGGTGTTAGATACCAATGGTAGATACAAACACACAAATATCAAGGAGGTACTTGCCTTAATCAAGGCACTCAATTCTCTGAATCATCTTTGATCTCCTGGACCTCTTCAAGTTGTTACAGACAATTCCACAGTTACGCGGTACATCAACAAGCAAGGGGGAACCATGCTGTACCCCCTTTGCAGACTAGCCATGTTAGCTTGGGATATAGTTTCACAGTATATTATCACTCTATAGGCATCCTACATTCCGTCAGACCTAAACTGTGTGGCAACAAGCTGATCAGGATAATGACAGACCCTCACAAATGTAAACTAGATCAGGGTTCTTCCAAGACTTGTTTCACCTATGGGGAGTTTCTGAAAGCAGCTTATTTGCCTCCTGTGTAAACAATACACTGGTAATATTCAGGTCTAGGACTCCATGCAGGGCCTTGAAGACAAATGCCTTTTCCCTTCACCTTTCCTTTCCTTTCCTTTGACAGGAATGTTCCTGTAAGATTTTTCACCCTTTCCACTGATAATGTGATGACTCCCTTCTAGCCCAGGCAATAGTGGTTTTCTTCACTTTTGGAAATGGCCAGGGGTAATTACTGCAAGCTTCCTCTCAAATGGATCTACTCACACAAGATCAGAGGTGATATACCCAGACCCCAATCAACTTGAACAGACTGCCTGGATGATGGGGTCTTTATTCCCTTTAGGAACCTGTTTATTGATGATGTGCAGCAGGTACTAATGGAGGCAAGACAGTCTGCTACTAGAAAGTCATACATTTACAAATGGAAAAGGTTTTCTAGTTGGTGCCAGCAATATAACCAGCACCTATTCATGGCTAGCTATTCTCTGATTTTTCATTTATGTGAGTTGCTGTCCTATGGCCTTTCTTACTCCTCCATTAAGGTTTATTTATCAGACATTTCGGCATGTATGGTCTTGGATCCTCCTCTTTCAGTGCATTATCATGTCAAAATGTTTTTAAAGGGTTTTTTTAATATGAAACTTCCAGTAAAAGTGGTGGCCCTTCCTTGGGATCTCAATTTTGTGTTAAAGAAGCTCACACTTGCTCCATTTGAACCAGCTAATCTGACTGACTAGATTTTCTTAACATAAAAAACTATATTACTAATTTCCCCAGCCTCTGCAAGAAGAGTATCTAAGTTGCAAGTTCTTACTTTCCACAGAAACATGGTTTCTTTGAGAATTAACCTTTCTTTTATGCCTGAAGTGGCACATGTTAATTTAAGCCTAACTGTCCATCTCCCTTTTTCTGAACCTAAAAATGAGGAAGAAAGGATACTTTATATGTTAGCTATCCATAGACAACCCAGGTACTACCTTAAGAGAGCTAAATCTTTCAGATCTTCAGATCAGTTGTTCATTTCTTGTGAAGGTAAGAAAAAGGGATGACCTGTGTCAAAACAGACTACTTCCACATGGTTGTCTCAATCTACTTTTGTTATACTCACCAGAACAAAACTATTCCATGCAGAGTTAAGGCCCACTTGACCAGGGCCTTGCCTTCATCCATGGCTTTTTGAAAAGGGTTGGATTCTAGAGGTATTCTAGAAGCAGCAACTCAATCCTCTATACATACATTTCTTTGGCTTAACAGGCTTGATTCTTTCTCTAAGTCTTGATCAGACTTTGCTAGGCCCAATCTTCAGGAGCTCCTGGACCCTTCCCTTTTCACCTTCCAAATGTAGTATGCTAGTTTAATCTACCCAAATAGATAATGCTACTTTAGCAATGATCAATATGATGAACATAGTGCAGCTCTGTAAATGACACTTGTCATAACAGTAGATGTTTGAATGATCATTTCTGCAGTAACTCTTCCCTCCATCCCCTTTTTTCTTTTTTTTTTTTTTGTTTATGCCAGTGTGTTAGTACTTATTTTTTTGTTGTTCCTAGCATAGTCCTTTCAGGACTCAGCCTCCCTCTCTCTTTTGGCATGAATGTTCTGAAGGGCTAGACACCCAAACCTGTCTTTTCAGTTAGTTCAACTCAAGCTGACTAAATGGGCACATGGAAGGTACCCTGAAGCTTTGGAAGCTGGCTATCTGAAGTATATTTGGTAAGATACAATCTATATAGCCAATGCTTGTTACTGCAGTAGTGATCATTCAAACATCTATTGTAATGGTTCATTTTCTTACACAGCCATACTTTCTTCTCCTGTTTTACTAAAGTGGGCATGGAAGACTGGCTGGGTTTTACTAAGGGCTTATTTCTGGCCTTTATTTCTTTAAGTTCTGATTCCTGTCCAACTTTTAAAAGAAGATTTTCCTCTCTCTCTTGACCAAACCAGGTACTTCGATGGTGTGGGTAATAGAGCTGACGGCTATATAGGGACTAACTAGGATAAACCAAAATGTGTTTTTCGTAATGAATATAATTTGAAAAACATTTTGGAAAAGAATAAAAAGGCAGTTAACAATGTTCTATCTACCAAACGAGGCATGCATTGTTGTCACGAATGCACTGCCTGTAGATTTATTCTAGTTAATCCCTATATAGCCGTCAGCTCTATTACCCACACCATCGAAGTACCTGGTTTGGTCAATTGTAATGTTACCAACATTGTTTATATTTCTTTTTGTTCTGGGTGTCCTGCGTTCTACGTAGGGATGACCACCAGGAAACTTAGTACTCGTATCAAAGAACATAACTATGCCATCAAATGTAAAGACATTACCAATGCTCTGTATAAGCATTCCATTGACTGTCGCTCTTTCAAAAAATTTTTGTTTACAGTTTTGGAAGTTTGTCCTGTTGATCCTAGGGGAGGGGATCTTAAAAGTTATCTTGAACAAAGAGAAGCAACCTGGCAAATTAAATTAAAATCTGACAAGCCACCTGGGTTAAATGAGTGTATTAATGTAAAATGTTTTTTAAAACAACGTAAGTTATATATTACTGACAAAAAGAAAGTAGTTTCCCTCTTTTTTAAGTAATTGTTTTATAACATTTTTGTTCAATTAGTTTAATTACTAATTAATTGATTGGTGTATTTAAATGTGTTTTTTTCTGTGTTTTTTATTCTGAAGAAGTGTTTTACGAAAGCGGACAAATAAATTCTGTGTACGCTATTTGGAAGCATTGCTTTTTTGGTCTACCTTCGTGGCTTTTTATTTTTATTGGTTTTTGGTTGCTTTTATTTCCTGGTTATTATATGGTAACTTACTGAATAGTGGTGTGCTGAAAGTAATACTGAACTGTATATAAAATGTTGAAACATTACAATTTTAACTCAAAATACTTACTAATAGCATATGTGTATTTGATACTGACAGTAAACAGCATCACTGCCCTCTTAGTGAAACTCAGAAACTAGTGCTAATATGGGTCCTGCAATGGATGAGAGGAAACAAGGCTTGCTGTCTACATGTTTAGGGGAGGATATATTTTGAGTTCACCATTGTGATATTTCACCATTGTACATTCAGTGTTATGGCTGTCAGTATATTGGTCTTCAGTAAATTGACATGAACACTGTACATATCTGTTTGTATGTTTGCATTTATGTGTAAATCTGTATTTATATATATATATATATATATATATATATATATATATATGTATGTATATATAACTGTAGCAATTGCTTGCTGTATTTGTAGCAAGCAGTTAAATCCAATTTAATACAGGAGAGATTTATTTCTTTTTTAAATTAAAACATGAGAGTTGTAGCACTCTGTGCTGGGTTAAAACTGTAGCAACACTTTGCTAATTTGCAGCAGACAGTTTGCTATAGTTTAAAAGAAGAATTATTTTTTTTTATTTTAGTAACATGTAAAGAAGGAGAGTCGGGGCAGAGCACAGAAATGGGATTTGAATGGCTGGGGCAGGGGTGGACACATTTGTCATGCATATGGCCACCTGGTTAATGTCCCATTAGAAGGAACAGCTGTTTTACATTTTTGTTCTTCACCTGAAGAGCTGAGAGTGGTGGAGCACTAGTTTGTGGGACTGGCATAGGGTGCTGGTTGAGCCAGTTACGCACGCACACGCATGTTTGTGTCTATTGTTTTATATCTGTCTGATAGTGTATATATACATGTATAGTGTATATATACATGTATACATAGATATGTATATATATATATATATATATATATATCTATAGGTTCTGTATCAGTTGATCGGGTTTTCAGAAACTTGAAATTCATATCGTTGAGACCATATGATCGAATCGTGTTTGTGAGGATCATGAAATTTATCCTTTTCTTCAAAGTAGTGTGATCTTGAGTTGGTACATATAATTTGTAGGGGTTGAGGGGGCGCAGGGAGGGCTTGCCCCCTTGCATAAACATAAAAAAGTAGATTTTTGTATTTTGTTTTTTCATTTGTTTTAGTTTCAAGTTTCATCCAAATTAATTTTGATTTTCTGAAAACTCTATCATCTGATATAGATCCATATATAAATAAATATATGTGTGTGTGCGTGTGCATGTTTGTGTGTGTATCTCTCTCTCTCTCTCTATATATATATATATATATATATATATATCTAGGTGCAAGGGGGTGCACTTGCACCCCCCTGTAATCGGCTGATTAGTTAATCTTATAATTTAAAAAAAGTTTGGTTTTTTTGGGGGGTTTTTTATGGGCGCGTTCTTCTTTAAGAAGAAAGAAGTCCAGTCGCGGGCATGCTGACATCATCGCTCATCGCGCAGTGCACATATTTTCAAGTTTGCGAGCGGGAATTGACACGGACGGTTTCGGGTTCACAAGCGGGAAATGAGACGGACTTCACTGGAGATGGAAGCGGGACAGGGACGGTTTCGGGTTCGCAGGCGCTATGGACGGATACTTAGGAGCGAGCAGAAGATGGGACACTTTCAGAGTGAGTAGTCGGACGGAAGTTGGGACTGGTGTGTGTGTGTGTGTGTTTGTGTGTGTGTGTACTTTTTCTGTTCCTCATAAAAATCTGTGGTTTCTGTATTTGTGTCCCTGCAAAGCCAGTGGTAGCATTGTTGCCTGACAGCTACATGTTCTCTGGTTTGATTCTTGTCTGGGGTGCCTTACCTTCTGTGTGCCCTCCCTGTTTTTGTTTCCTCCCATCTTACAAAAACATTTGTCTGTCTGGAGTGTTTCTCCCTGGGCCTCTGCTAAAAATTAGCTTTTTTTCCAAGTCAGACTTTCCTGGTTAACAAATGTTAAAAAAATGACACTCATTTGAATATCAGACTTCATATTCTTCAGAAAGTGCATGGTAACAAAAGCTTTTATTCTAGCTATTTTCTAAGTGTACAAGATGGATATTTGAAATGTATCCCTATCTTTGGGACTGTATCCCCCCCCCCATTATTGGCTTCATCCAGGTTTTGTGCTAAGGTTGAGAGCTATGGTAAGAACTGAATTCACTGAATATGTTTGGGGGCTATATTCCCCCATTACTGGCTTTGTCCGGGTGTTTTTTGCTAAGAGGTTGAGAGCTATGGTGAGAACTGAATTCACTGAATGTTTGGGGGCTGTATTCACCCATTATTGGCTTTGTTCAGGTATTTTGTGCTAAGAGGTTGACAGCTGTGCTATGGTGAGAACTGAATTCACTAAATGGTAGCCATTTAAGTTTCAGTCTTCCTCTTTCACAAAACAGCTGATTTGGCGTAGTGGTATGTTGCTCTGACTGTTTTGCACAGGGTCCCCTGAGTTCAAGACGTGGCAGTGAAATGCATGGTGGTAACGCAGCATTTTATTCTAGCAACTTTCCAACATTATACAAGCAATGTTTAAAATGTGTCCCTGGTTTTTGGCCTTTTGTCCGCCCCACCCCCAATAAATTTTGGCTTTTTCCAGATTTCTTGTGCTGCAAAGTTCAGAGATACAGCTGAGTGTCGAGTAGATTTTACAAGGAGCTGAGAGCTGCAGGGGAGCAAAAGTTTAGTGCTGCTTATGTTTAGTCTGCTTGCATTGTTCATAGCACAACAGATAGTGTACTTGCTTTTGATGCTGAAGGCTGTGGGTTCTACTCCCACAGTAGGTAGATGCATTGGCTGAAACTGTACTGTGTTATAAAGGGGGTGGATGCTGCAGTCCTTTTGGCAAAGATACCTAGTAACTATGAACCTGTTATCAGTTTGCTGTCCATTCCCTTTTGCGGTATTACTAGCTTATCATTTTTTTATTGCATGCAACAAAGGCAATTTATTCTTCAAGGGTAACAGGCACTTTATTTGTAGATTAAACAATGACATATAAAGTTGTTTGCTAGCAGCAACCTCTTTATTAGTTACAAATTTCTTTAATGTGGATTTTACTACTTCAGAGATTGTGCATATTTTTTACTGATACTGGTGGACTATAGAAGGTTGAGTAGACATTTTATGATGGAAATGTTCTGAATTGGGCAGTTTTATCATTGGTGTATGCATCTTGTTTCATTGTTTACTGGAAAAATGTTCAAAACAATAAATTTAAAATGCCCTCTAACAACTGTACTGTATTGTACAAGGAATATAATGTAATACAGTCAGGAAGGTGTATCAAAGAGCATGTGTATGTTATGTTCGAGGGGCCTATGATTTTGAAGACAGCCCAGAGTTAATATTTATCTGCCACTGGCAAAATGTATTTTCTTTGAATGTGGGTTTCAGTGCTGTTTCAATGCATGTGAGTTTCAAGGGCAGAGAAGTTTTAATGTTGAGTCTATTTTCAATGCGAGACTGCATTGCTTTGTTTAACATATATGTATTAGGGTTTGTGCTGTAAAATGCAAAATAAAACTTTCAAATGAAATCTAAATCATCGCAGAAGTAAAGCAGTATGTGCACATTACAGTGTTTATGGTAAATGGGGCAAAATAACCAAGGAATGGCACATTGGAATGGCTGCAGGGGGGAGGCTCCATTCGACCATGATTTTGTGAGGGGGGAGTAGCAAACTCAGACAGCCCCGGTTGAACTATACCTCTCAGTTGTCCATATCTTTGCAGAATGAATAGATATTTGCATCTTATTTTTGGTTTGTTCCTCATAAAATTTGTGTTTTTCTAGCAAATCATTTAAGAATGAAGTCACTAAATGACAGACATTGAGTTTCAGACGTCATAACCTTCAGAAAAATGCATGCTAATGCAAGACTGTCTTAAGTTTATACAAGAGCAATTTTTAGTAGTGTTTGTATGTTCCCCCATTATATTTGGCCTTGTCCAGATTTCCTGCATTAAGAGGTACGTGCAAATCACTTTGTAGATTAGGAATATCCAAACCTCTCAATTGTCCCTAATTTTGGCTCAAAATGTTGCTCTCCCCTAATAATCCCTCCTCCAAAATGGCAATTTTGGAAGAAAATGTGGAGGGTTTACAATTATATATAACTGTAATGATCAGAGTTATAGATTACTTTTATTTCAGAAATGCATGTAGATGCTCTTATTTTGTTAGCTGCTCAAGTTAACAATGTTAATATTAAAAAGGTGTCCCTTTTTGACAGGTTCCCAGCTGTATTGTGTGGCAACTTTATATTTTTGCATCACATTTTGGTCCGTTTTTCATAAAATTGTGGTTTTCTGGCAAATTAGTGGCAAGTCATTAAAGATTGAAGTTAGAAAATAATGGCAGACATTTGAGTTTCAGATTTTATACCCTTCAGAAAATGCGTACTAATGCAAGATCTACTACTGTTCTATTATCCAAGTTAATAAGAGCAATATTTAAAAATTGGCCTTATTTTTGGGCCTGTGTCCCACTTCTAGTTCTATGTATGGCTTTGCCCAGATTTCTTGCTCTGAAGTTGAGAGGTATGAGTGTCAGAGCCATCACTGTCAGCCAGAGACATTTCAAATTATGACACACTTATTGTACCCCACCCCCCATTGTAGTGGCTCTGGATGTGCCCAAGGAAGGCAAGGAGCAGTTATGCAGTGTAAGTGTGCAGAGTATTCCCCCATCCAAGGTAGATCACAAATATGACCGTGGCTTTTCATCTGTCCTTGATTTTGCAGAATGTTCTGGTTTTCTATCAGATTTTTATACTGTTGATTTATGCTTCTTATTATTCAGGAACTGCATGCTGTCACAGTGCCCTGTTGCTCTGTTTAAGTAGCCATGGTTTAATGAACATCAGGTAAGCTTGTCGGAGATTGTAAGATGCAAGTAAGCTTTAGTAAGCATACTGTTAAAGAATTACCAGCATTGAAAGCCTTTTCGTTGTTGCCATGCAGAGAATATTTACATAACTAGATAATGTATAAGCCTTGGGTATTGAAATGCATATGACAGTATTTGTAATAAAAGGACAGGATTACAGTATTTTCAGAAGCTCATTACATTTTATTGGAGACCAGTGTCTTATAGCAGTGTCTGTGTGTTAGTACACTTGTAGTTGGGTGGCTTTAATGGTATATGGTAAATAAGCATTGCTACCTTACTTAAAAGCCAAGCCCTGCAACAACTAGGTAAGCTCCACACTGAAGTCAAAACACAATAGCTCTGGTGGGTAAATGTACTCTGTAGTAATCAAAAAAGGCAAATGTTTGAAATAACTACAGCTTTTGTGCAAACACAATAGGTAGTGATGAAATAATGCTCTGCTAAAAATGCTTTAATGCTCCACATTGCTGAGCTGCAGATCAGTTAGTATCACTGGCTACCAGGATTTCACCCAGTTCAGATCAAGCACGGTGCCGTTCAGTGCAACCTTCCCAGAACTAATTCAAGTCTGACCAGAATTATTTGGTGTGTGTGTGTGTGTGTGTGTGTGTGTGTGTGTGTGTGTGTGTGTGTGTGTGTGTGTGTGTGTGTGTGTGTGTGTGTATGTGTATATGAGGGAGGTAGCATACCCCTCAGCTGTCCAGGTTTTTGCAGAATGTCCAGATTTTTGCCCCATATTCCACCTAAAAAGGATTGAAGTTGCTAAATAATGAGAGACATTTCAGTTTTAGACATATCATTTAGAAAAATGCATACTAACACAAATCCTGTTACTCTTGCAATTTTCTAAGTTTATGAGAGCCATATTTATAATCTGTCCCTATTTATTTTAGGCTTTGTCCCGATTTCTTGCACTAAGGTTGAGGCCTTGAGGGGTGTGGTATGTTTGTGTGTGTGAGAGAGAGAGAGAGAGACAGTGAAATGCTCAAGTTAGAGTTAGCAGGTAGAATTTATTTTCAAGTGCGTTTTCAAGGAACTGTGAGCTTTAAGGGAAGCAAAGTTTACTGCTGCTCATGCCAAGTCTATTTACAATGTGCAACTGTTTTGTCTAGCAAATGGTATCTCTATTGTGGTATAAAGTTTTAAAGCTATGTTAGTAGCACCACAACTAGAATACTTGCATCTTAATGTAGAGGCTTGAGGTTTTATTCCTACAGCATGTACATTTGTATGCTGCAGTCCTGAGGATGTCCTCCTTTGGATGAGATGCCTAATAACTATGAACCTGTTTTTCAGCTTGCCATCCATTTTCTATTGCAATATACCAGCTTACCATTTTTTTAATTCAACATAGGCAATTTATTCTTTGACGGCAGCAGGCACTGGATTTGTAGATGAAACACTGAAATATACAGTTGTTTTCTAGCAACAACCTCTTCATTAGTTTCAGATATCTTTAATGTGGAATTATTCAGATTACTTTTACTTCGTCAGAGATTGTGTGTATTGACTTGATATTGGTGGATTGTAATGAGTGGCCTTTTATGGTTGAAATGTTCTGAATTGGGCAGTTTGTCATTATTGGTTTGTATGTTTTGTTTCATTGCTTACTGGAAAAATGTTCAAAACTATAAATTTAAAACACACTCAAACAAGTGGTGCTGTATAATACAAGGGATATAATTCAATTATATATTATATGTTATAATTAATACAATCAGGTAAATCAAATAACTTTTGCATGGCCCTAACAGTGTGCAAGGAGCCTATTGCTTGAAAACAGTTCAAAGGTAAATAACCTGCCACTGGCCAGATGCATTTTCTTTGAATGTGGGTTTCAATGCTGTTTCATTGAATGTGAGTTTCAAAAATAGAGAAGCTTTAATGCCAAGTCTGTTTTCATTGTAAGATTATTGCTTTGTTTAGGTTTAGTAAATGTCTATCAGTGTTTGGGCTATAATGTTTGAAATAAAAGTTGTAAATTAAATCTAACTGCCTGTAATCATTGCAGAACTAAAGCATAAAACAGTATGCACACAGAGATTTGAACAGTGTCTATGGCAAATGGGGAGAAATAGCCAAGTAATGGGACACTGGAATGGCTTTGTGGGCGGGTGGACTTGGGCGGGGCTGTGTTGGCAGGGGGCGGGGAGAGCTATGTGGGTGGGGCTCCGGGTTTGCACCCCCCCTGCAAAAAATCCTGCGGGCTCCCTTGCTAAATAGATATAGAGATAGATACATAAATATACTTGTATAGATGTAGCTCTCTGTCTATATATGTACACATGCATACACATATATTTATATATCTGCACATGTATAGGGGGACATGCAGTTTAACAATCTGATTCCATCGAAGTTCATTATGTCAGAAATTGTTCCAGTGAACTTGAGATCCTGTACCAGTAGGAGGTAA
Source organism: Protopterus annectens (assembly GCF_019279795.1). NCBI lineage: Eukaryota > Metazoa > Chordata > Ceratodontiformes > Protopteridae > Protopterus > Protopterus annectens. The sequence goes on from NC_056732.1 coordinate 1,435,416,133, forward strand.
GAAAGTTTGTCTTACCGGTTTTGCTAAGTGATCTGAGAGCTAGTAAATTTAAAATTATGGGGCTGTGAAGAGTGCAAAAAAACAGTGTATGGTGAAATATACATCAGTAAAGTGGCTTGATTCCATACACAGTGTTAAATGTCAGCAAGCAATCAGTGGTATTCATGGACATTGTACAGCAGCAGAGTTAGACGATTATCCAATTTTACCATAGCTGTGAGATGGTCTTAGAGTTAATGTATGCATTATACAGATAGACAGAGATAGTCTGATATTAATATATAGTTGCATGGTATAGGCAGTGCACGGGGGTTGTCACCCTGCAGAAACACTGTTTTGTGTACTTTCAGTGGGTTTAATGGTTTGGCTCAGTTGCAATGTGTATTTTTATGCATTGAACCTTCATTCAACTTGTCAATGATGGTTCAGTATAGTTCCTGTACATAGATAGATGGATATAGATGTAAACGTAGAGAGAAAAGAGACAGAGCGCTTACTGGCATAATGACTGATTTATATGCAAAAAACAAGTTTACATATTATCTAATAGTTTAGTTTGTTTGTCTTTTGGCTTTTTCCCAGTAAGGGGTCACCACAGCGGAACTCCAGTCCGCAAATGATTGGCAGTAGATTTTTACGAAACGCCGAGGTGCCTGCTCAACGCCCAACCTTCAACGAAGGCATGCCCATTTACGCATGCATGTCTTTCGAATGCTACCCAACCACGGGGAGGACATGCAGACTCCACACAGAAGGCACTCCCAAGCCAAGCGAGAATCGAGCAGGAGAACCTCTTGCTGTGAGGTAACTTTGCTACCGCCGTACCACCACAGCAGCTAGTAGTTCTGCCATGCATATATTATCTAATGCGGTAATAGTCTCTTGTGACTTCTAGGCAAATATAAACCACCTGCTGAGGTGCTGTTTAAGGAATGCTCATAGCCTAAATAGGCAGAAGGTTTGCCTCTCAGTGAGAGGGATTTGCAAAACCAAGAGTGGAGACTTTTGGAGGAACCCATAACCAGAAGAAGCTTTGGATTTATCTATGCAATAACCAAGTCTAAAATGTTATGATATTAGAGAGTAGAACGTAAAAGATGGGGAAAGGAGTAGGCATAATAGTTAAGGTTTTTACCTCGCAGATACAAAGTACAGGGTTTGAGTCTAACCTCTGGATCTGAAGTAGGATATTCATTTGTCTGCAACCTGTGGGTTATGGATCCGATATCGGATCCGAACCGGCATGGTTTTCCAGCTATGGATCCAAGCTCTCAGCTCCTCCCCTCACCCATAATGCCCTGCTCTACCCTCATGACCTCAGATCTCGTTTGCCGCGCTGGTGACTGGATTTGGGTTCTTTGCTCTCAGCTAAGTGGTGATTTATTACCTGTTAAAACAGAAAGTTTTAAGTTTTTTGTGTAATTCTGTGTGAAAGTTTAGGTTTCCCTCCTGAAATAGTTTTATTTTGAGTTAAATTAAGTAATTTTTTTTCCCTCCCCTCGCTGTTGCGTAGAGTGTGTGTGTGGGCCTGTGTGTCTTTTTCTTTTAAGTTACTTTTAGTAGCTTGTAGATTATGGCTGATCAGCCTAAATCTATCTTTTCCAAATGCTCCGAGTGTGGCCATAAGCTCTCACCGGCTGATGGCCACACTCGGTGTGTTAAGTGTCTCGGGGTTGAACACCTCACATCTGGCTGTTCCATATGTGCAGGGTTCAACCCCAGGGCACTGAGGGAGCGGAGGTCCAAGCTTGTCTTGGCGGGTCTTTTACCGCCAGACTCGGCTCCGGCCTCCGCTCCTTCGGGGACTACTGTGGCTACAGTTGTTCCCCCTGTGGCACCCCCTCCTGCTCCTGGGACTCAACCTCCCGCTTCTGGAGAGGAGAGGGATGCTGCTAAAAAGGACCGGAGGGAGAAGCACCACAAGCGGCGGGCCGAGACCTCTGTTTCGGCCCCGCCAGCCAAGCGGGCTTCTCCCCCGGCTCCATTGTCGGTTCGGTCTCCTCCTTCTCGGCTCCGGTCCCCTGTGTGTTTTTCACGGGTCCTGAGGAGGAGGAGACCCGATCTCCGTTGAGGCTATCGAGGAGGCACTCCAGGCCTACCTCGGTAGCCTCGTCGAGATCTACACATAGCCTTTCTGATGCTGATCTGGACCGGATGATGAGAAGGTTCATCCAGGCCCAGATGCAGATGGGAGTGCTCTTGCCTCCCCTCCGGGGAGCTCAACACCCTTTTAAGCCTATTGCTCCTTCTCCGACCCGCTATCCGGGTTCGGAGCAGCTGGAGCCGAGCAGCCGAGCCGGGTGGGTCGGCGCCGATAGTACTTGGTACCGGATCCGACCCTGCCCTCGAGTGCATCGGACCCGACCTCTCGGAGCCTGGATCCGAGCCTCGGATCCGCGGGGATCAGTGCTCCTTCGGCGCCGTCTGTGTCGGAGCGTACTGTCCCTTCGGATCCGAGTGCTTCGGCGCCGGCTCCGGTCCACTCCTCGGATCCGAGGGGGCGCCGATTGTCGGATCCTTTGGTCGAGGTCGGCTCCCCTTCGGCTTTTGATGTAGTGGAGAGGGCTCTGTTGAGGGCCTCCGGACCCCCGGCACTTGTTCCGGCTCCGTCCCACGCTCCCTCTGCACTGGGCCAGGCTTCCACCATCCGGCCCCTGGGACAGCCCGTTTCTGTGCCCCAAGTTGCTCCTATGGAGCAAAGTGCTGCTTGAGGACTCCTCTGACAGCCCCCAGAGGAGGTCCCTCGCAAGCATACGCAAAAGGAGGCACATTGACTCCCGAGTCTCTCACAGAAGACACGGACTTGGAGGAAGGAAGGCTCCCCACGGTCACCCCGAGGATGTCTCCTTTGGAGACATCATGGAAATACTCCGTATAAGGGGTGGTCTGCCCCAAGTCTTCCTCGGACGAGTCCGTGTTCTTGGAGGCATTTGAAACGGGCCCGTCTACCTCTTGGGTGTCCCCTGCCGACCCCTGGTGGACCTTATTACCACCAGGGCGTGGAAGGAACCGGACACCGTGGAGCCAATTCCCAAAAGACCGGATAGGATCCTTAGTCCGCCATCCGACCGGACCCATTGGAGTAAGGGGCCTCCGGTAGATGCCATGTTGACGGCGGCCACAAAGAGGGAACTGGCTCAGGAGAGTCCCTCAGTCCACCCACCGAGCAAGGAGTCTCGGATGATGGACCGCTTGGGGAAGCGGATGTTCAGTTCGGCGACCTTCTCGGTAAGGGCGCTGAACTATTTGGCACATGTTATTCGAATGCAGCGAGATCTTATTAAGGAATACGCTGCATCCCCCCCTGAGTCCATTTCGGAGGAGGACAGAGTTCTGCACTCCACCCGTATGGCCACTCTTAGGTCAGTTACAAATACTTCTATGCGGCTACTCTCCCATGCAACGGAGGGCGCCGCTAGAGCTGCGGGGACAGGACTGGTCACTAGGCGTCAGGCCTGGCTCCGTCACTGCGATTTTTCTGAGCCCTTCAAAGCGTCGTTTGCGAACGCCCCCTTTGATGGTTCTGCTCTGTTTGGCAAGACCGTTCGCGAGACGTTGACCCAGAGCGAAAAGGACGGGAAGACGCTGTCTGCCGTCGGAATCCGCTTCTCTGCACCCCAGAGGCCCTATTCTAGGAACCAAAAGGGTCAGAAGAAGATGTGGTTCCGGAAGTCGCAGCAGTCCCAGCCTGCTCCGGACAACCAGTCCTTCCGTGGCAGAGGAGGACAGGGAGGACGCCGCCCTAGAGGCAGAGGGGCTCCCAGAAACTTCGGGTCCAGGGAACCTTTCTCTGAACGGCCCGCGCAGCAACCCTGAGGGATTGCCCGACTGCTCTACTCTGGAGGCAGTCGGGGGACGTTTTTTGGGGCACCTAGCGGCATGGGAGTCCATAACATCGGACCGCTGGGTTCTCCAAATCATATCCAGGGGATATCGCATTCCTTTCCTTCACCTTCCAAAGTTGAAGTCCCTCCCAGGCGTCCCACCCGGTCAACGGGAGGCCGCTTTGGCAGAAACTGGCCATCTGCTAAAGAAAAGCGCCATCCAGCCCGTTCCCCAGACCAGATCGGATCAGGGTTCTACTCCAGATTCTTTTAGTGCCAAAAGACGGGGAACTAAGACCAATCCTAGACCTCTCTCTCTTGAATCTGGCAGTCCCCAAAGAAAAATTCCGAATGGTCACTCTGCAATCTATTCTCCCCCTTCTGGGAGAAAATCACTGGATGTGCTCGATAGACCTCAAGGACGCGTACTACCACATCCTGATGGACAGGCGCTCCAGGAGGTTTCTCCGCTTCCGGCTGGGAGCCAGTCACTACCAGTTCCGGGTCCTTCCCTTTGGTCTCACCACAGGCCCCAGGGTGTTCACCAAAGTATTAGCAGTGGTAGCGGCCCACCTGAGGCGTCAGGGGGTGCAGGTCTTTCCCTACCTGGACGACTGGCTTCTTACCGCCCCAACAAGGCATCTACTTCTATTGGCGAGACTCCTTTCTCCATCTTGCTCCCTTTCTGGGCATCACAATAAATTCAAAAAGTCCAACCTGGCGCCCACACAGCTCTTAGATTTTATAGGGGCCAGGCTAGACACAAGGAGTTTACGAGCCTTCCTCACTGCGGACAGAGTTCTAAATCTGCAGCTCCAGGTGCGGGCCATTCTCCATTCAAGTTCTGTTCCAGCGGAGTTGGTCCTGAGGGCTCTAGGGTCCATGGCATCGGCTATAGCACTTCTTCCTCTTGCCAGGCTCAATATGCATTCTACAGTGGACGCTCTTAGTACAGTGGTCATACCTTGCTCTCCCATGCATCATCCCATAGCGATCAGCAAGGCTTGCAAGCGGTCCCTCTTGTGGTGGCTCCACTCCCGGATCTCCACAAAGGCCGCCCTTTTTGTGCTTCTCCCCCCCTCGCCACGGTGACCACGGATGCCTCCCGCCTCGGGTGGGGGCACTTTGGGCGGACCGTCCAAGGCACGTGGAACGATTCAGAGTCCTTACTGCATATCAATGTTCTAGAGATGAGAGCAGTGCTCTTAGCGTTGCTAGCACTTCAGGACTTTCTTCCCTTGGGAACAATTGCGATTCAATCGGACAACATGTCTGTTGTCTGGTACATCAACAAACAAGGGGAACAAGGTCTTACCCTCTTTGTCGAGAGGCCATGAGAGTTTGGGAATGGGCAATCTCCACCAATCGCTTTCTAATAGCAACGCACATTCCGGGTCGGTTCAACATCCTAGCGGACAAGCTCAGTCGCACCATTCTGACCCCTTACGAGTGGTCTCTCAATTGTCAAGTAGCGGACGCATATTCGCACGGTGGGGAACCCCTTCATGCGATCTTTTGCTTCTCCCTCAAACACCAAGTGCGACAGTTTTTCGCTCTAATACCTCCTCCGGAGGTACCCCAAGAGACGCTCTGGTGCATGCTTGGCCACCCGGTCTTCTGTATGCCTATCCACCCTTGCCTCTGATGCTCCAAGTTCTTCAGAAAGCCTCTCGGGTGGGTTGCAGAATGATTCTCATCGCTCCATTCTGGCCTCGACAGATCTGGTTCCCCTTCCTAAGGTCTCACTCGGTGAATCCTCCTTGGATTCTAGATCCCATCCCGGATCTGATATCCCATCCATCCTGCATTCCTCCTCCGAACCTGGACAACCTGAAGCTGACCGCTTGGCTGCTCCAGTTCCACTCTTGATAAGGACTCGGTATTTCTTCACCTGTAAAGGCAATTTTGGTGGCGGCTCATAAACCATCCACTAGAAAGGTTTACCGAAGCAAATGGAAACGTTTCTCTTTGTGGGCGGAGCGGCAAGGCCTGAATCCTTCACGGTTCCTCTCCCTTTAGTGCTTGACTTTCTAACCACTCTCTTTAACGATGGTGCCAGCAGTTCCACAGTCAAAGTTCAACTGGCGGCAATTTCTCACTATCACATTGGCCATGACTCTAATCCTCTTATGTCAGCCAAATTGTGTAAAATATTTCTTAAAGGTACTTTTCTTCTCAGGCCCCCTATAAAACAAGCAGTTCCTCCTTGGGACCTTTCTCTGGTCCTACAGGCCTTGACCGCTCCTTTCGAGCCAGCGGCTACGGTGGATCTCAAATTCTTGTCCTACAAGACAGCCTTTTTGGTAGCCATTACATCAGCCAAGAGAGTTTCTGAACTTCAAGCATTATCAGCTAAACCTCCTTACTTGGTATTTCATCCGGACCGTGTCTCCCTCAGGACCAACCCGTCCTTTCTTCCTAAAATCGCTTCTGAAGCAAACATCAATCAATCCATTAACCTCCCTGTTTTCTTCCCTAAATATGAAAACAAAGGTGAATATAAGCTACATTCACTAGATGTTCACAGGCAACTTAGATTTTATCTGAACAGGACAGCTGGTCATAGGCAATCCGACCAGCTGTTTATTTCCTTTGCAAAATTCAATTTGGGCAAGCCAATCTCTAAAGTTTCTCTGTCCGCTGGATTTCACAGTGCATTTTATTGGCTTATCAAGCTTCAGGAAGGCCCGCACCGGAGGGTGTTCATGCCCATTCAACCCGGTCAGTATCTACCTCGGCAGCCTTCAAGGCTAGGATTCCTCTAGATGATATTTGTGCAGCAGCCACGTGGGCTTCATCTCATACGTTTATTTCCCACTATAAGTTGGATCTTGCATCTAGGGTAGAGCATCCTTTGGCTCCGCGGTGCTCCGGAATATCCTTCCATGATGGCCGCCCAAGATTCAGGTAGCTGGGGACTCTGTCCCACAGGTTGCAGACAAATGAATATCCTACTTCAGATTTAGAAGTTATGTACTCACCATAACGTTCCATCTGAGTAGGTGTATTCATTTGTCTGCAACCATCCCGCCCTCCTATCCCCCTGGCCTATCAGTTTCCTGCATATTCTTTGTTACCCTTTTTAGGGTATTGTTGCTTTGGCAAACTCGATCTGAGGTCATGAGGGTAGAGCAGGGCATTATGGGTGAGGGGAGGAGCTGAGAGCTTGGATCCATAGCTGGAAAACCATGCCGGTTCGGATCCGATATCGGATCCATAACCCACAGGTTGCAGACAAATGAATACACCTACTCAGATGGAACGTTATGGTGAGTACATAACTTCTAATTATTGACTAAGCTTATAAAAATCTGCAACCCAGTACCTAGTATTCACCTGTGAGTTGGATTTAAAAGCATATTGCTGGCAGGTATTGCTTAATGCATCTGCTGTTCCAAGGCTCAGTATGCAGATAAACTTTATGGCTATTTTAAAAAAATAAATCTTTAAGTCACATTATTTGTCGGATGTTTGAGATTTAACTATTTAAATTGTCTTGTTTAATTTCACCAGTGTGTTGAAGTCTCACTTGGAGACAAAAGCATTTCCTGATGGTTGGCTTGAATAAAGGAGTTGTTATCCCTTTCACAGTTGTATTGCATTTATTTGTTTAAATATCTTTGTACACATTCATACAGACATACAGAAATACATATATAAAGGTATTAAATATATATATGTGTGTGTGTGTGTGTGTGTGTGTGTGTGTGTGTGTGTGTGTGTGTGTGTGTGTGTGTATTAGCAGCTCATATACTAAAGAAGCTAGCTGGAAATGAATGGGAATAAGCAGCCATTGCTGGCCCACCCATCCTTGAGTGGAGGGTGTTAGTATAGCACGGGTTGTAGCTTTCACATGAGAGATGTAAAGCTGAGAGTCAGGCCATGTCATGGTATTTAGACACTCTGGCTCCAGTGTGGACATGAGGAAGCCAACACTAGCATTGACCCAATGGGGCAGGCATTGTGCCATGCTTTACAGTCAAGAGAAGATGTGTTAGGAGCACTCAGAAAGTCTCCTAACAGCTACTAGATCGCACAGTGTCCTAGGATGCTAGGGGACAGGGTGAAATTTCCTTGAATTTCATTTTGAGATGCTTGTCTTTTGGCACATAGTACCAACCCTCTAATTTTCTGCCTTCTTGGTTTTGTTTTATTAATTCATCTTTCCAGACAGAATGGAATCTTTCCTTATATGCATAGGTCCACTTATCACACTGTCTTGTTTCCCTTCCATACCTCCATCCAAGGCTTCCCCCCTCCCACATTAATCTCATTTTAATTTTAGTCCTAAAATCTTACGTTTCACTTTGGGATCTGTACCTCACATAACTGTATTTTTCCTTTGTAGTGTGTAGGCATCTGCTGTTGAAGTTAAGCCCTGCTCAGTGAAAGTCATAATTTGTATGTTAGGATCTGTGGTCTTCTGCATTTTATCAAAAGTACTGCATGATGACTTTATTCATAGTACAAGGGCTTTGTGAAAGTCAGGGGTATCAGCATTGCTTCATTAATGCTGGAATGAATGTGCTAACCTTTTTCTACTGCTGTGTTTGCTGCCAGCATAGAGTATTAATCTGACTGAGATTAACAATATGCCCCAGAAACAGATGTCAGTGAATGAAGGGTTGGTTGTACACTGTGGCCTGGATTCCAAGTCAGCTTACGCTCAGATCAAGCCACTACCCTGAATTTGTGATAGAGAAAGTTACATGAGCAGTGTGAAGAGATGCCTTACTTGTGACATATATAACTAAAACATGCAGGTCATCATGTTATGCTAATGTCTGTACTCTCCCTTCTGTAAAATAAAATTGATCCACTGCTTCTTTCGTTACAAAAGTAAAGAGGTGGAGTACTCCTAACCATTCAGGCTTGAATATGTGTGTGCATGCTTCCCATACAGAAGTCTGTTGTACATCCCCATTTTGTCTGTTAGGAAGCATTTCTTTGGTTATTGAAAGCCAGTGTTGCTGATAAATGTGCCTCATGACACGCAGATGGCCCCTATTTGCACTCCCATTGCGGAATATTTTATATAAAGTTCAGAAGTTAAGACATCATGCATATTGTACCGAAAGGGTTTTCTGCTGGTGCAAGTGTTTTTTTTCTGGATTTAAAAGAAAGTACTTTGTTAGGAATATAGTCCCTTGGATACCCTACTAGATGTTTTCAAACTTACAGGACATGTGTCCATGACCTGTAGATGGGGTTGGCAAGCAGTTTGGATAACTGGTATTCCTATGACTGTCATAGTCAGTTAAACCTTTTAATCTTGTAACACTGACCAGCCTGTGTATTACTTCCCTGTAAGTCAGAATGGATTCTGTGGTTTTATTACCTAAACAGCATATCTTTCTAAGTAATCAGAATTCATAGGTTTTCATGCTATTCATGGTTTATGAAGTGCATACTTAACACAGTTTATTTGCATTTCAGTTTTAGAATTGATCATTTATGACTTTAGTAGTATGACACTTTTGGGCAATAAATTAATTGTTGGAAAGGGAGCTGCCATGCTCCTTAGGCGCTGAATGTAGTATACTTGACTTCCAAAATGGTTTACAAAAATGTAAATCTTCCTTTTCCTCGTGCATATGCAGCGTGTTTGTTTTCTGCAAGTTAAAGCTGCAATTTCAGTATCACTGCCTTAAAACTTACTGAATCCAGCCATATTGTTTTCTAATATGTTTCTTTTGCTATTCTCTTGCTACCTTATTTGCTTGTATCCATTGTCCTTTTGCTTTAGAGTTTGGAAAGAGTAAGACATGACTCATAGAACAGTTAAGGTCCTGATAGATGAATTTGCAATTGATTTTTTGTATAGGATGTTAATAATTCAAAAAAATCAAGGACAAAACTTCATATATATTTCAGTGATGATCAGATTTTAAAATGCAGAATATTTTAGAATGGAATGAGTTTTTGAAAAAAAGACATTTTAAATATTGAATGTAACTGCAAAGGTCAGCATCATTTTTCATTCATTCGATGTACTAACTAAAAAAATATCTATTTCCTCACAGTTTCATGTTTTGTTTGAATCATACAGCTGGATATCCAGTTTTGTGAGACCGTTGTATCTGTGATTATAATTTTACTATGCTTACATGTTCTTACGTGCTCTTCAAAGTAAATTTCAAAAAGAAGTGTAACAAAAAAAAGTCATCTCATATTCTCAGAAAGTTGTCTCAGGTGTCTGCAGATGCATTTTAAGCTGAAAATGTGCCCCTTTGTTATGAGCTTGTCAGGCCATTAATCATTCTACATACATTTGTCTAAGTGTCTTATGTCTGTTTTGTCTACACATTTCCATTGTTAGATTTCGCTGTTGCTACAAGGTGCTTTACTCTAGGTCACTGTATCATGTGTATGCTTAGCATCCATCGCTCTTGAAGAGAACAAAGATTTCTTTAGTATGGTTTCTGTATATTGTTGGATATAACTGAAGAACTACTTTGCTAACAATAGAAAAATATAAAAGACCAAAGAAAAGGTACTTGGATATTGAAGTACTTGTGTCTAACCACTGAACTGTAGTGAGCTATAGTGTTTCTAGCTGGTACTTTTAAGGGTCTCTAGTTTCAAGAAGGTAGGAAGCTTAGGAAGATACTTTTTGAATTAATATGGTAAACCATTTCATGCTCATTAAGCCATTAAAGTAACTGTGTTTTCATTTTCAAGTGGACTGCCAAATAATCTAAAGAGCTGTCATTTTAAACTGCACTGTCCAGATTTTTCACTTAACTATGCAGAGATTTAGCTTCGGATGAATTTTGAGTACGAGAAATTGTAGGCATGCTATAAAGTAGAGTTTGAATAAGTTTTACTGACTACAATGTCGTCATGCTAATGTGTTCAAATTTACTCCTTTGCATTTTAATGTAGCAGTGTTTTTTCATAATGATTATCATGTATGATTGTTACTAGGAATTTTGGTTGCATCCAGTGGTACTCAGATCTGATTCAGTGGAAGTTTTAATATGCCACTCATTCTTTGCAAATGTCCTTTAAAGTAGTAACTCAGCACCAAAATAAATATCAAAATGTATTGAAAACTGACTGACGTTCTTTTTCAAAAGACTGTCCATGCCTGATATTTGTGCCAGGAAAGAAGGTACAGGTAACAAGTAGTGAACTGCATTCTGTTTCAGTTTTTCCAGCAGGGCTTATGCTATTCACCTGCTAAGGATGTACCTTGTAAACTCATGTTTTCACCATTACATTGTAGTCATACCCTTGCAAGAATAATGTTTACTGCAAAGTCTGTTTTTGTTGTATAAATTTATAACAAAAAGTCTGTCCACTCTTTGCATCCACTACAGGTTCTTTCATTGGAATGCCTTGAGAAATTTACTCAATTGCTACACTGTTTGCTGTAATTCATTACTTGAAACTAATAGCCAAAATATAGATTTCTTGTAACATAGAACATTCAAACTCATCTCCCACATATTGCTTGCTCCAAGCCTTGGGCACATAATCACCAATGTGTGCACACTGCAGTGTCTCTTAGATTGTTTGAATGTTAGTTTTACTTAGCTCACAGGATCATATTGATTACAAGATAAACAACCCTAAAGGGCCTTTTTTAGCCTAGGCATGCAACTCAAATGTAACAGATGGGATTGGATCCCATAACTTTTGTGTAGAGTGCATATTACTTGGGTGTGCATGACCAAATATTTACAAGTTCCCTCTTTCTGATAGGGACATAGATGTCAGGCCAGGGGTAAATTTATGATTCCTCATCCACTGATCCAGTCTGTGTTTGAATAAATGTAGGGAAAATATTTGATGTTTTGTTGTCCTGTCTCGCATTCATTCTTACTGGTTGGGTTCATAACTGATCCTCTGTTCCGAATTTCCGAATCAGCCGCATACTAAAGCTCGAGGACTTCCACTGGCTCGTGGCTGTATCCCTGTCCCATCATGCTCTAGTGAAGCTCCCCAGATCTCATTTGCCTCTAAACAGATCAGAGGCTTCCATTTGGCTCTGGCTAAGTGATCAACATTTTATTACCTTTTTACCTTTATTATCCCTTTGTTGTTAGAAAATATTTCTTGTTCACTTAAATATAGTTAGTGTTTACTTTCTTGTGCTTTTTGTAGTTTCTTAGCAAAGTTCGTTTCCTGTTGTTGTTGCTTCAGGCTGTCGTTTTTTTCGTTGGGCCTTGTTTCTCCCTCTCCCAGTTAAATTTTAGTACTGTTGTTAACCAAAAATTGAAAGGCGTCATCCCGTTTAAGTTCGAGGGCTGCCGCTGCCCGCTTTAGTTAAAGGGCATCTTGTTGTTGTTTATTACTAATAGTTTAAAAAAAAAAAAAAAAAAGGAGCGTTAGTCTGTTTAAGTTAGAGGGCTTCTGCTCCCCATTTTAGTTAGAGGGCTACCTAACTTCTCTTCCTTGCTGAATTTTCTGTATTTAAAAAAAAAAAAAAAAAAGAAAGTTTGTTTCATATATATTATACTGTAGTTATTTAGTGTGTCAAATAGTTGTGGTAGTTTTTTGTTTGCTGTTATGTGTGCTCTGTGATTTAAGCATGTCCAAGGAGCATAAAGAAACCAAGCCTCTGGGCTTTAAAAAGTGTACTAGATGCAACCAGAAGATGTCTATCACTGACTCCCATACTATATGTGTGTACTGCTTGGGAGCAGTGCATCTTCAGGAGTCATGCTTGATCTGCCACTCTTTTAGCTCTAGAGTGCTATTAGAGTGTAAAAGTAAACTAATTGTGAGAGGTTTGTTGAAGTCCCCCTTCCAAGAAGTTCTAAAAGAAGGTCCGGGCACTTCAGGATCAGTGAAATCTCCTTTATCCAAATCAGACAAGTCCACTAAAATATCTTCTCCCTCTTCAGGGCAATAGGTGCCTGTTAAAAAGTTAATAAAAATTGCATCTTCGGCTTCAACTAATTCGGAACCGACAAAATCTGGTTCATCGGCTCCAGCTTTATCAGTGCCAATGGAGTTTGAACTCAGGAGCCGGTCCCCAGAATTGGAGCTTGTTATTCTAGTTCTGAGGTCACCTATTTTACAGACAGTAAGATCTCCTACCCTCTCCTCGAAGTCCTCCAGGAGTCTTTCAGACGATGATGTGGATAGGGTGGTGCGTAGGCTTCTAAAGACATCAGCGCTGGCTAAACTCCTCTCAGCTCCAACCCACAGGGATTTGGAGCCAGCCAAGACCATCCCACCAACATTGATTCCTTCTCCGAGCCGACCCAAGACCTCAGAGCTGGATTGCTTGGAACCAACTGTTGTGGAACCATTGGTGCCAAGAACCATCCTGGCATCTTCGGAACCAACATCTACTCCAACATCCTCAGTTCCGTCTGAGGAGTCTAGGAGCTTATGCTCTCCAGTTGGGTCCGGGGAGGGAAGTCGGATTGGACAGTTGTCGGAGCCAAATCTACCTCTCGGGGCTTTGGCGCGCATGAGCTTGACTTCTATATCAGATTCGCAGCTGACCCTCTTGTTTCTGGGGAGTTGTTCTGGCTGTTCAGAGCCGAAGGTGTCTTTGGATCAGGGGGTGGGCTTTTGAGCTGATGAGGAGGGTGCTGTTTACTCAGACAGCTCCACTCAGGGGTTCTGACATTCCTCCCCCAAGGCCTCAGGGTACCCCATCGGGTGAAACCCTCTCTTCCAAAACCTCTCTAGAATACACTTCTGAAGAGGTCCCACGTAACAGACTCTGCAAGAGGAAGCATTTGAACTCCCCAGATGAGTCAGTCACCTTGGACACAGACCTTTATGAGTCAGAAGGGTCCCCATGGTCACCCTCTGAGGATGTCTCCTTCGCGTATATCTGAGAAATCCTTAAGTAGAGAGGTGGCTGGAAGCCCATCAACCCTTCTGATGAGGAGTATGTTTACCTGAAGGCCTTTGGGTCTCACCCTTCAGCCACTTGGGTGTCTTCGCCTTTCGACGAACTTATGGAACTAGTTAGTCAAAAAGCATGAGAGTCTCCAGATGCAGTGGAGCCTGTCCCTAGGAGGCCAAATAAGTTCATCACAGCCCCTTCAGATAAGGGCTTCCTGACCAAGGGTGTCCCTGTGGATGCTATGGTGGTGGCAGCAGCCACCACAAAGGAACTTTCTGAAACATCCTCGTCTGTCCATCCACCGAACAAGGAGTCTTGTACAATGGATAGATACAGGAAGTGCATGTTTGCTTCAGCAACTTTTGCACTTAGATCGCTGAACTATCTGATGCATTTTACAAGGCTACAAAGAGATCTCATAAAGGAGCTAGGAGATGCTCTCCAAGGTACAGTAGCTATAGGATATCAGACAAGGTTTCCTCTCAGCTCTCCACCTTAAATTCTGTGGTCAACTCCTCTGAGGCTCATTTCTTATGCAGCAGATGGAACAAGCAGAGCAGCAGGTTCAGGAATTTCCCTAAGGAGACATTCCTGGATGCGCTTATGCGACTTTGCAGAACCTTTCAAATCTTCCTTTATTAATAGCCCATTCGATGGCTCGTCCTTGTTTGGGACAAAAGTTAAGGAGACACTAACCAGGTGTGAGCAAGAAGGAAAGACATTGTTCCATACCTTCTAGACCTTATCCAAAAGGCCAGAAGGGGGGAAGATGTGGTTCCATAAATCCCAGAGAGTTTTTCAGACACACGTGGTGACCCTTCCCTAGGGGCAGAGGGGGAAATACAAATGGAAGACGCCATCCATATGGCAGAGGGGGTCCGCAAAACCAGGGCGACAGAGATTCTTTCCGTGGTTGGCCCTTTCAGTGCTCATGAATCTTAGGAGGCAGTCAGGGGTCGATTATTTTTATACCTAAAAGCCTGGCTGGAAATAACAAAAGACAAGTGGGTGTCATATCCAGAGGATACTCCATACCATTTTTCCCTTCCCATCCCAAACATAAAGAAAACCATGGATGTTCCACCCAGTCAGAGGGATCAAGCAACTCTAGAAATTCAAACGTTGCTAGTTAAAAGAGTCATCCAAAGAGTCCCCGCAGACCAGATAGGATCCGGAACTTACTCAGTATTCTTTTTAGTGCCAAAAAGAACAGAGGACTGGAGACCAATTTTGGATCTCAGCAGATTAAACGAATTAGTAAAAAAGACCAAGTTCTGAATGGTAACACTGCAGTCAATTCTTCCCTTTTTGGGAAAAGACAATTGGATGTGCTCTGTAGACCTCCAGGATGCTTAGAACCACATAAAGATGGACAGGCCATCTAGGAGTTATCTGCGCTTCTGGCTGGGAGCCAGTCATTACCAGTTTCAAACTCTGCCCTTTGGTCTCACTACAGCCCCCAGAGTGTTCACCAAGTGCATGGCAGTAGTCACGGCTCATCTGAGATGTCTAGGATTCCGAATGTTTCCATATCTAGATGACTGGTTCCTGACTGCCACCACCATGCATCTGCTACTGGAATCAAGAGACACCACTCTGTCTCTCTGCTCTCACCTGGGAATCACAATAAATTACGAAAAATCTGCTTTGTTGCCATCGCAACATGTGTTTATAGGAGCAGATCTAGACACAATAAACATGAAGGCAAAACTTCCTACAGAAAGAGTCCTAGTTCTGAGGCAGCAAGTCTCCAACCTTCTCTCCAAAACAAAAGTACAAGCAACAACAGTCTTTGGAACCATGGCAGCTGCAATAGGTTTAGTTCCACTAACATGCATGCACATGCGAATTCTACAGTGGCTACTATTCACCCAGTGGTCATTACAGGAACTACCCATGTTTCACCAAATTCTGTTAACAGAGTCCTGCAAGAAGGACCTTCACTGGTGGCTTCACTCCAGTCACATAACATCAGGTCAGCCATTTCTTCCCTCTCAGCCAGTGGCCACAGTGACCACAGATAACTCCCAGATAGGATGGGGGGGGGCATTATCTGGGCAGGGCAGTCCAAGGCACTTGGCAGGATCACAAAGCCAATTTGCACATCAATATCCTAGAGATGAGAGCGGTGCTTTTGACATTGCAGGCAGTCCAGGACCTTCTTCCGCTGGGAACAATTGCAATACACACAGGCAACATGTCACTTGTCTGCTACATAAACAAACAAGGAGGGACCAGATCTTACCCCCTTTGTCGAGAGACCCTCAGGTTATGGCAGTGGGCTATCTCCTCCCCAATTCTTTCGAATAGCAATGCACATCCCGGGGAGGTCCAACATGATAGCAGACAAACTCAGCAGAACGATTCTCATGCCTCACAAGTGGTCCCTAAAACAGGAAGTAGAGAGGATCTTCCTCAAATGGTGCCAGCCTTGCTGCAACCTTTTTGTCACTTCCATGAGTGCCAAATGCAGCAGCTATTTCACCCTGATCCCCCCTTCAGGGGAATCACCAAGGGATGCATTTGTACACGATTGGCCCTTGGGACTCCTTTATGCCTTTTCGCCATTTTCAGTGATACCAAAGGTTCTCCAGAAAGCCAACTCGTTAGGAAGCAAGCTAATTCTCATTGCCCCATATTGGCTTCATCAGATTTGGTTCTCCTTCCTTTGGCCTCATTTTCAGGAGGAGCCGTGGGTTCTGGACCCAGTTCCAGACCTTCTGACTCGTACATCCAGAATGCTCCACCCTTGCATTCGAACCCTCAAATTGACAGCTTGGCTGCTCTGATTACAAATATAGCCAGGCATTCGGTCAAGCATATCTTGATCTCTTCTCATAAAACATCAACAAGAAAATTATACATCAGTAAATGGAAAAGGTTTTCTTCCTGGGCATTGACAAGACACATTGATCCCTTCTCTGCTCCTATAAGTTCTATCCTCGAATTTCTGGCAGAACTATTTAATGAAGGCGCAGCTGCAGCTACCATTCGTGTGCAGTTAGCAGCAATGTCTAATTTCCTTATAAGCGATTTTGCCCCTAACATGACGTCCCACAAACTATGCATAGCCTTCCCGAAGGGTACTAACTTGTTAAGACCACCCATAAAAACACCCCTACCACCATGGGACCTAAACTTTGTTCTGTCTTGTTTGATCCTTCCCGCCTGTGAATCTGCATCATCATGTGAGCTAACATTTTTAATGTGGAAAAGAAGTATGTTGATTGCCATCACTTCTGCCAGAAGAGTTTCAGAATTGCAAGCTTTATTGATTAAGCCACCATATATGCGTTTTCATAAAGATAGAGTATCCCTTCAAACAAACCATCCTTCCTGCCAAAAGTATGTTCAGAGTCTAACCTAAATCAGTCCATAGAGTTACCAGTTTTTCCCAAATCATGGCAACAAGGCAGAATATAAGCTTCACCAACTGGATGTACATAGGCAATTACGCTTCTGCTTCAGGAAATCTGATCAGTTATTTGTGTCATTTTCAGAAGCAAAGAAAGGTGCCCTTTAAGGGCACTCTTTCAAAATGGCATTCAGATTGTATCAATTTTATATATAAATCTAATAACAAGGTTCTCCCCTTTAAAGTCAAAGCTCATTCTACAAGAACCATGGCAACCTCTTCTGCCTTTAGATCTAGACTACCACTTGATAGCATTTGTGTTGCTGCGACTTGGGCAATGCCTCATACCTTTATCACTCATTACAAAGTGCATTTGGCCTCCAGGGACAGGGCCTCCTTTGGGTCTACTGCCCTGAAGACTTTACTCTTGTGAGCCACCCAGGAAATATGGTGTTAGGGATGCTGTCCCAACCAGTAAGAATGAAGACGAGATAGGACAACATAAAATAAGTTATGTACTCACCATAACCTTCCATATTTGTTGTCCATCTCGCCTTCATTCTTACATCCCACCCTCCTTCCCCCTACCTATGGCTCCTGTAGGACAAAAGAGGACAAAGAGGTTCTTTGGCAAGTGTGTCTCTGACATTCTTCGTTGTCTTCATAATACGTTTGATGGTACCTTAGGTTCCTAATGTTATCAGCAAACAAGATCTGAGGAGCTTCACTAGAGCATGATGGGACAGAGATACAGCCATGAGCTAGTGGAAGTCCTCAAGCTTTAGTATTTGGCCGAGTCTGAACCGAGGATCGGTTCCGAACCCAACCAATAAGAATGAAGGTGAGATGGACAACAAACATGGAACGTTATGGTGAATACATAACTACTTTTTTCTCTTGAAAGGGAAGCCTCTTCCAGAGAAGGGACAATCTCTGAGATGCATACATGTTTCTCCAACATGTCTTGTTTATGTTGCTGGTAAGGTTGAGGTCCCTAGATTGAGTGTTTCTGATGATATTTTTGTGATTGTGCAACAGTTCAATTAAAGTTGGATCAGGAGATGCTTTGCGGGCCAGGCATAGATCACCTCCTAGCAGTTTTTTAGGAGACCGAATATAAGGTTAAGGCTTTGAGGTAATCTGTATAGGGCATGTTTACTATGACTATGCCATGTATTCTTTTTGGGAGGAATCTCTGTGGATGCTGCATTTGTTGTATGGTCAGGTACATACCAAAAGGAGCCCTGTACTCAGTCAGTGGTGTAATTAACCTGAGTGAAATAGAACAATGACATTGTTGGACTTAAATGCCGTAACTTTGCTTACAAATCACATAACATAGAATGATTTCCATACCACATCAGACACATGATGGTCAAAGTCCAAGTCACTGTCTACATCTGTTCCCAAATCCCTGACCACTGGGTCTCCCCTTAAGAGTGTATTGTTAATGTAGTGATTTGTAGTGGTGGCCATCTTTATGAAATTGGTTATTATGCACTTTTTGGCATTGAATTTTAGACCATGACTCTGGCACCAGTTATTTGTCTGTCAGGCCTTCTTGCAGGGGTATGTTATGTCATTGGGGGATTCTGTGACTGCACCTAGATTACAATCATCTGAGAACTTAGTCAGCCAGTGGCCTATGACATTAACCTTGACTTCAGAGAAGTACATGCCAAAGAGGATTGGCCCCAGCACTGAGCCCTGAAGGACTTCACTAGTGACCTGCCATTTAGTGTAGGTAGCTCCCCTATCCTGAATTTTGTTGAGCTCTATCTGTGAGCCATCTGGCTATCCAGTGAGTGACATACAGGTTTATACCTTATTTCTTGAGCTTATCTACAATGACTGTGAGGGATATTGTGTTAAATTCCATGGTTAGGTTGAGGTAGGCAGTATGAAGTGTTTTGCCCTTATCCATTGTTTTCGCAACTTTCTCAGAGGTTCACCAGGTTGAGAAGATATTACCTACCCTTAACAAATCCATACTGACTTGGATCTAATATTTAAGGGTACCTATGCCATCATTTATCATATACATGATTATTCTTTTCATGGTTGTAAATATGAGACTAGTCAGTCTAGTCTATAGTTTCCCAGGTCAGTGGATGTCCAGAGAGCTAACAGTTGCAATCCTCCAGTCATTCATCATGAAGCCTGTTTAGGAAAATCCAGTTGAATAGTGATTCAAATAAGCCCAATAGTTCAAGCTTCATGCTATTAAAGAGGCAACCTGGAATGTTATCAGGTCCCATGGATGCAGTGTTTTTTGGCCTTGGAGAGCACTGTTCCTAGTGATAGTTGGTGTTGTGGTAGGGGCTATTTCTTTAGAGGTATGTGGTGAAAGTGGGGTAAAATTGGAGCTAAACTTGTCATCCAGTAGATTAGCTGTATCCTGTAACTCAGTATAGTTGGCTCCATTTACAGTTTGTTTGCCACATTGTTGTGTATTGCATTTGAGGCAGCGGACATAGTTGAAGCATGCCTTATGATTGTCCTTAGTGTAGAAGGATGTTCTTCATGTTTCACTGTTGCAGTCATTACATTTGGGTTATCTCCTTGCAGTAGCCATCAGTCAGCCTGATTAACAAAGTCTTGGGTTCTGCATCGGTTGCTGTCCCTTCTTCTATGACGTCAGGTCGTCAGGGGTATAAAACATGCAGCCAATGCCATTACATCAGTCTTTCTTGCCGTGCTGTGCCTGAAGCAGAAACAGTTCACAAGTGCCGGTAGGCCGACTCCTGAAATTTTCGTTTTCGAGTTTCAGAACCGAAGTCTTCAACTAAAGCTAAGTACCTCGTTGGGGAAAATTTTTCTTGCTCCTTACCGATGTCAGTAAAAGTTAATAATTGCATTACTTGTGGAAAGCAAATACCTCACAAAGATTTTAATTCGTACTGTATTCCTTGCCTTGGCCCTGACCATGACGTACCTTGCGGTCAGCTTTGTGCTTTATTTAATCAGCACACTATCCGTCGTCTGTATATTTGTGCTTCTAAATATTTCAGATCTCGGTTTAATTAACCAAAAATGTCATCGGTTTGCCATCCGACTTCAGGGATTCCGAAAAAGCGCAAAGATAAAGACAGAGACAGGCCGCCGAGGTCCAAAGCTGCTGACAACGCTTCTAAGCCAGTCGCCAGTTCGCCGGTACTCAGTGAGGCGCTTTCGCAGCCCCTGATACCCGCTACTTCTGACTCGCAGGCCTGTACTGAGACCCATTTGGAGTCCAGTATGCCTCAAGATGCTTCAGCTGTGGAACCTACGGATGTCTCTACCTTGGATGGGTCCGGAGCCGCTGTGCAGGCATCGGCGTCTGAGGGTGTATTCAGGCCTATGGACTTGCGTATTAAACCGATGCCTCCTTCTTCATTTAGGCCAAAATCTTGAACCATGCCTAAGAAACCGATGCCCAGGCCTCATGCTCAGGCCTCTATGCCTAAAAAACAAATGATAAGAATGGCTGAAGATCTTATAACTCTAATCAGGGGAAGCCAACCTCCCCCTTCTAAGAGACCTAGGACTAAAGTTGTTTATGAATCTTCTGAAGAGGATTCTGATTTTTCTGATTCTTTTGATGATTTGGATTTGCCCTTATCTACTTATGAGGATTCTGATGCAGAGGACTCTATTCCCTCTGCTTCCCCTCCAGAGGATTTTTCTTTTGGTGAGACCTTACATACTCTAAGGGAGCATTTCCACTGGGAAAAGCCAAGATTTTTCTGATTCAAAAAAGAGGCTTAGGGATTTCTTGCTCATGCCTCAGCATAGGCCTTTAGTTATACCTCCTGTACTAGACATTGTTGATGATGCCTTTTCAGAATCTAGCTTGGCTCCTGATTCTTTGCCTCCTGCTCCCAGAAAACCTGAGAGATATTACAGGGTTCCTGATTATCACAAGTTCCTTTTTAAAAATCCTAATGCGGATCCAGAGACTATTTCACAGGGACCCAAGGGCATTAAGGCTTCTACTGCTAAAAATCCTACCCCCTCTGATAGAGACTCCGGGGCGCTGGATAGATGGGGTAAGAAAGTTTACACTTCTGCAACCTTGGCCATTAGGGCTTGAAACTGCCAGTTTCATATGTTAAAGTATCAACAGCATGTTATTGGATTGCTTAAACAGAAAAAAGATATTACTTACTGACTGTGCTGAAAGCAAAGAATTACAGGATTTAATGCATTCTGCTGAACAGGTTGGAAAACATACTTTGCAATGTGGATTTGATTCATTAGAGGCCTCTTGCAGGGCTGTTTTTACTGGGTATGTGCTCAGAAGTCATGCTTGGCTTAAGGAGCAAGGTTTGCCTGATCATGTTAAAGCTAAATTGTTGGATGCTCCCTTAAATCAGGACCACCTGTTTGGCAACAAGGCTGAGGTAGTTCTTAAAAAGATGGAAGGTAAAGCTAAACCTATGCAAACTGTTAAAGATTTATTACAAGTTCAGCCTCCTAGATTTAGTAGGCACTGGCCCTCTAAAAAGTGGTCCTTTCCAGTCCCTTCCAAGTCTTCTCAAGCCAAACCCAGACACAGCAGAAACCCCAGGTTTCAGTCCCAAGGGACACACAAGACTAGGCATTGGGGGGTTTCCACACCCAAACCTGGGAGTAGTAAGACCCCCCCCCCCCCCAATGGAAAACTGTCTCAATGACTTGCTTTTAAAACTTCCAAGCACTTCCCAACTGAATGCTCCTTTAGGTGGAAAGACTGGTCTGCAGGCCAAAAACTGGGAACTCATTACCCAGGACAAATGGGTTTTAAATGTAGTGTACCAAGGATACAGATTTCATTTCCACACATTACCAACACCAAGCGGGTGGCCAGATCTACCCCCAAATCAGTGGGCAGAGGCCCAAAATCAAGTACTCTCTCTCTTAAACATGGGGGCTATTCAGTTGGTACCAGAAGAGGAAAAGTGACAAGGTTTCTATTCAAGACTTTTTCTGGTACCCAGAAAAGGCGATACATGGCATCCTATCCTGGACCTTCCTATTCTAAACACCTTTCTGGCGATTCCAAAATTCAAAATGCTGACTCCAGCTGCTTCCTATGCTAGGCAAGAATGCATGGTTGGCAACACTAGACTTCAAAGAAGCATACCTGCACATCCCTATCAGGGAGTCTTGCAGAAGATACCTATGCTTCAAAGCAGGCTACATGCACTGCTAGTTCTCTGCACTGCCCTTTGGCTTATCTACTGCGCCCAGGGTATTCACAAAGTGCCTTGCTCCAGTCATTGTATTTTGCAGGCAAAGAAATATTCAAATATACCCATACCTGGACGATTGTCTAATTCAGGCAGAAAGCAAGGACATTCTTTTGAATCATCTGGCCTTTGTTCAAAGGGTACTGACCTGTCTGGGGTTCACCATAAACAAAAAGAAATCCCACCTGGTACCCTGTCAACAAATTATATTCCTGGGAGCAAGCTTGAATACAAAGATGGCTTTCCTCATGCCAGAAAAACAGATTCATTTGACAACTTACTTCCAACAGTTAGCCTCAAAAACCCAGCTATCTGCAAGGCAAATACTGGAAGTCTTGGGGTTCATGGCCTCCTGCATTCTTCTAATTCCATATGCAAGGCTGCATATGAGGAAACTACAATGGTATCTCAAAAGCCTATGGTGTCAACATTCACAGGATCTAGAAGCAAGGATTCCTGTCATACCTTGCCTACGCCTAGAGTTCCTTTAGTGGGCAGAGGCCTGCCACCAAAACAGGGGACTACCATTCACATTACCCCCTGCCGCCCAAATCTTAACACCTGGCAGGGAAGTGCATTCAGGGCAAATGGAACCCAAGTCCAGTGCACCTGCACATAAATCAAAAGGAAATGTTAGCTGTACAGAATACTCTGACCGCCTTCAAGGGCCACATTCTTCCAGTACAACTAATGGTAAAGACGGACAACACCACTGTCATGTGGTACATAAACACACAGGGGGGTACACATTGCTACCTCCTCTGCAAACTAGCCATGGCATTGTGGAACACAGCCTTGAGCTACCAAGTGAATCCACAAGCTCAATTCCTGCCAGGAAAACTAAATACATTGGCAGATGGACTAAGCAGAAACCTCATGGACCCACACGAGTGGAAACTGGAACCAAGGATTTTCAACATGTTGACAAGCAAATGGGGGAGCCCAGATATAGACCTGTTTGCCTCCCCCAGAACCATCAACTGGACCCATTTTACACAAGGATTCCCCACAAGCTAGCTTGGAAAGTGGATGCTCTATCCTTCAGCTGGAAAAACCTATCAGTTTATGCCTTTCCTCCTTTGCCTCTGCTCTCCAAGGTACTACTACTAAAGATCAAACAGGACAAGCCAAGGATGATTTTAATTGCACCAGACTGGCCTCGCCAGCACTGGTACCCACTCTTGCGCAGTGTGTCACGCTTGGCTCCATGGCACCTGCCTCAGACTCCTTCCCTGTTGTCTCCGCAGGAGAACCAGATTCTGCACCCTTAGCTGCAAACCCTGAACCTAGCAGCCTGGCTAATTACCTAATCTCTCCTTTACTGTCACTTAGTAAATCAGTGATGGATATCATTTTAGAGGCAAGGAGGCCTAGTGCTAGAAAATCTTATGCTGCCAAATGGAAAAGATTCTGTGCCTGGAACCAATCTCAAGGAATGAACGCAGCAGTGCCTAATTTACCTCAGATTCTACAATACTTGACTGAGATGCTTCATAAGGGCCTGTCGTTTTCCTCCATCAAAATTCATGCTTCAGCCATTTCAGCTCATTGCAGCACAGAACCTCCACTCTTTTCTCACCCACTGCTCAAGCAGTTCCACAGAGGGGACCAAACATTTAAGGCCTCCCAGGAGAGCTCCAACTCCAGACTAGGATCTTAACTTTGTCTTGGAGAAACTCACTCTTCCTCCTTTCAAGCCAGCTGCTACTGCAGATTTAAAATTTCTTTCCTGGAAAACAGCTTTCCTTTTAACAATCACTTCTGCAAGAAGGGTATCTGAATTACAGGCCCCTATGGCAGTGGAACCTTTCATCATCTTTCATGCAGACAGGGTGTCCCTCAGAACCAATCCCTCCTTCATGCCCAAGGTGGTATCTAGTGTGGCTCTTAATCAGTCCATTCATTTGCCTACCTTCTTTCCTAACCCACAGAACAAAGGGGAACGAATACTGTACTCTTTAGATGTGCACAGACAGCTTAGAGTCTACTTGGACAGGACTAAACCTCAAAGGAAATCTGAACAACTGCTGGTGGCATTTGCTGCAGGGACAGAGGGGAAAGCCATTTCAAAACAAACCATTTCAAAATGGATAGGCCACTGCATTCATTTCTGCTATAAGCACCATGGAAAACCTATCCCACAGGACATCAGACCCCATTCAACCAGGGCTGCATCTACCTCTACAGCCTTTCTCAGGGGAGTCCCTACTATGCATATCCTAGAAGCTGCTACCTGGAGTTCTGTACATACGTTCACCAAGCATTATCATTTGCCAATTTTCTCTAAATCCAGAGCGGGTTTTGCCACTGCAGTCTTGCAGGGCCTTATAGCTGGCCCTAATTCTATTTAAATTCCTCCTCCAAACCTTAGCTTTGGGAAGCTACCCAAATGTAATGACTGCAACAGTGAAACATGAAGAACATAGTACAGTTGTGTACACTTAACATAAATGTAGATGTTAGAGTGTATTCACTGTTGCAGTCCTGGTTACCCTCCCTCCAGCCCCCTTTCTTCTTTTGGCTATACCTCTGCTCTCACTTACTATGCTCTAAAAGCTTTTTGGTGTATTTGCTTTTTTGTTGGAGGTATATCCTTGAATTTATAGATTTGATTGCTTCCCATTAGGGGGGCACCTGACATCTGGGGCAAGAAAAACTGATGTAATGGCGTTGGCTGCATGTTTTAGACCCCTGATGTCATGGAAGAAGGGACAGCAACCGACGCAGGACCCAAGACTTTGTTAATCAGGCCGACTGAGGGCTACTGCAAGCAGATAACCCAAATGTAATGACTGCAACAGTGAATACACTCGAACATGTACATTTATGGTAGGTGTACACAACTGTACTTTACTTTTACCTCAAATTTGGCCTTGGTAGACTTCAGTTGTCCTCTGAGTTGATTATTACATTTGATGAGGGAGTTCTTGACTTTCTGGAGATTGTACGTCCTGTTTTTCGACATGACTTACTTCCTTTTGTTATGCAACCTCTGTATGCTGGGATTACACCAGAGTGACTGCTCTATTTTGAGTTTGACCTATGCTTATTTGGGTAGGTATTTCTGCCTCTTTGCAAGCTATATACATGGTTGTACAGGGATTTTGTGAACAACTCCCTTGAGACCTTTATTGCTGCCAAAGAGTACGCTCCTGTGGGGCATTCAAGTCAGCTTGTTCTTTCCTTTTTTGGGAAAAAAACTTCTAGTTTCTTCATTTGTTGCTGTTTCATTACTTTCCTCTTCAGGAAAGTTATTTTAAAACTAGAATTGCTGTGTTTTAATGGACTGTCTTGAGACTGTAACCTTCTTATAAACATTACACAATTTTTTTTCTATCAGTTTAAAAGTGGTGTAAAGTAACTAAAAACATTTTTTTCTGTGGAGATATTGTGTTTATTTCACTTTTGTTGGGTTGGCATTGTGTTTTGAAGTGCTTTTTACTGTGCTTTTCTGTCCAAAAAGTAACTTTTGGGGATTAGTAGCTTTTACCAGCATTTGCTGCTGGTCTTCCCCATGAAAAAGGCACCATTTTCTGCTTGACCATGGAACAGACCACCATTCCCATGGTCCTTCCTTCTATAAGCCACAAAAAGAAAAAAAAAATTAAGCAAACAGCCTTTGTCATAACAGAAGGCCAGCAGTTTGCCTCAGCCCCAGGTGGGTGACTCAGCTGTGGCCATTTATTGTACCTCAGATCACTCATCTTTTACCCTGGAATTCCTCTGGTGTGGCAGCTACAGCTACTATGAAATGGAGGAGTAACCTCATTTTCTGCAGCTGTTGGGGTCCCCTCAGCGAACAAGGAGAGAGACTTGTCAGTCCTAGAAGGAACAGGGAATTTTTCCCTTTTGGGTCAGAATGCTATACCCATCACTGGGGAAGCTGCTCTCTTCCTGAAGATAGTTAAGATTCTGAATCTGAACAGGGAAATGCTGGAACAGATGCATTTTTTCCCTCCGAATTCTGAATCAGGCTCCAAGGAAAGTTCAGTTATTGATTTTCCCTGTAGAGGCTTCTCTTTCTCTGAGACTATTGATAAAATGTGCCAGTGCTTTCAGTACGAGAACACTGAGGTTTCTTAGTCCCTGTCAAAATGCTGAGTTGCTACATAAGGATTTTCCAGAACCTGCACACATTCCACCTGTTCTGTCTGCATAAAGTGTGTGTGTGTGTGTGTGTGTGTGTGTGTGTGTGTGTGTGTGTGTGTGTGTGTGTGTGTGTGTGTGTGTGTGTGTGTTACTGCCTGCAGTTTTCACGATAGTCAGCCAGCTGACCCTTAAAAGGCAGATTGGATGTATAAAATTCCTCAGTCTTTTAATTTTTTTTATAGGGTATTCCCAAACTTGACCCAGCAGCTTTGGCCTTAGTGTTGATAAGCATTTAGTTAACTCCAATCCTGCTCTTTCTGGTACGGATGGGAAAATTGTTCAAGTACAGAGAAAAAGTGTATACTTTTACAGATTTGATTTTTGGAATTTTGAATTGTCAGGCTGATATGATAAAATTTGTTCTGACAAATTGTGAAAGTAAGTGGAATGTTTTATCTGCAATTTCTTATTGTGAACAAAAATCTGTGTAAAATAACTTAGTTTCTTCAGTTGCATAGATCACCACTCATTGTTTACAGTGTGTATCACTGTTTACACTTCCTACAGGGTTATGGCCACTGGTATTGTTTTGAGGAAGTTTGCTTGACTTATTCTCAGAACCTCCAAAGTTGATGTTAAAATGAGGTTTTAAATTCTTCCTTGGATATGGATTTGGTGTTTGTTCCCACTGCTGCTGAGGTGATCAAAAAGTATTATGAAAGGGGCAAGCTAGTCCCGGGAATCTCTTAAGAATTTTCAGCCCCCCTTTTCCAAAATTTCCAAGGTATCCTCATCTTCTTCTTCTTCTTTCGGCTTTTCCTGGTTAGGGGTCGCCACAGCGGATCACCTTGTCCGCTCATGATTGGCAGTGGAGTTTTACGGTGTCGAGTTGCCAGCCCGGCACCCAACCTTCCACAGAAGGCACACACATGCACACACACACACACACACACACACACCTAGGGCCAATTTAAAGTGTCCAGTCCACCTGCAGCATGTCTTTGGGATGTGAGAGGAAACCGGAGCACCCGGAAGAACCTCTCGTGACCATAGGGAGGACATGCAGACTTCGCACAGAAGGCACCCCAGCCATGGATCGAACCGGAGAACCTCTTGCTGTGAGGTGGCAATGCTAACCACTGCACCACCGTGGCTGCCCAAGGTATCCTCATCTAGTTTTGACAAAAAAAAAAAAAACGGAATGCATAGCTTCAACCAAATACAGGTGAACAGACATTTAAGAAGAAATGACAGCAGGGCTTCAGAAAGAAGTCTTGAACCTCCCAAGCTATGGACAGTCCAACAAGTCTGAATAACTCTTCAAGAGACCTTGTAACTGCCTTCCAACCTGGCCTGTATTTTTTCCTGAAAGTCTGACTCTCCATTTTTTTTTTTTGTCAACAGATTGCTTTTGACAAATAGGTTCTGGAAATCATACATCAGTTCCTCCTTTCCAAAGGGTCATTCCTCATCCTCCGGATCAGACTCTTGTTTCCACCAGATGTTCTTCGTGTTTCACTGTTGCAGTCATCACATTTGGGTTTTCCCTGCCAAGGTAGCCCTCAGCCAGCCCAAATACAAGAGGCTTAGTATTTCTGCGTCGGTTGCTGTCACTTCAGGACTGATGTCAGGTCGTCAGTAGTATAAAGTAAGGCAGCTGACGTCATTACATCAGTCTTTTTTGCCATGGAGCCCAAAGCAGAAGCAGTTCACCCAAGTGCCAGTCGACCACTACCTGAGTTTCGTCTTCCGAATTGAAGCTGAAGTCTTCTAAACCTAAGTACCCCTTGGGGATCCTTTTTTCTTGCACTAACCGATGTCAGAAAAAGTTAACAATTGGCTTGCCTGTGGAAAGCAAAGACCACACCGAGGCGTTCATTCTTATTGCGTCGCTTGCTTAGGCCCAGACCACGACGTTCTACACTGTCACTTCTGTGCTTTGTTCAATGCCAGAACTTTGTCGTCGGGCCCTTATTGTAGCTAGATATTTTCGCTTACAGTCCTCGAATTCCGATATCGCTTCAGTAAGATATCTGGCAGCAGGTCTTCCGAAAAAACGTAAAGATAATGACAGAGACAGACCGCACAGGTCCAGACCTACCAACGACACTCCCGTTAAGCTAGTCATCAGTTCTCCGGTCCTCAGTGAGGCGCTTTCGCAGCCCCTGATGCCCACTTCTGTGGATTCGCAGGCCACTACCGAGACACTTTCGGAGTCCATTATGCCACAAAACTTTACTTCGATTAAGGATCCTGTGGTCGTCTCTACCTTAGATGGGTCCGGAGCCGCTGAGCAGGCACCGGCTTTTGAGGAAGTCCTTTGCACTACCAATTCTCGACACAACCAACTTCTTTTGCGACTAACATTCTTTCGAAAACTACTGAGTTTCTTAGGCCCAGGTTACAAACCACACCCAAGAAACTGACAACCCTATTTCAGGCATCTGCTTCCTTGCCTCAATCTCAAATGCATAAAATGGTGGAAGACCTTATCATGCTGATCAGGGGAAGCCAAGCTACCCCTACCAAAAGAAAAAGAGATCTGTCCCCTGCAGTTTTGTCTGAACAGAAGTCCAATGACTCTGATACATCTGAGTATGAAGACATACAACCCTTCTGTGCTTATGAGGATTCTGATGCAGAAGATTCCATTCCTTCAGCCTCTCCCCCAGAGGATTTTTCCTTTAGGGAAACCCTTCACACCTTAAGGGAACATTTCCAATGGGAAAGTCAGGACTACCCTCATCTAAAAAGAGACTCTGGGAATTCTTAGGTCTTCCACAGCACAGACCCCTGGCCACCCCCCCCCCCCCCCAGTCCTGGATGTTGTGGAGGATGTTTTACTGGAATCCAGCTTGACTCCTGACACCCTCCCTCCTGTACCCAGAAAAACCAGACAGGTATTACAGAGTCCCTGACTCACACAAATTTATTTTTAAAAACCCTACTGCTGATCCTGAGGTAATTTCTCAAGGGCCTAAAGGAATTAAAGCAACCTCTGCTAAGAATCCCATCCCTTGAGATAGGGATTCCCAAGCACTAGACAGATGGAGTAAAAAAGTATACACCTCAGCTACTCTTGCTATCAGAGCACTAAATTGTCAGTTCCGTATGCCAAAATTTCAGCAACATACCCTGGAACTCCTCAAACCAAAAATGTCTTCCTTTCCTGCTTGTGCAGAATCTAAGCAGTTACAAGAGTTAATGCATTCTGCAAGTCAAGTAACTAAACACACCTTGCACTGTGGTTTTGATGCTCTAGAAGCTTCTTGTAGGGCAGCAGTCACCGGTTCAGTCCTTAGAAGGGATGCATGGCTTAAGGAACAGCCTTTGCCAGACCATGTTAAATCCAAATTGTTGGATGCCCCCTTGCGCAAAGACAATTTATTTGGCACTAAGGCAGAAGAGGTCTTAAAAAGGATGGAAGAAAAAGCAAAATCTATGCAGACAATTAAGGATTTCTTACAGGTCCAGCAGGGATTATCCCCGCAAGCACTGGTCCTTTCCTTCTCCCACCAGGTCAGTTCAGCCCAAACCCCACAGACAGTAGCCTCAGGGAATGCAGAGATCTAAGCAGTGGACTACTTCCATTTCAAAACCAGGGAGTTTCTAAGCCACCCCCTTAGGGTAAGAACTCGCAATGACTCTCCTCCCCCACCCCCTCCCTCTGCCCACCTCCACTTACCCCTAGGAGGAAAACTCTCCTTTCATGCAAACACCTGCGCCACCATTGCCAATAACCGCTGAGTTCTCAACATAGTGTCCCAGGGATACAGATTTTCTTTCCACACCCTTCTGACTCCAAAAGGGTCCCCAGATCTACCTCATAACCAGTGGGCAGAGGTGCAAAAGCCAGTCCTTTCCCTGCTCTCCATGAGGGCAGTAGAGCACGTTCCTTCAGAGCAGAAAGGCCAAGGTTTCTACTCCAGACTTTTTCTGGTACCCAGGAAAGAGGGCACCTGGCACCCCATCCTCGGTCTATCCATTCTAAACACCTTTCTGGTGATCCCAAAATGCAAAATGCTCACCCTGCAGCAGCTCCTACCCATACTCTCCAAGGATGCTTGGCTATCCACCCTAGACCTAAAGGAGGCCTTCCTCCACATTCCTATCAGGGAGTCATGCAGGAAATATCTTAGTTTCAGAGCAGGATCTCAGCACTTTCAGTTCTCTGCACTTTCCTTTGGCTTATCTACTGCTCCCATAGTTTTCACAAAATGTCTGTCTCCAGCCATTGCCTTTTGCAGACAAAAGAATATCCAGATTTACCCATACTTAGACAACTGCCTAATTCAGGCAGACAGCCAGGAAAAGCTGCTCAAGCACCTGGCCTTTGTAAAATCCCTACTAAGCTCCCTAGGGTACACATTCAACAAAAAGAAATCCAATCAGGTACCCACCCAAAGGATTATATTCCTGTGAACAAGCCTGGACACAGCATCCTAGATGGCATTCCTTACAGCAGAAAAGCAAACCTTCCTGACAGCCTACTTCTGTCAATTAGCCACCAGACCCCAACTATCTACAAGGAAAATCCTGCAAGCTCTGGGGTTCATGGCATCTTACATTCTAGTCCTTCCATATGCCAAACTGCATATGAGGAAACTTCAGTGGTACCTAAAAAGCCTTTCATGTGAGCACTCTCAAGACCTGCAGACTCTCACATCTATATTACCTTGCCTCAGAAAAGATTTTCTTTAGTGGGCAACAGCATGATCCCTTAACAAAGGACTACCTTTCTCACCACCCCACACCGTCCAGACCCTCACCAACAGAGACGCATCAGATTATGCCTGGGGTGTACACCTGGATGGCAGGTGCATACAGAGTCAACGGAGACCACAGCAAATCCATCTGCACATCAACCAAAAAGAGCTGATAGCTGTCCAGCACGCTTTGATATTGATAGCTTTCAAGCCCCTTCTCACCTCAAGGGCTCTCCTGATCAAAAGAGACAACACAACTGTGATGTGGTATATCAACAAGCAGGGAGAGACTCAGTTCTACCCTCTTTGCAGGCTGGCCATGACCCTTTGGCACACAGCCTCTGCCGTGCAACTCCACCTGTTAGCACAATTCCTACCAGGTTCTCTCAACTCTCTGGCAAAAATCTTCTGGACCCACATGAGTGGCAGCTCAACAGAAGAACCTTCACCCTAATAACTCAGAAATCGGGCAGCCTGAAGGTCAACCTCTTTGCCTCCCACACCGACCATCAGCTTAGCAAGTTTTGCACCAGGGAGCGTCACTGCAGGGCTTGGAAAGTGGATGCCCTGTCCCTCCCCTGGGTCAATCTATCAGTCTGTGCCTTTCCTCCACTACCTCTCATCCCTAGGTTACTGCTAAAAATAAAGGAGGAAAAACCAAGGACAATTCAAGACTGGCCTCGCCAACACTGGTACCACTTGCTGCGTAGCCTGCCCCCTCTGCCACCTTGGCATCTCCCTCAGACGTGAGGCCAGACGCCCTAGCACTAGGAAGTCTTATGCTAACAAATTGAAAGGTTCTGCACCTGGATTCAGGCTAAGGGAGTCAATATGGCACAGCCCTCCCTCTCATCCTGGATTACTCAGCTGACCTGCTACACAGTGGACTCTTCTTTTCCTCTATTAAAATTCATGCATCTGCTATCTCTGCTCATTTTCCCACTGACCAGCCCCTTTTCTCACACTGTCTGATCAAACAGTTCCTATGAGGGGCTAGCAACTTGAGGCCACCCAGAATAGCACCAACCCGAGCTTGGGACCTTAACTTTGTGTTGGAAAAGCTCACCCCCCCTTCAAACCTGCCTCTTCACCAGAGCTAAAATTTCTCTCCTGGAAGACAGCTTTCCTTCTGGCCATCACTTCAGCCAGAAGGGTCTCCAAGCTTCTGTAGTTCATGTAGATATGTGGTCCATTTAGCGGACCTAACCTAAATTAGTTAACACCTATTTTTTTATTAAGTATTTTTCTAATGTCATAGTACTTTTTATATTATTGTATCTAGTCAAGTACTGTTTTATCACTGTGTTATACTAAATCAAGAAATGTAGCTGGAATGCTATCTTATATACTCTCATATATATTCTGAAAACTTTGCATGCACTTGTATGAAGTGTTCTTAATATGGATGTATTCTTTTAGAAGGGGTGTTTGTATACATTAGATGTGTTATGGACTGGATGCGAGTCTATACTTGGTTTGAAAGTCAAACAGATGTGATTTTGAAAAAAAACAAATGGTTTCATTGTTTTAGTATCTGTCAAAACAGTCTCCATATTATCTGACTTCTTGTGGCATAGGTTGTGACAGATAAGGCTGTTAGATTCATTTTCTATACTTGCAGTGGAATATTGCAGACACTGATAACTGGGCAACGTCATACTGCCCAGTAGCACAATGTTAGTAATATGTAATTTGTTCATAGGTAAGCATTAGGTTAGCTGACATTGTGGACCATTTCAAGTGTAGCCAGATAAATGAGATCTGGTGATGTGAGAAACCATTAATTTTATACTGGTAAGTATTATAGTTGTTATTCCCTTAGTAAGAATCTAACCCTGTACCTTTTGTCCGTGAGGTAAGGTCCTTAATGATTATGTCAACCCTCAGTCATTCAGAGACCATAAGTTTCACTGAGCACCTGTTCATTAGTAGTCCACTGTCATGTCCCTGAATAAAGCACTGCACTCATAGACTGTACACTGCTAGTATTGTCCTTTTCAACGCATGCAACATAGTTGCACAGAGGCATGCCTATTGACACACATTTACATGTAGACAGCTGAAAACATGCCTCTACAGACAAATGCATGCACATATGACCACACGCAAAACTGAAAACATGCACCTCCAGACACACACACACACACACACACACACACACACACACACACACACACACAGCTGCAAACATGCAAGCATTCACATACACAAAGCCCCAAACATGCTTCTCAAAATATTCACATGTACAAAGCTGCAAACATGCACCTCCAGACAGTCCCACACACAAAGCTGCAAGTATGTTCCTCCAGAGACACACACACACACACACACACACACACACACACGTTTTGCAGTATTAACTCAGTCTCGCTAACAGCCCTGATTTTTTCAATGAAGTGAATGTATTTCACCTTCAAAAGACAGCTTACTCTTTTTCTACTTCATACCTCAGAGTGGTAGAGCTAGTCTCTGAATCACACTACCACAATATTCAGATGCCAGCGATATTTTTGATGCAGAGCGCATAGCTAATTAACTGTAGCCACACTCCTAGGTTGAGATATTTGTATACAGCTTTGCCAGTGAGACCAACACTGTAGCAGTACAGTCGCCTCTGAATCACTTAGGCATAATACACTGTGAAAAGCTGTAGAGGTCAGGTAATCACAGTGCATTAAAGCTTTTTGAATACCAGAGTTTAACAGATGAATAAATGACAATAAATGTCCTGTTTGCAGAGTATGTATTTATCTCAGAGTGAAGAGTAGCTCACAATTTCACTTTCAGACATTGCATATTCCAGAACGGCACAAGTCTTTTTGCAGTACTGCTTTGAATTAATTTCCATGTAGTTTTGGTCATTGCAAAGAGTTAAGTAACATAATGTTGTATGGATCAATCAACGTAATTTTAGGTATTCCTCGGTGTTCATTCTTATACCATCTGGTGTTCTTTATATAAATTAGATCCTTATGCATTATGGTTGGCTAGACAGTTGAGTAGACCAGTGATACTTCATTAATGTTTCCTTTACCCGATGAAATATTAGTCCTCAAAACTTATTTAACTTGTTTAAAATGAAACTAGTTCTTGTTTGAGGTTGCAGGGCTTTAATTCATAATGTAAACAAGTTGACAGGGTTGCCACTGTTAAGTGATATTCATTTGAAGATTTTTATAAACTGATCTAAGAAAAAAATGTTTTAATTATTTTGCTTTTGTTGATTACACAGTCATAAAAGTCTTACAGAAAGTTGCACACATTGGTGTTAAGTATATGCTAAACCTTCATAATTAGTTGACTGTATTGTACATTTCATTTATTTATCTGCATCGTTGTACTTACTTCAGTTAACACACAATTTTATGTTAGCCTAATTCTGTTTATTACAGAAAAGCCAAACTTGCAGGAGTGAGTAAATTAACACATGCAGTACATTAAAACATCTAAGTTGAAACAGTTCTTTTAATAAGTTGTTTGTTTTCTGCTGAGAGGTGCATGTGTAAACTTAAGAATAAAGTATCCCTTGCTGCCCACTTGGAAAGATGAGAGTTTACAGTCACTTCTTTCTAGAAATTCCTAGAACATTTAAGCATTTTGATCATACTACATTTAAGTGTTTTGATCTACTGTTTACAGTTCTACCTCTAGTGTTGAATTCACTGCCAGATGAAACTTTATCTTTTAGATCTAGTGGCCTTGTGTGTGCTACAAACACATTCTCATGCTTCTACATTACCGCAAGTCTTTACATTACGTTTATTTACTTACCTTTTTGTTTTTGCTTCCTGTCGTAAGCAAAATGTGTTGCTTAGTCGAATCGGCTTTGTATTTTGAATATCATTTTATCATGGTATATTTTTGGGTTCTACTGTCACAAAAGATGAGCAATGCAAAATTGTGTTATATGAGCATGGGTGTTCACACATTCAGAATCCATGTACTATAGCTTGTAACAGTTCAAGTCCAGCAAGAAAAATGTTTTTTGCTGGGATGCAAGCCCCCATGTACCTTTCTCACTATCCTTGCTTTGTTCTCACTTGAAATCACTGCACCAAAATGAAGGGGAGATATATGGCAGGCAGTGTAAAGCATGTCTGCTTTTTCTCTGGGAACTGGTGATATCTGAGTGTGTAGTACATGCAGATATAAGAGCACTAGGTTCACTCGTATGTGTCTCCAGCAACAGTGCCACTGACACCTTTATCCTGCAATTCAAGCCGTATTGCCTGGGCAACTGATAAATGAGATCTGGTGATCTGAGAAACTGATTGTAAACCATTAATTTTAGACTGGTAAGTATTATAGTTGTTTTTCTCCTGTTTGATGTTTCTGTGGAATATGTACTTCCTGTATCAATACCGTAAAAGAGTTCTCATCACTAGTCTCCTCCTTGATTAACAAAATGTTGTAAAAAGTAAATAAGCATTTATTTAGCCTGTCTTCATTACAGATCACCATTTAATATTGGGATATTTCCACATCTTTTTGAGGAGGATCATTGTAATGGCAATTCATATAATTTGTGCAACCCATCATCTGTACTCTTTTTATCCAGACAGAGGTTTCACCAACAGTCTTTCTTTGTCCAGGTGTGTGTTTGTGTTTGTGTGTGTGTGTGTGTGTGTGTGTGTGTGTGTGTGTGTGTGTGTGTGTGTGTGTGTGTGTGTGTGTGTGGTGGTGGTGGTGGTGGGGGGGGGGGGGCATACCAGTCAATCCAGAGTAAGTCTGTGGATGCCCATCCAGTCGTCTAGTTTATGTTTAAAGGAACCTAATGACTCATGCAGCTTAACATGCAGGGAAAGTTTATTCAGAAGTGTGGAAGGCACTGGATTTTAAACTCATCCCCTTAACCTTGTTTTATTCACCTGTCGGTGAAGATTTAGGTCCCTGGTTCTTGTATTGGTGGAGATATTGGACTTGCAGAGAATCAGGGGTCCAGGGCAGTCAGGTCTCTAATTGTGCACTAAGTGAGTCAAAGATCGCCCCTCAAAAATCTATGACACTGAATTAAGGGATAAGCTTTTAACTTCTCTTGGTACCTCAGGAACCTTAGACCTGTGATCTTTTTGGTTAGGAACTTCTGGTGTATTTTTAATTGTTTGATATGTTTAGAGAGACATGTCGCAAAAGGGGTATTGTACTTTATGATAACTGGTCTTATCAAAGCAGGGTATAACCTATTTAGGTCTCGGTGCTGTTCCTTTGGCTAAATATAATGATTTCCTGAAAACCATTGTTACGTGATAGTTAAGAGAGAGGAAGCTATCAACCCAAGTACCTAGGCTACTTGCTATATTTTTATTTTGTGGTGGTGTGCTATTTGTACGTTATGATGAGGGGAGGGGCTGAATTAAGTTTGAGCCCATTTTGTCTGCACCAAGAGTTTACAAGAAAAAGTTCTTTCTGGCATGTTTGGGTATCATAGGGCGACTTATCCACAGCCCCCAGTTTACAGTTATTTGAAAACTTTGTTAGCCAGAGGTTTTGACTCCCTGCTTGGCGAACTGAGAAATAAATACCAAAAAGGAGAGGTCCTAGCACTGAACACTAAGGGACACCACTTATCACATTCATACTTTCTTTTTTGTTTTTAAAAACATTTTTATTTTGTTTTCATTATAAATATACACAAATGTGCATATAACAAATACAATAAAACAACAAAACTATTTACAATATTTACATTCATCCATGATAAACAATCATTTTATCCATGAGAAGTCATCAGTATTTGTTCAAAAGGTTTTCCAATTTTTGCCATGCTGTTTATTTATGAGTAATGTTATATGAGTTCTAGAACAAATGGTTTGCAGTTCTTTTTTACAAACAACTTTTGCTAAATTAATAAAATCTTTAAACATCAAATCTTGTTTACTTTTCCAGTTCAAAGTAATAACTTTTCTGGCAATTGCAAGAATTGACCAGAGTAACTGAATCAGAGATTTAGGTATTGCATTAGGAATAGGATTCGTGAGTTAGAAATATGACACTTATCAGACCATAAAGCATTTACAAAATATCTGAAGTCTTTCCAGTATTGAACAACATTTCTACATTCAGTGAACATGTGAACCCAGTTGGCAGCTCTAGTAATTCATCACATTTCCAACGTTTACTTTCACTGTTTTTGAGTATAAGATTTATTTTATGTGGAGTATAGAAACTCCTATTCATAAATTTCCATGTATACAATCTCCAGTATAATGAAGAAGTGGTACCATACATAGAAATCAATAGCAATTTTTTTGGATTCATCAGATATTTGTTCTCCATTAATCTTTACATAGTAATTCCAAAAATCTGAGTCAAACTTTAGAGTGTCTTCTCTTAGTATCTTATAGATAGGTGAGATACTTTATTTTTGATTATCTGTCTTTTCAAGACACCTAATAAAAAGCTGAATCAAACTAGGTATAGATTCAGTCTCTAGGTTGATTGATACTCTCATTTTGTTTTCTATAAACTGTCGTAATGAGTGTATAAACAACCAACTGTCTTGACTGTTATCAAAACTACATCAAAGAGAGTTTAGTGGTTTAATACTCTTATTTTCAATAAACTGATGCCAGAATATCAAGTTTATTTTCTTTTAATTTTTGCATCACATTACTGTTGAAAGAGTCTAGGCAATCAAGAGTATGCTATATGGAATATAAGAAATAGAAATTGTTTAATGTTGTAATTACAATCAGTTATATTTTTAAAGTTATTAAGCATTCGATTAATGCCATAAGAACAATGATCAGACTTCTTATTAAATAAACAAAATTCATATAAAAGCCGGTGAACTCTGCTTATTCGTTATTGTTCCTTAAATTGATTTTCTATAGTTCTAACATCAGATATAAAAATCCCATGTATTGTTTTCCAGCCAGATATATAGGTAGGTGTCATCCAATGCAATATTACATTAATTATAACTGATTTGGAATAAAGATCTAAGCTAGGGAATGCTATCTCATTACTGTTCCAACCTCTAATCTGCCGTTTATATGCAATCCTTGGTTTTAAGGGGAACCATAAAAATTTAAGTAGCATGGAATTTAATTTTTTAAATGAGGTTTTTGGGAGGGGTAGTATCAATGACTGTATATAAAACTAAATTTTAGGTAAAATTATCATTTTAATTAGAGAGAGCCTATCCTCCATTGTGAAGAACATGTTATTCTATCGTTTGATTAGTTCAATACTGGTGGTTATTCAATTATTGTAGTTTAGTTTAACACTTCCCATGTACTCTTTATACTGACACCCAGATATTCTAATACATCATTCTCCCAATTAAACAGACTATTCTCTGTTAGGTTTTTTTTTTATCTTTTTGTTAATTAGTAATGTTTTGGATTTATTATGATTAAATTTAAGCCCTGAAATTCTTTCAGGCTTGCTTAAGGTATTTATAACATCATGCAAAGAACCATCAATATCTCCCAGCGTTAACATATCATCAGCAAATAATTGTATCTTAGAACAGTAGTCCTTATTAATTTGAAAGCCTTTTATATTTTGCTTGTTTCTGATATATGTAGCAAAAGGTTACATTGAAAGAGCAAACGATAATGGTGACAAAGGACAACCTTATCTAGTTCCCTTGAGGATTTCTAGTGGTGAGGATAGACATGATCCGACTTTCACATAAGCTTGTGCCCCACTGTAAATTTTCATTAATAAGTTGACAAAATCTGAGGAGAATTCAAAACCAAATCAGAATTCTTTGTAGATAAGACCAACTAATAGAATCAAAAGCCTTTTCTATGTCTAGGCTGATAATAGTTACTTTTTTTGTATTTGCATGCTATGTCTATTAATAATAGTAATTTAATAATGTTATCTTGCACTTTTCTACGAAGAATGAACCCTGTCTGATCATTATGTATTAGATTAGGTAATATTTTCTTTATCCTATTAGCTAATATTGTCATGAAAAGCTAAAAGCACGACAACACCGACATGAAAAGAACGAAAGTTGAAATACCCAAAAGTGTAAATGCCCGACAAACCGCAATCCCGAAACTCAACAAAACATATCCATTTCCAAAAAAAACACACACAACACAAGCACATCAAAAACCTTACAAACCTACACTAAACCTTATATACACAACTGTCTATGCACTAACCTTAACCCAAACCCTAACCCTAAGGTCCGTCATTATCGTACACTTACCTTACCCGCACCCTAACCCTAAAGTCCATCACTATCGCACACTTACCTTCACCCTAACCCTAAAGTCCATCACTATTGCATACTTACACAGTCGCGCTAGTTTTGCATGTCGGTGTTTTCAGCATCTGGATTCTGGACTGTCGGTCTTTCCAGTGTCGGTCTTCTCTTTGTCTGCGTTTCCAGCTTTCGTTCTTTTCAGGTAGATCCAAATCACAAGATTTAGGGTCCTTACCTTGTTTTAATATGGGAGAAATAATTTCCACGATGGGGGAGTTATACAGTTTTGCTTAACCATAGTAAAGGCACTCATCATTTTCTTTATTATATAGTCAGGAAAAATCTTATATAGTTCAGGAATTATTCCATCCATTCCTGGAGCTTTATTATCTTTTAAATTTTGTATTTGCTGTTTCACTTCTGTTAGTGTTATTTGTGTATTTAATATGTTATTTTGTTGCATTGATACCTTAGTAGTTTTCTTAAATAAAAGTATTTATTACATTATATGTCTCCAAAAGTGGTGTGTTTTTATATCTTTATAGTAGTTTTTGAACACTTCTTATATGCCCATTAAGTTAGATGTACTCTTAACTGAACTATTAATTTTATATTTAATCTCATTAGTAAGATTCAGATTGTTTATTTTTTGGGATCTTACCGCTATTTTATGTAGATGTTTGGGATTTACAGCATAAGGTTATAATTTCAAATTTTCCAGGTTTATGGCTACCTTATGATTCAGAACTTCTAAGTATTTTTGATTTACGCTCAGTACTTTTGAATCTGTTATGGAATTAGACTTTCGCTATTTTCACAATAGAACTAGTAAACGTTTTTGTAGAGATGTTAGATTCAGTAATACCACCAGAGATGAATCACTAGCACTCTCTTCTTTTCAGTCTTTAGGAATTAGAACCATTAAACCTGATAAAAGTGGCGGTTTAGTGGTCTTTGATAATTATGACTACATCAACAGAGTTGAATGTATTTTAGATAACGACACTTATGTTGAGGCTTCCATAAATGAAGTTAATGTTGCGTATGGCAGGATCAGAGGTTATTTTAGTGATTTGTTTACAGATGGATTTATTGATATTGATACTTACCACTATATATCCACTAGTTGGCCAAAGATCCCTATACTATTTGCAATACCTAAAATTCACAAAAACATACTCAATCCACCATTGAGACCACTAATCGATGGACGGGCGTCTATCACTTATGCTGCAGCAAAAGTAGTAGTTAATATTTTGAAAAAATATCTAATAACAGAAATACAAGTCTGTAAAGACTCATGGACATTTTTGGCTAACATTAATGATCTAAAATATCAAGGAGATACCAACTTTTTAACAATAGATGTAATTGACCTATATACATCTATACCTCATACAGAAGGAATCGAGTGGGTCAATCTTTTCTTGATTAGTAAGGGAGCATCATCCAATGAGACATTTACTGTTACCACTTTACTTGACATCATTTTAACAAATAATTATTTTACATTTAACAATAAACTATACTTGCAAAAATGTGGTGTTGCGATGGGCTCACCATGTGG
The DNA here is from genome assembly GCF_019279795.1 of Protopterus annectens. NCBI lineage: Eukaryota > Metazoa > Chordata > Ceratodontiformes > Protopteridae > Protopterus > Protopterus annectens. The sequence goes on from NC_056732.1 coordinate 1,435,456,865, forward strand.
AGCCAGTTTCGCAAACACAGTAATGGTCTATTGGGAATCTAACTTTATTTTCAAAAATAAAGAATTGACCAAACATATTAAATTCTACACTGGATTCCTTGATGATATATTTATTTTATATGATGGGTTTCAAGATTCAGCCAATAAATTCCTACAGTATTTGAATGATACTACAAATTTTTTCAAATTTACTTTAGACTTTCAAGAGCTGTCTACTAACTACTTGGATGTAAACTTATCTAAGGATGTAATCAACAAACAATATATTGCTAAAATACACAGAAAGGATACATTTTGTAATTCTTACTTGCATTACAAAAGTTCACATCCTCATATACAAAAGAAATCTATAATAAAAGGACAGTTAATCAGAGCAGCACGTATGTCTACTCTATATAGCGACTTCTTAATTGAATGTCAATTATTAACCACTTTATTTTCAGAGAGAGGATATCCATCTGACTTCATCATAGATATTGTCAACGAAGTTAAATTCAAAAGAGAGAATTGTATTATAGTACCTATCCTAGTAGCAAAAAATATTACACTTGGAGACTTAATAAGATCTCGAACAACTGATGAAATGAGCCTCTCCAATAACAACTTGGAGAATAGTATTAATATTACTAATACAAACAATTAAATTATACCCATTAATAGTAACAGTGTTAATAACAATTATAATAACAAGAAATATCAACTTAGTTACATCACAACATATATGGACAGTAACGCTATCAAGAACATATTATACAAAAATTGGATACTAATCCAACAAGATAGAAACATCAGTTCTAAGTTTCCTGAACTTCCTACAGTTGTGTTTAGAAAAGGTCAAAGTATTAAGAATATCCTTGAAGCAAGAAAAATAAGTAACTTTAACTATCGCGTAGGTATGTCCCCTTGTAGTAGTTGCAATATGTGCAAACATATGCTAGGCGGCGAATATGTTACTATAAATAATAACAAATATAAGATGAAATTTAAATTAAACTGTAATTCAAAATTAATAGTCTATGTAGCAACCTGTACCCAGTGTACTGCGTTCTACATAGGAAAAACTGAACGCCGCCTAAAAGATAGAGTTTACGAACATACATATGCTATCGCAAATAAAAAAATGGAAAATGCGCTAGCAAAACACATAAATACAAATTTTGGACATAAGTTTAAATTTACAGCGATCGATCAAGTTATAACTGACAACAGAGGGGGACCGTACAATTTATTATTGGAAGAACACAAATTAACTTGGCAATGGTTAACTAATGCCTTCATAAAACCAGGGTTAAATGAACACTGTAACATTGCATGTTTGTTAAAATTGAGAAGTTTACTTAGAAGATAACAATATTTTTTCATGTATAGCAATTTCTACTTTTTAAGAACAACATCTTAATGAAAATACTTAGTTCATTATTACCTCTAGTTTATATAGTTACCATTCCAGCTTTTTAACGGTACTGTTACACATTTCTCTATACACACTCTTTGTTTTGAAAATGGAATTCTTTTATAAAGAACTTCCATACAATATGTCTTTTAACTTCATTAAGTCAGTCACTATCATAACAATACACACCTACGTTTTTTGTGGTAATACTGGGCTTAAATACTATGTATATTTGAATGTTTTTACGGTGATTTTTACACACACATTCATTAGTACACATATGATTACTGGCAAATGTATACGTTGGCCTTTTTAACATATATTGTTAAATTATATAAAACGTACTTTTTGGTTTGCAGCAGTATACATGTATACATTTATATATGTGTAGTCTTTAGTGTATTAAACACTTTTTAATGCCCTTACAAGGAAACACCTAGTTGTTTAAAACTTGTATGTATGTATTTATTTATTTTTAAAGCTCGTTATTTTGGCAAAGGGCTTTAACATATACGAATATCACTTTAAGCTTACAATTGTTTTTAAATGAGGAAATGACGTTTTTTACTATAAATGATGTACCCTGGCTTTTATTTTTGTCTGAAGGAGTCGCTCTATTAAGAGCGATGAAAAGTGCTTCACATTACTTTCATTAAAGCTTTGGTTCTCGATATTTGCTGTTGGTATTTAGTTCGGAGTCTCCGTTTTCAACAGTTTGTTGTTTTTGCCGAAGTTTGTTTAACGTATTTTTGATTTAACTTAGTGATTTCATTATGTGGTACTTTATTTGGTTTTGAGTCCATTTTTATCTTGTCTATTTTTTTTTTTTTGCAAGTCTGAAAGTTCTTTGTCCCACTCTCTCCTTTTTTTAAGGTACCAAGATTTTATTCTACCATATGTATAAACTGTAAAGGTGTCCCATAGTATAGTATCAGTCACTTCACCATTATCATTAGTTTCCATAAATATGTCTATTTCTTTCATTATCCATTCCCTAAAATCATTTAACTTTTATTAATTTTATTATTTATTTATATTTATTATTTAATTATCCCACTCCACAAGGGGGTATCCACCTTAGATCCCGGGAACTACTGCCCCATCGTTCTGACGAGCCTGATCTGCAAGGCTATGGAACGTATTGTCATGGAACTTATAAACAAAGACATTGGCGACCTTCAAACACTGGACCCCATGCAGTTTGGGTTCATGAAGGGCCGATCTTGTCTCCTGAACCTGATTGACTTATTCAAATCAGTCTCCAGAACTGTGGACAAGGGTAAGGTGGTCTACACAGCCTATCTGGACCTCAGCAAGGCCTTCAATACCATCCCTAACTCTGTAATCATAGATAAACTTACTAAGCTGGGCATTAATCCCTACGTCACTCGATGGGTTGCCAACTGGCTTACTGACAGATCCCACACTGTAAAAGTAGCCGACTTCAAATCCAGCTCCAGATAAGTGACAAGTGGAGTACCTCAGGGTTCAGTCCTGTGACCACTCTTGTTTGGCATCTACTTCTCTGAAGTACAGGCCAACACAAAGGGACTCTGGCTAACAAAGTTCGCAGATGACTGCGAACTGGGAGCCATTATTGAATCCCCAAACAATGTGGATATTCTACAAAAGGACCTTACAGAAACAGATGCTTGGTGCCAGAGCCATGGGCCCAAGCTCAGTGCCAAGAAATGTATAGTTATCCCTTTTGGGAAAAAGCATGTACCCGTGAATTACCGCATAGGTAGTAGTACACTAAACACCAAAAGTGTGATAAGAGACTTAGGGACACAGGTGGACAGTGGTCTCACCTTCGATAACCACATCACCACAACAGTCAGGAAATCCTTCTATGTGGCACACCTCATCACTAAGGGCTTTTCATCCAGAAAAAAGGAGGTCGTTGTCCCACTGTACTCATCCCTCATTAGACCCATTACAGAGTACAACGCCCTGTTTGGTATGTACCTCTCAAGACATCTGCAACAACTGGAAAGGCCGCAGAAATACCTCACTAAAAGAATCACAGGCCTAAAGGAGATGCCCTATGCTGACCATCTAAAATACTCCACCTATACTTAGGCTTGCCACCCCTCCGTTTTTTTTCCGGACTATCAGGAAATCAAACCGATTCTCCGGTAGTCCGGAAAACACTGTACAAACTCCGGTATTCTGTTTCAAAAAGGAAACAGACTATCGGAGTTTGTAAATCGGCTGATTTACTATGCTTTTTTTACAGAAAAGCATAGCAAATCAGCCAAAAGCAGGCAGCGGGAACGAAAAAAGAGGGCGTTCCCATTGATCGGCTGATTTACTATGCTTTTTTTACAGAAAAGCATAGCAAATCAGCCAAAAGGAGGCGGTGGAAAACGAAAAAAGAGGGCGTTCCCGTTGAGTGATGCTGTCGTGACATCACAAAATAGGTGGTATGTTGGCGGGAGAGGGGGTGGGGCGGGCGGGGTTACTGGTGACGCGAGAGGCGTGGCATGGCTCCGGTTTTAGCCGTCAACGAAGGTGGCAACCCTACCTATACTCTGTCGCATATCGTCTATTCAGAGGCAATCTCTGCTTAACATACAAGGCCATGTCAAACCCAAAGCTGTTGGACATGCTACACTTAAAGAAATCCCAATCCCTCATAGAATCCCAATCCCTCAGAGAGACGAGCTCCAGGGATCTAAACCTTGTCATCACAATGAACAAAACATGCTGGAGGGATAGGTTCCTGACCCAGAGACTCCCCAGACTCTGGAATAGACTGTCCATGCATGTCAAGCAGAGCGCCTCTTTGGCCCTCTTCAAAAGGAACCTTGATGATTGGATGGGAGATTCATCCCGGGGATCAATTCAGTCACCCTGCTAGAAAGGGGTCCAGGGAAGTAAATACTTTGGGAAAACATAACCAGGGAATTGTTATGGCTAGGCTTGTATAGGCCATAGGGCCGATAACCTAGTACCGACCCATGAACCTATTAAACCTATAATATTGGATTTTTTCAAGGACTTAATTAGAGGAACACACTCCTTTCTTCTGGATATGACTGTAGAGGTGTAGTCATTGTCAAAAACGAATAACTTTTTCACCCCTTCTGATAGGGGAATTAGTCCAAGCTGATTTCAGCACTAAGTCCTTGTCTTGCTAGGAAATAAATCTTAACTATTATAGACCTGGGGTTAGATGAACTCAGAGATGAAGCTGGATTTGCCAGGGACCGATGAGCCCTCTCAATTCCAAAAGAGAGGGATTCAGGTATGTTTAATGCTGATGAAAACCACATATTAAGGAATTAAATCATGTTAGCACCCTCTTCTTTCTCAGGAATTCCATATGTTCTTATGTTATCCCTCCTTGATCTACTTTCAAGGTCTTCCAGTTTCTCAATCAGCCTGGCATTTTGTTTCAGAAGAAATTCATTGTGATGTTCATTTTCTGTCACTCTAGTATCTAGGTCAGTTACTGTTTCCTCTAAGGCAAGAATCTGTTCAGATTGTTTTTTTACTATTCCATTTAGAAGTTCAGTTGTTTACTGCATTCTTGTTTGATAATATCCATTATGTTTTCAAATGTGTCCATTTTTAGTGACAGTTCTTGGATGTTTGTTATTATAAGATATAGTTCTTTCTTCACTGCACTGTCCTGGTATGGGTTCTTCGAGTTGCTCATCTTGAGATCTCCAGTAGAAAACTTCTTGACAGGAATAATTTAAAAAGTTCTCTTAACCTCTTAACTTTTAGAAAATAATAGAGAAGTCTGTATTGATCTAACTTTTAGTTAGATTTTTCTAACAATTAAAGTACATTTCTAACAATTAAAGTATATTTCCTGTCAGGATATTAAAATCTAAGCAGAGCTATGGATTTCTGCTGCTATCAGACTGGCATCTTGGCCACTCCCCCACATTCATACTTTCTGATGAGGCACCTGCTGATCACACTGTATGGGTTCTGTCTTTCAGCCAGTTTGCTGTCATGCTTATCACATGTCAATCTATTTTTAAAGCATTTACCTTTTATATGAGGCCAGCATGGGGAATGATGTTAAAGGCTTTGGCAGGTCAAGATGTGCCTCATGCACTGCACTGCATGGCCACAATCTACAGCTTCTGTAACTCTTTTGGAAATGTTTACTAGATTAAGTAGATATGATCTATCCCTCACAAAGCCAATCCCAGCAGACTGGTGGGCAATATATGGAATTTAAATCCAGTTCTAACTTATTTGTAGAAGGAAATGGTAATTATAAATAGAAAACTTAGAAGACTGCAGGATGTTCTTCATCTCACATTGCTGCAGTCCTTACAATTGGGTAGTCCGCTGTCCTCGGTCGGCCCGAATATCAAAGTATAAGGCTGACGTCGGTCAGGGCGCATTTGACTGACGTCAGTACGTCAGGGTACAAATGCGCATGACCGACTTTTTTGCCGCATGGTCCGATGCAGAAGCAGTGTTGCAAGTGCCGGTTGGCGTTCTGAGATTTTTCGATTTAGAAGTTTCAGACCGAGTTCAAAGTTGGCTAAGTACCCCGTTGGGGAATATTTTAGTTTTTTCTTGCCTCAGTCATTTACCGGATGTCAGAAAAAGTTAATAATTGCATTTCTTGTGGGAAACAGATACCGCATAAAGATTATCATACTTTGTGTATTCCTTGCTTAGGGCCTGAGCACGACGTTGTTGGCTGTTGCTCTTGTGCTAGATTTAATAAACACACTATTAAGAGAAGGTTGGATTGTGCGAGGTTAGTCTTTGGGAAGCGGTGTAACTATAAAATGCCGTCGGATGCTCCAACGCCCGCTTCTTCAAAGAAGCGCAAGGACAAGGCAGTTAAACCTAGGCTAGAAGAACCGTCTGTACCAGACGCCGGTTCTTTAGAGGTGTCGGTGGAGCCGGTGGCTCCACCGGAGGTTTCTTTGTGTTCCCAGGGGGAGACCTTGTTATTACAAGATGTGGCCTCTCAGGAGACTAGTCAGGCTGAGGGGGCTTCTCATGTTGCTATACTCCCCTCCCTTCCTAAGGTGGCTAGGCCCTCTCCTTCTGTTTCAAAGGCTTCCCCCAGGGGCAGGCCAGGTTTAGCTTCAGTTAGTGTTACCCCTTGCTCTTCAGGTACTGTGCCCAAGAAGCATATGCTTAAAATGGCAGAAGATTTGATTACTTTGATTAGGGGTTCTATGCCCCCTCCTGATAAGAGGCCTAGGGTGGAGCCTGAGCTGGGGGGTTTTGAGCAGGCTTCAGATGTTTCAGAGTCTTCGGCTGAAGACTTGCAGGAGTACTCTCCTTATTCTGATTCTGATGTGGATGATTCTACTCCTTCTGCTACTCCTCTTGAGGATTTTTCTTTTTCAGAAACTCTTCATTCCATGAGGGAGCATTTTAAGTGGGAAGGTCAGGACTTCTCTGATTCCAGAAAAAGGCTTAGGGAATTTCTGTTGTTACCCCAGCATAGGCCTTTGGCTATACCTCCTGTTTTGGCTGTAGTGGAAGATGTTTTATGGAAGCTTCTCTTAATCCTGATTCTTTGCCTCCTGCTCCTGTTAAGCCGGATAGGTATTACAGGGTGCCTGAAGCTCATAAATATCTTTTTAAGAGTCCTAGGGCAGACCCAGAAACTGTTAGCCATGGGCCTAAAGGTGTTAAGGCTTCTGTTGTTAAGAATCCGGTTCCTGCAGACAAGGAGGCTAGGGCCTTGGATAGATGGGGCAAGAAAGTCTATACTTCTTCCACTCTTGCTATGAGGGCTCTGAATTGCCAGTTTCACATGTTGAAATACCAAAATTATCTCCTTTCGCAATTGAAATCTAAGGTTGATGCTCTGGCAGTAGGTATTGATTGTAAGGAGTTGCAAGATTTAGTGCATGTTTCTGAACAGGTGGGTAAGCATTCTTTGCAATGTGGTTTTGATGCTGTACAGGCCTCGTCTAGGGTGGCTGCCACTGGGTCAGTTCTTCGCAGGCACGCCTGGCTGAGGGATCAGAATTTGTCTGAACATGTTAAAACAAGGATTTTAGATGCTCCTTTACAATCTGGCGTGTTGTTTGGTCCTCCTGTTGAGACAGTTTTAAAGAAAATGGAAGACAAGGCTAAGTCTATGCAGACTGTTAAAGATGTTTTGCAAGTCCAGCCTCCAAAGTTTAGTAGAAATTGGCCTACTAAAGGGTGGGCGTATCCTTCTTATGATTCACAGTCTAGGGGTAGATCTAGGCGTGGTAAGGGCAGAGCTCAGGGCTCTTTCAGGCCTAGAACAGGGAGTTCTCCTGCACAGGCTTGGGTGAGGGCAGGGGTCAGTCCTTTCGTAAGCAGACCCAATGACCTACCTTTTCAGCTGCCAGAGCCTGCTCGTCTGGCAGCACCTTTGCGGGGAAGGTTGGCACTTTTCAAAGAAAATTGGAGTTTAATTGCCCAGGACAGATGGGTATTGGATATCATACACCATGGCTACAGGTTTTATTTCCATACCTTGCCTCCTTTCAAAGGCATGCCAGGCGTTCCTCCTCAACAAAGAATAGAGGCTCACAAACAGGTTTCTCTGTTGCTCCGACTAGGGGCCATACAGCCGGTCCCTCTGCCAGAAGTGGGCCTAGGATTTTATTCTCGCCTGTTCCTAGTACCAAAGAAGGGGAACACGTGGAGACCAATTTTGGATTTATCTATCCTCAACACTTATCTGGACATTCCTAAGTTCAAAATGTTGGCGTTGCAGCAGCTTTTACCTCTGCTGGGCAAAGATCATTGGATGGTAACTTTGGATCTCAAGGAGGCTTACCTTCATGTTCCTATCAGACTAAGTTGCAGAAAGTATCTGCGTTTTCGAGCTGGGACTTCTCACTATCAGTTCTCTGCATTGCCCTTTGGCTTATCTACTGCCCAGAGTGTTCACGAAAGTTCTGGCTCCAGTGATAGCTTTCTTCAGACTAAAAGGAATACAGATCTATCCTTATTTGGGCGACTGCCTAATTCTGGCTCAAGGAAGAGAAGAGCTTCTTCATCATTTGGAATATGTGATAGCAGTGCTAAGATGCCTAGGGTATTCTGTGAGCGAAATAAAGTCCAGTCTAGTACCCTCTCAAGACATGCGCTTTCTGGGTGTGAGACTGAATACAGCATCCCAGATGGCCTTTTTAACCCCGGACAAACAAAAGAGTCTATCCCTTTACTTCCATCAACTATCTCATCAGTCCGGGCTGACTGCAAGGACAGTCCTTCAAGCCTTAGGGTTCATGGCATCTTGTATTCTGGTACTTCCCAATGCCAAACTGCATATGAGGAAGCTACAATGGTATCTCAAAATGTATGGACACAGCACTGCCAGGATCTGGACACTGTCATTCAAATAATACCTTGCATTCAAAAGGAATTTTTGTGGTGGGCTCAGGAATGTCACCTAAACAAGGGACTCTCTGTGACCCGGCCAGAGGCGAGTCAGATTTTAACGACAGATGCCTCAGACAAAGCTTGGGGAGCTCATCTAAATGGAAAGTGGATACAAAACAAGTGGCCTGTCAGACTACAACATCTACATATCAACATGAAGGAGATGTTAGCAGTCCAGTTTGCATTAATTGCTTTCAAGGAATTACTTCTTCCAGGGCAGGTGTTGATTCTAACAGACAACACAACTGTCATGTGGTACATCAACAAGCAAGGGGGAACACATTCTTATCCTCTATGCAGGCAAGCAATGATTTTGTGGGAGACTGCTCTCAGTTTACAGCTCAATCTTCAGGCAAGGTTTCTGCCAGGAGCACAGAACTCCTTAGCAGATGTGTTGAGCAGACGAATTATGGATCCCCACGAGTGGAAATTGGATCCTCATGTATTTCAGAAATTGACAGTGTCATGGGGAACTCCAGACATAGATCTGTTCGCTTCTCCACTAAACCATCAGCTGCCAAGGTTTTGCACAAAAAGGTTTCATCCCACAGCTTGGAAAGTGGATGCTCTTTCCTTCAATTGGAGCAGTCTTCATGTGTATGCCTTTCCACCTCTGCCTCTCCTCCTAAAGGTACTTCTAAAGGTCAGACAGGACAAGCCAAGGATGATTTTAATAGCTCCGGATTGGCCTCGACAACACTGGTACCCATTACTGAGAAGTCTGGTGGAAGCCTCCATGGCCTTTGCCTTGATTCCACACCTGTTGTCGCAGGAGGACAGCCATTTGCTAAATGTCAAGCTTCACTCTCTGCACCTAACAGCCTGGCATATTCTGTTTTGAACCATAGTGGGCCTCCACTTCCTCAGCAAGTTTTAAATGTTATTTTGGAAGCTAGGAGGCCCAGTACACGGAAAGTGTACGCAGACAAATGGAAGAGATTTTTGTTTTGGAGTGCAGCAAAAGATTTTGATGTTTCTGAGCCTAATTTGTGTGTGGCTCTTCAATATCTTACTGAGTTGCTAGACAAAGGTTTGTCTTTCTCTTCTATTAAAGTTCATGCTGCAGCAATTTCAGCTCACTATGATTGCAACCCACCATTGTTTTCTCATCCTTTGTTCAAGCAATTTCTTAGAGGGGCAAAGAATATAAGACCCCCACGAAGGGCTCCTACTCCTGCTTGGGATCTCAATTTTGTGTTGGAGAAACTCACTTTACAACCTTTTGAGCCTGCAGCTACTGCTGAGTTGAAATATTTATCATGGAAGACTGCTTTTTTGTTGGCCATTACCTCTGCAAGAAGGGTTTCTGAATTACAGGCCCTTATGGCGGTTGAGCCTTTCTTGATTTTCCATAAGGATAGGGTATCATTACGTACTAATCCTTCCTTTATGCCTAAGGTGGTTTCTAGTGTGGCTTTAAACCAAACTATTCATTTGCCTACCTTTTATGCAAATTCCCAAAATAAAGGGGAAAAGATTTTGCACACTTTAGATGTCCACAGGCAGTTGCGTTATTATTTGGACAGAACTAAAGGTTTCAGGCAGTCTCAGCAGTTGTTTGTTTCTTTTGCTTTGAGTTCTCAGGGCAAGCCTGTGTCAAAACAAACTATTTCTAAGTGGATTGGGTTTTGCATTGCTTTCTGTTATTCCCATCATGGCAAGGAGATTCCAGCTGGGATTAGGCCTCATTCCACTAGGGCTACTGCCACTTCAACAGCTTTTGAGGGGAGTGGCAACCAAGGATATTTTGGAGGCAGCTACTTGGAGTTCTGTGCATACTTTCTCTAAGCATTATCACCTGCCACTTTACTCTAAGTCCAGGGCTGGTTTTGCCACTGCTGTTTTGCAGGGCATTTTGGCAGCTCCTGCTTCCTTGTAGTTAGCCATCCTCCCTTACCTCTGCTTTGGGATTCTACCCAATTGTAAGGACTGCAGCAATGTGAGATGAAGAACATAGTACAGTTTTGTACCTACCATAAATGTAGATGTTCGAAGATCCACATTGCTGCAGTCCAATTTACCCTCCCTCCTTCCCCTCTGTAGTTAGAGATGGTTGTGTGGGTTGGGTTGTACTTTTTGTGTATATTGTATATATTGTACATATAGTTAGTGCAAGGGTGGTTGGTTGGTTGTTTGCTGTCTTTTGGTTTTGACCTTTATTTTTAGGGTCTTCTGACATCTGGGGCAAGAAAAGACTGAGGATATGACGTCGGTCATGCGCATTTGTACCCTGACGTACTGACGTCAGTCAAATGCGCCCTGACCGACGTCAGCCTTATACTTTGATATTCGGGCCGACCGAGGACAGCGGACTACCCAATTGTAAGGACTGCAGCAATGTGGATCTTCGAACATCTACATTTATGGTAGGTACAAAACTGTACTTTTCTTTTAACCTTTCCCATATCAAATTTCAACTTCACTATCTTCAAGTCAGACTTTTACCATGAAATTTACGAGTAGTTTCTTCCACAGGCAATTAGGTACAGCAAGTGAAGTTGACATAATGACATCTCAAAGATGTGTGGAATGAATCCACAGTTTCCTGGGATGATGATTTGACTTATGCAAATATCTTAAACATCATTTTTGTGGAGGTGACTTTGCCCTTCAGCAAGAGTGCAGCATCTAAAAAAAATCACTTTTCGGACTCTGAGGGAGCCCGTTGCAACAATGTAACTGTGTTGGTCTTGGCAGGAACATTTTTTTTTATTATTTTGGTAATAGACTCCTGAAGTAAGTAAGTTTATAGGGCATGCTTTTCACAACAGTTTTCAGTGTAGAATGCTTTTACAGATCAACACAGGCATTAAAGATCATATGTTGTGCTTGTTAGTAAAATTCCATTTTTTAATGAGAAAGTATTTGCAGGCATCTTCCTGTTTGTCAGCACTGTTTATTGGAAAACCATTTGTTTTAAAGTTTTACTTCAAAACACTTGATTTTAAAACTTCCACCAAAAGAGAAGGATATTTTGACCCACTTCACACTGTCTGGCAGTAATATTAACATGTCAAGATGGGCAGCCAAGCACCAATTATTTGTACTTAATTGCCTTGTGTAAAGAGCTACAAAGCAATTAAGCAGTTGCCGGCTTGCTAAATTAACACTTTGGCAAACAATATCTACCATTTGGTTAGATTTTTGCAAAACTGTTATTTTAACAAGTTGACATTTGTATAATTGCTTCAGCATTCTTCATGCAGTCAGACCTAATGAGCACTTACACAAACAATGAGGTAAATACTTCCTGTCGCCCCATAAATACTGTTGAGGACAGTGAGAGGTGGAACATTTAGCAGAAGTTTTAAAAGTAAATGCTTTAATTTAACATTTAAAAACTGTGTTTGCAAGCATAAAGATGATTGCAAGCAGTCTTGCTGAAAAATGGAGTTTTAGTAAAAAATTATACATGATTTTAATATGCTTAAACTAGGAGTGAGGCACTTTATATCTGGAATGGCAATTATCTGCACAGCTTTTCTGTCAGCAGTGTTATCTACCAATTTTGCAGAATCAGCTGACAAATTATTTGAGCAGAAAGATGCCTTTAGCCAGTAAATAGCTCTAAGTTGCAGGTTCCTCAGGATACTGTGCTTATGTACCATGCTCAGAAGATTCAACTGGTTACCACATATTTCTGCATTCTTGTCTTTCTTTTATAGTAATTCTTACCATTAGGCCTTAGTGGCATCTGCCTTATTTCACATAATCAGATGTAACATGCTAAAGAACTGTATCTAATTTGTAACACTCTGAGGTTGCCTTCTTTTCATTTAAAATTAAAGGCCTGAAGAATTCCAGGATGTCCATCCACTGAGAAGCATGTTTACTGGAGTTCTCATAACAACAACAAGAAAACTGGTAATTGCTGAAAACAGCCACTAAAAGAAGTTAGTTTGGTTTAAATTCACTCCTTCATTGAAAATTATTCTGTCTGGAAGGCATCAAAGAAAAAGTCCCAAAGAAGTAAAGATAAAGTGAAGTAAAAGAGAGAAAGGAGCAAGTTGTATTGGACAAGGACTCAGCAGAAATTCTATGGGAAGCAGACCAGTGTATGGCCAGGTGCACGTTATGGTTTCCAACAAATGTAAAGAGAAAATTTCACAAAAGAATTCAAAGATCTTTAAAACAAGTGGGGCCCTAAAGGAGAACAATAAACAAATGGGGAGTGAATTGAAAAAAATAAAACAATTAGAGAAAGCATCTAATAATTACTTTGATGTATTGGTTAAGTTGCAAAATTCAGAAACTGAAGTTAAGGAGAGATGGACAGAAAATGAAGTGCATCAACAGGAGCCATTCCAAAAAAATGGTACTTCTCAACTGTACATATTTTCACAGAATGTCCAGATTTTTGTCTCATATTTTTGGTCTGTTACTCATAAAATTGTAGTTTTCTGGCAAACCATCAATAAATTATTGAAAGATGAAGTCAGAAAAATGACAGACATCTGAGTTTCAAACTTCACACCCTTTAGAAAATTCATGCTAATGCAAAACCTGTTATTCTGTCAAGCTTCTAAGTTTGTAAGAGCAATATTTAAAAAGTGCCCCTATTTTTGCCCCCCCCCCCATTCTTTATGGCTTTGTTCAGATTTCTTGCTCTAAGAGGTTGAGAGGTATGGAGAGGAGGTTTACATCCATCACTGAAAAGCTTGAAGGAATAGATTGTAAAAATTTTATTAAGACCAATATTAGTAATTATGGTGTCCCACAGCAGGCTGTATTAACAAAGAGAGAGAGAGAAAGAGAGCACATTCTGTTTGTGTCCCAATAAGTCTTTTAAGAAAGTAGCCAAGACCAGTAGCTGTGAAGATTATCAACAAAATTAGATCTGGCTAACAAAATTGTGGAAGAGAGGTGTGACAATGTGAGGTATTGCCAGCTTTGCCAGGGAAGTAGGGCAGTGGTTGTGTAACATGCCAGCACTGCTAGCTGGAATTTTGTAAAGAATTATATGCCATTTGTATATCAAATTCATATGTAGAGATGCTTGTGTTGAAAAATGTATTTGTAAAGCTGCTTGCATTAAAAATGTACCAACGGTGTGCCCTGCTGGACAGAAAAAGAAATATACATGCATTATTGTAACTATTTAAATGCATATGTTTTAACAGAAGATACTGGAAGAGAAGAGATAATTGCAATCCACCTAACTTTGAAAATAGTTTGAAATTAAATTACCTGGTTTAGGCCGTAAAGATTTATCTTGCAGTACTCAGTGCAGCCAGAGACAAATAGTATGTACTAGGAAGCTTTCTGCATTGTCTTTGGAGTGAATCAGTTCCTACTCTGGAAAGGTGGAGGTTTGAAATTGTTTTATAACTTCCCGGAGCTCCAGCAGATTTTAGCAAGAGTGTGTGTGTGTGTGTGTGTGTGTGTGTGTGTGTGCGTGTGTGTGTGTGTGTGCGTACGTGTGTACGTGTGTACGTGTGTACGTGTGTACGTGTGTGCATGTGTGTGTTATTACTGGCACATATGTGCTAAATCCTGACAGCTTCTAGCCAAGAGTTGTAGCATGGGCACCAGAAGTCAGATGACCAGATTTATGTGATGTCATTCTGTAGTCTAGGACAAAAATTATGTTTAATACTGGATGAGACTGAAGTCTCATTGAACTCTGTTTTTTTTAACCTGACAAGGAAAGACCTCTCACTTACTTAATCTTGCCTTGCTCTAGTAAGTGAACCAGGGAATAATAATTCTTTAGATTAGTCAGGAAAATATAGTGAGGTTAGTTGAGTATTGTTTTTCTGTAACTGTGTGAACCTGTCCACATGTGTTATTTTTAATATTTCCTGTGATTGAAACTCTGGTGTTTATTGTAAATAGATATTTTTTATTTTCATGTTCTTTTATTATTTATTATTAAATATATCTAAAGTTTTCATTGTGGCTGGTCCTTTAGAAAGTTTGAGAGGACTAGTATATATTTGGTGAGAACTCTGGCAGCTCATGAAAGCCTTGCTGTTGGCCAAACTACCATTTGTATTAATATTAATTGCACTCTGTATAATTGGGTACCCTTGCAAGAGCCTTAGAGTATCTGGCTTTGGAGTGTCTGGTGGTAGTGTAACTAATTTATAATCTGGGCAGAAGGGGGCATAGCTAGTAAATATGTGCCAGCCTTTCCCAGGTGTATGTGTGTGAGTGTGAAAATCAAATCTCAAAGTGTGTGTGTGTGTGTGTGTGTGTGTGTGTGTGTGTGTGTGTGTGTGTGTGTGTTCCAGCTGTTTGGAGTAAGGACACAAAGCACTGGTTTCACAGAGAGGATGCTGGACAACTTGGGTTGGACACTCAGCTGTGGACTCAACTCTGTTACTGTGCCAGTGGGAAGTCTTATTGGAGACCTGGAGGGATACAGATAGAGAAATCCAGACCCCGGATTGAGTGTCTTCCCTGGGTGCTCTTAAGGGAAATTGTGCTTAATGCAGGGAACTGCATTGGAAATACTGGGTGTATCCATTTTTGTTCCAAGTTAATGTCCCTCGCCACTGATGAGGATTCAGTCTCCTTGATTACCGGCCCAGAGTGGGGACATCACAAATGGAATAGGTGTTAAATGTTGGACACCACAGGCTACTTGCAAAAAATAGCTAAACTCACACCAGAAAGAAGTGGAACATATTTATTCCAGTCATGAGAGAAAACTGATAAGCTGAAGTGAGGTTTAAACTGTTGTATCTGCAAAATTTTAAGTTTTTTTTTCTTTTTCCTGGAGGCTCTATGACATTTTTGGGGGCTGAACAGACATTGCAAGGAGTTGTGCAATTTAATCAGTAACAATTGACTAACTCAGGAGATGAGGGACTGCAAAGCCATCTACAAGCAATGACAACCAGAGACAGAGAAAGAGAGAGGATACCACTGAAGCCCTTCCCTTTGTTCCAGAAGATGATGTTGGAAAACTGAGGGCAGAACAGGAGCTGACCAGGAGAGATGTCAGAGAACTGGGGTTGAACAGGGTGTCAGAAGTTAAGGAAGGAAACTGAGGCAGTAGCTTAGCTAGGGTGGGGCAAGAGGGGAAACTGCCCTGGATGCAAAGTGTTGAGGGACACAATTAACCAATCCTGATCTCTCTTTAATGCATTGCCAGCTTTTAAAAGCTAGTATTGCGTTTGTGGTCAAACCTGAGTGCTGTAGCACTCTGCATGTGATGTAAATTGTAACAAATGCTTGCTGCACTGTATCAAGCAGTTGCTACAGTTTAAAAATATATTTTAACTAAAATCTGAACACTATGTGGTGGTGCTGCGGTAGCATTGTCGCCTCACAGTAAGACGCTGTCCGGTTCGATTCTCAGCTAGAGCGTCTTCTGCATGGAGACATGCGTGAATGGGCGTACCTTCGTTGAAGGTTGTGCGTCAGGGCTGGTAACTCGGCACGTAAAAATCAACTACCAATCATTAGTGGACCGGAGTTCCGCTGTGGCGACCCCTAACCGGGAAAAGCCGAAAGTCCCCACATAAACTGTAGCAACTGTTTACTACATTTGTAGCAAGCAGTTTGCTGCAGTTTGAAAACAAGAATTTTTTAAAACTAAAAAAAAAATACTGCCATCTCAGTGCAGGGTGGGTATAAGCTGTAGCAATTATTTGATTCATTTGTAACAATTAATTTGATACAATTTAAAGGAAGAATTATATTTAATTTTTTTATAAAATATGTTGAAGGGACAGATGGGCAGGGTAGAGGAAATGGGACATAAATGGCTGGGGGGGGTGTGTTTTCCATCTGGCCACCTGGTCGATGTGCTGGTGTGCTAGTAGAATGAATGTCCATTTTTTTTCTGCTCTTCACTTGAAGAGCTGAGGGGGTGGGGCAGTGGTTCATAGTACCTTTCCAGGGTTCTAGTCAACCCAGCTATGTTTCTGGTTTGAGGAGGACAGTAGCAGAAGTGGACATGTGACTTGAATAGGGAACTGCAGTGCATCAACTCCAATTTGTGGACAGTGGGATTGAAACAAAATAGTTTATTTTGAATAATAATGCATGCACCAACTACTGATGTGTTCTTCATTTAATCACTGTTGCAGTACCATAAAGCTGTATGGTATGTATCCCGCCTAGAGTATCAGAAATCCAGACAGTATCAAAAAGCTTTTGGGCACCTTCCTTGGTCACAATATATTCATTGAAGCATGAGAGTTTGCTGGTATAAAAAAGAACATGTGGATGCTAATTTTCAGAACTTTCTTGCCGTTGAATAGTTCAGCTGCTGCTTCAGTGTCTCAGGTCTCTTTGTATCTCATCTTTGTGGGCTGGCAAGTACCCCTTAGGGAATCTTCCTTTTTTTATGACTAAAATCATTGTCCATTTCATTTCTTTTGTCAGTCACAAGGAGAAAATGTACATGTGGTAGACTGATCCTCTACAAGGATTCCAGTACGGCCTGCAATTTCAATGTTATGGAATTACAAGACATCTGTTCATATAATATTTTATGTTGTTTACCCCACAAAACATTAGCTTCAAGCTTTTTGTGGAAAATAAATATCTTGAAGCACTTGCTTTGATCCTTCATTAATGCTGACTCTTCTTTGACAAACATTCCCATTCATAGAAAGAAAAAACGAAAAACAGTCAGAGGGCACTGAAGGAATTCTAGATTCAATCTCTTTTCCATGGTTAAGGGCTGACAAATCTGCTTGTGGTAATTTCAGACCCCTCTGACCATCAGTGCAGTCTTCCATTCCCCTTAGGTGATGCTACCTGAGAATCCAGTAAAAGTCTGGAGTCAAGCATGTTCTGTCAGACCAGACATAAGGCATCACCTGAGAAGGGCGAACATTATTTTCATGTGACCAAAAGGAGAGACAGTGTACCTCAGATATTAATGAGAGGAGGTAGCAGTTCCCTCATGGAGGTCCGTATGTTTAACTCCTTTAAAACTATTAGGCTGCAAACACCAAGGAACCCCCCCCCCCTCTCCAAAAGCATCTTTTGCTTCCTTCCACTCCATCTGGTATAAAAGAGTTTGAAAATGAGTAACATAGTTTTTGCCAAATTACTTTTTATGGCTTTTCAGTTTATCATAAACATCTACTCCATACTTCAGTTTTCTCCAATTCTGAAAGGAAAAGGTGTTCTTGTTTTCTGAAGAAAAATGCTGTCTGAATCAGAAGAAAGATTGGATTGTTCATCTTATCTCCCCTGTCTGGTTCCTTATGAGATGGGGTCACAGGAAAATATTTCTTTGGATTTGCATGCTGAGATGATTTAATTTTCTGATACCATTTTTGAAATGAAAGACCTGGCTAAATGGGAAGGCAGAGATGTATTAGAGACTCAGAATAGATAATACGAGCTCGTTAATGTTGAATACCCCAAACACATGTCATTCCCACCACCTTTTGGGGCATTGGAGGATGCTTTCAACTCTGCATGTACTTCTGCAGATGCTCAACTTTCTGCACCCAAGGAGCTGAATGAGCTATATCTAGGCCGGCCTTGGCAAAAGGGCTCCATAGTGCCCCCCCAACAACACCCGGTGCCTCCTGTTGGGTCTACATATACCATCCATATTACTTTTGTCCTACCTTTTTCTCAGAGTTTGTCTTGCCCTTCAGTTTTTCCTATATTCATTCAACATATTTTGAAGAAACAGTTTCTTTAATACAAAACAATAAACAAATAAATACTCGAAAAACACCCTTGCTAGAGCAGTGGTAGGCAGCCACCTCATTGGCCTATGCCTAAGGCCAGCTATGCATTATGTAAAGTGCCTGAGTATCACAAATACCTATTTAGGCATCCACCAGAAGATCCTGCTACAATTTCCATGGATAAGAAGGGTTCTTCCAAACCCTTGGCCTCCTCCAATCACTTTCCTAGTGATAAACGTAGCAGGACATTCAGCACGTTTGAAAAAGGTGTATGCTTCCTCAACTCTGGTCTTTATTACTATAATTTGCTAAACAGAAAGAACCAAGTATCTTCTTTCTACCTTTTCCGATAGGTGAAGTAGATGTGCTATGCCTGCCTCAGATTCTAAGTCTGTTCTCTCTCTCCCCTTGTTTCTTCTGCATCACAAGTAATGAAATGTTCCAACATGTTTTCCTATAATGCAGGTGATGCAGTCTGTTGAATATTGGCTACAGGCTTTGACATGGGCAGGCATGCCTGGCTTGGGTTACTGAGTCTCTCTGAGCGTTAAGTTTTATTATCAGTCTTATCTTTATGTAAGATACAACACTCATCTTGAAATGGATTTTGTATATTTTTCCTAATTGTAATTATAAGTCAGGCTGATACAGAATGCTGCTGCAGTGTGTTTACCTCATCCTTGGACAATTTTGATACTTAAGTAACATGTAAACAAAGCAGTCCACCCAAATTCTTAGTGCTCCTGTAGAAAAAAATGCCCTGTTTAGTAACTGTATAGTTGAGGACCCAAATAATTTAGAGGCAAAATAATGCAGCAAGTTAAACAGCTTTTTCTGTCACCATTTTATAAATATAGGAGAAACTATCCTTCTAGCCCAAGCAAAGTCACAAGAAATCAAGTAAACAGCAGTATAAAAAATGGCTGGGGAGGAGAGGGCTCCAAAAAAAAGAAAAAAGAGAATGACCCCCAAGGCACTTCCCAGTCCAAAGGGAGTGTATAATCATCAGTTACATATTGTAAGTTATATATATATATATATATATATATATATATATATATTATATTTTCACTTTCCCCTGATTCATTATATAGATGCAATACTTTGTCACCTTAAACTGTACTGTTTTGTTTATCAATAATTGGCAGTGGCAACGCTTCAACTTTATACATTTGCAAGTCAGCATTTTTTGTGGTATGCTAATAACTTTAAAACGCATGCTTTAAACATGATAAGAAGAAGGCCTAACTTAGTAATTATAATGGCTATAAATAAGCATGAAAAAAATTTAACAGCTCAGAAATCCATATAAGCACAGCGCCAAACTGTTAGGGTACCAAATAACTTTCACAAGAGAGAGTTCAGCGAGAATACCAATCTTCTTTATTGTTCAGAAAGACGCAACTAGGAAATCAGGATCCTCTCTCTTCAAACTACAGAAATCATCATGTTTTGTACATTTTTTCATTAAAAGCAACATTAACATAACACTCGTAATAATTCAATAAAGGTACTAAAAGAAAAAAGTTTATTGTGAGTAGAAAATTCTGTCATGGTATTCGGAATTCGTGCCTGCTATGGAATGTCATAAACAAGCAGTCAAGAGACCTTAGCAAAATGAATATGTAGTGTTCATTTCTAATCTGTCAGTAACTGTTCTATTTGTGGTATAGGTGAACTTACATTTGTGTAAAGTAATGAAACAATGTTAACAAGTTTACATTTATTAACATTGTACATCAATTATATTGTTTTCTATATATATATATATATATATATCTACAATAATTTAAGCATCATTACATAAATTATTCCGTTCCTGCCTTCTCTTGAAATGCATTCTTGCTGCAAACATTTTAATGCATGTAATTTACTCATACCCTTTTCTAAGGATCCCCCCTGCTGTCCTTATATCTCTGTTGCAATATTCACTACTTCAAGTATAGCTGGTTTAGATTTTTATTTCCATTTTCTAGTAATGACTTTTTTGGCAGCCACTAGGATTAAACTTAACAAGGCTTTTCTATAGCTGCGCAATTCAGATCCTGTATCCCAGTTCAAAAACTAATTTCCTTAGTTACTCATTTGCCCACTAAGTTTTCCCAACAGAGTACTCTGTAGGGAATTTTTAAAGTTTGCAAACTCATTACACTCCCAAAATATATGTTCCCAGTTGCCTCTTTTTTCCCCATCACACTTCCAACATTTGCCATCTACCTGAAGAAGAATTTGGGGTATAAAAGTATCCATGCAAACACTTTCACGCATCTCCTAGACATTGTTGCACATTTGGGAGCCATACGTATGTCCTCCCATTATTTCTTTGCAAACTACATATCTAATCTCTCTTTTCGATCTTTTCTGACCTCTTCTGATTGATTCTGATAGTTATCATATAATATCATGCATATGTTATACACCCTACCAATTATCCCTTTTTTAACAGCAGCTTATGTTCTGTTCTAGATTGAATTAGAAACTCCACCAGTGCTGGTTTTTCACTTAAGCTTCCCCTATAACTTTTTCTTTGCATATACTCTGATATCAGTAATTGATAGGGAAAGCAGTCTGTAGTCTCCACAGACAGGGACTACTTCTACTGTGTCTTCCTGTGCTTCCTTCCCTGCCAAGAACAAGACCAGGCTCAAGCTTCAGATGAGGCCCCAGAGAGGGAGAAGGAGAAAGAGATAGGTAATCACCTGGTGATAGACCACTACATGGTAGAGTTGGAGGGAAAGCTAACAGACTATGCCCAAGAGGCAGAAGCAGACTGCACAATTTGGGCTTCTGCGGTCCCTTTACCAAGAGACCCTATTGACTTTCCTGAAGGTTTCCCTGACTGCTGCACTCTGGAGGCAGTCAGGAATGCTTATCTCTGCATCCCCAAGCCTGTCTAAATTAACAAGAGACAAGTGGGTGCAAAGCATAATTTCCAGAGGCTATTCTGTTCCCTTTTCTTGTCTGTCTATAAAGAAAAACATAATTCTTGATGTTCCACTCAATCAGCAGGAGCCAGCAGCACCAGAAATTTCCAAGTTGCTAGAAAAAAGTGCCATCCAACCTTTCCCCAAGGACTAACTAGGATCCGGAGTCTACTCAAGTTTCTTTTTAGTTCCATAGAAAACAGGGGACCTGCGACCAATTTTGGATTTCAATAATTTCATACAGTTTGTAAAACAGTCAAAGTTCCGGATGGTCACAATGTCCATATTACCTCTTCTGAGGAAGGGTGGTTAGATGTGCTTGATAGATCTCCAGGATGCCTACTATCATGGGAAGACAGAAGCAGTCCAAGAGATTTCTCCATTTCTGACTGGGAGCCAATCTTTTCCAGTTCAGAGCCCTGCCATTCAGTCTCACCACAGGCCATAGGGTGTTCACCAAAATGATGGCAGTGGTGGCAGTGCATTTGCATGCTCAGAATCCAAGTTTTCCTTTACCTAGACAATTGGCTCCTAACTGCTACATACAAGTATCTTCTGGTACCTTACTTGGACCTGTTCCTACAGTGCTTACTGGATCTAGGCATATCAGTGAATTTTCACAAGTGCCAGTTACTTCCAAGAAAACGGACAGAATTTATTGGATGCCACCTCAATACCACTTTTCAAACTGTCAGCCTTCTGCAACACAGAGTTGGTTCCCTACATCATCCCTACCCCCCTGCAAGATTGATCCTGTGTCTACTCGGCCTCACGGCTTCTGCTATATTAATGGTTCCCATGGCTTGATACCACATGCAAATTCTTCAGTGGACACTTGCAATTCAGTGGTCTCAGAAGTTTCATCCTTTGCATACCGGTATTCATCTCACAAGAATTTGCAGACAGCACATCTCATAGTGAGGTTCCTATTACATTATCAAACTTCCAGAAGGTTGAATACCAGATGTTCGAACTTGGAAGATTGAAATGTGATAACATCAAAACATCAGAACAGTGAATTTTTTCCCAGGGAAAAAAAATTGCTGTTCCAAACAGCACACACAACACAAGCACACCAAAAACCTTATAAACCTACACTAAACCTTACATACACAACTATCTATGCACTAACCTTAACCCAAACCCTAAAGTCCGTCACTATTGCACACTTACCTTACCCGCACCCTAATCCTAAAGTCCGTCACTATCGCACACTTACCTTACCCGCACCCTAATCCTAAAGTCCATCACTATCGCACACTTACCTTACCTGCATCCGAATCCTAAAGTCCGTCACTATCACACACTTACCTTACCCATACCCTAACCCTAAAGTCCGTCACTATCTAACACTTACCTTATCTGCACCACAACCCCAACATCCGTCACAATCGCACACTTACCTTAACCTGTTTTGTAACTTTCACACCACAGTGGAGGAAATGTCGAAGCCACAGAAACATCCGCGGCTTTGACATTTTCAACTTTCGAACTTCCGTTGTTCGACCTTCTGGAAGTTTGATTAGGTGATAGGAACCCCTCATAGTGGACTTACCTCACTGTCAGTAACATAAGGACTGCCCTATCATCCAGTTACACTGACAGCAGTAGTGACCACAGACATCTTCCTTCTAGGGTGGGGCAGGCATTTTGAAGGGAGGATGATCCAACGTACATGGTCAGATTTAGAGGCCAGTCATTCATCAATGTCTTGGGGATGAAGGCAGTCATCCTCGAGTTGTAGTCTTTTATAGATGCCCTCCCCAATAGTGTGATATCTATGCCGTCAGAAAGTATGGCTGTAGTGTGGTATATCAGCAGACAAGTAGGAACGCATTCTTATCCCCTGTGCCAAGAAGGCATGAGGGTTTGCCAGTGGGTGATGTCTTCACGATAGCAACACACATTCTGGGGTGCTCTAGTGTTCTGGTGGACGAGTTGAGTAGGACTCTTCTAACCCCTTATGAGTGGTCCCTCAAGCCAAGAGTGGCAGTGCTAATTTTCAGCCACTGGAGCCAACCATTCTGCGATATATTTGTTCCCTTACCTGAACAGCAAGTGCAGTAGTTACTTTGCCCTGATCCCTCCATGGGGTCAATCACAAAGGGATACTCTAGTCCACAGTTGGCCCCCCCAGGTCCTGTATGCCTTTCCCCCATTACTCCTTTTGAACAAATTCATTCAGAAAGCCTAACAATGCAAGGCCAAAGTAATTTTCATTGCCCCCTTTTGGCCCCAACAAACATGGTTACTCATTCTGTGGCCTCTACTAGTACATCTACCATAAATGCTAGATCAATATCCAGACCTCCTTTCTCACCCATCTAGAATGCCTCCACCAGATCACTGTACCATGAAACTAGAAACTTGGTTCCTCCAGTTTCGACTATAGCCAGAGATGCCAGGCTTTCCATTAATGCTGTTGATATAATAGCAGCCTCCCAGAAACCTACTATCAAGAAGATCTACAACTGTAAATATAAAAAAGTTTTCAGTTTTGGGCAACAGCCAAAGGCTTGGACCCTTTCTCTGCACCCATTACATCAGTCTTAGAATTTTTAGCTGAACTTTTTCAACAAGGATTTAGCTACTCTAGTATCAAAATTCAGATAGCAGCAATTTCCAACTAATGCATCCTTCATTACATAGGTGGCATCCATATCAAATTTAAATCAATCCATAGAGTTGTCTGTGTTTTTCCTAAGTTTCTGAACAAAGGGGAATACATTCTACACATGTTGGATGTGCATTGCTAACTCAGATTCTATCTGCATCGATCAAAGAAACATAGAAAATCTAATCAACTTTTTATTGCCAGGCTTGGGAAAACTTAAAAAATTACTCTGTCCAGATCGCTATCAAGTTGTATCTCCTTTGTCTATGCATCATTGAGTTTACAATTACATTGCAAACCTAAGGCCCACTCAACCAGAACAGTGGCTACCTCAACACCCTTTTCTAAGAGACTACCAACTGACAACCCCCCAGAAACATTGTCATTATTGTAAATCAAATTCTTGTCCCACCTGTAAGTAATATTCCCTGCTGAAAGCTATTATTTCTCCATTTTTTTCTAAAATAGCAGTTTTAGGTGTAATCCT
Organism: Protopterus annectens; assembly: GCF_019279795.1. Taxonomy (NCBI): domain Eukaryota; kingdom Metazoa; phylum Chordata; order Ceratodontiformes; family Protopteridae; genus Protopterus; species Protopterus annectens. The sequence goes on from NC_056732.1 coordinate 1,435,481,256, forward strand.
TACCCCTTGCTAATATCACCTCACTATTACAAAACTGCTATCATAATCTTTTTTTCCCTCTATCACTACTAGAGCTGCTGTAGTAATTAATATAAGTGCTCCTCTTTTATTTTCTCCCTAATTTTCTGCAGAATATACATCCTGAAATCCTTTCTTTATCAAATTTAGATGTTCAGTTCTTTCCAAATGTGTATCCTGTGATGTTGCTATTTGCAATGCTTATTTCTTAATATTTAGTCTATACCTGTGAGACCATTCACATTCCAGGATAATATATAAAGTGTTGCCATTATGGTAAGACGTCATTATTCTCAGATGTTGTATATGACAGCTTTCTAAATGTCTAATTCCAGCTTTAGTGATGCATGCAGCCATTAATGTTTGTCAAGTTGATTATTTATACAGCTTTTTCTTATCTTCAGCATTGAACATATGTCACATTTTACAAGATTTTTTGTTAAACAAACACACCCCAGAACACCTATATAACCTCTTCACTTAATACAAGCACACACAACTGTGTACATCTTCAAATAATGAAGTTTACTCTGAAAAAAATCTTATACTTTTCTAAAAATGTCAGTACTTACTAATATTCCGCAGGAAGCAAATCAACAGATACATACCGAAGGACATTCAAGATTTCATTCTGCTGTGAAAGCATATGGGAAATGAAGCTCATACCCTAACATTTTTCCCTTCTCTGTACTTCTCGCCCCTTCACGAAGTGCCACCCTGCTACCTTTTTTGTCAGTCATGCTTGACTGTCTCAGGTCTTCTTTCACACAAGCTCTCCCTTGGCTGGATGAACTTGTTTCTTCTTGCCGTCTTCCTGTCTGTCCCAGATTTCCTCACCAGATCATCATCTGCTTTCCTGTATGTGTTCCTGAACCATTGTTAATATGTTCTGTTTTGAACTTCTGTGCAAGTGGAGCTACTTGGCTTCTCCTCTAATGTCCTTATTTCTTCGTCTGTTCCACAGTGTTCATGTTACCACCCACCTCAGGTACTTCATCTCCATCAACTCTTGCGTCCTCAACTGTTCTGCCTTCACTGCCCTGGTTTCTGTACCATTTAGTAGTATTGGTCACACCACTGTTTTGTATGCCTTACTTTTCAGCTTCTTTCACATTCTTATGTCATGCACTAATCCTGACACACTGCATCAGTTGGCTGCATCCCCTCAGATTCAAGCTTTGACCTCCTTATGCAGACTTCCCTTCTCCTCAGCCACCCCTCCCAGATAGTTAAAACTGTTAATCTATTCCCTTATTTTCCTTTCTTATCTGTACTCAGTTTCATCTTGTGTGTTTTCAGTTTTGCATTCCATTCCCCTATCATTTGCTGAAGCTCTTGTGTAGGGTATGCATTTAATGCCACTTCACCTGCATAGAGGAGCTTTGTTGCTCTGTCGTCACCAGCTTTTTTACTAATGTAGTCCATCACCAGTATGAACACCATATCCCCCACTGTGAGTTCAAGTATTGTTCGTACTACATTTTATTTATTTAACATTTGCTGTGATGTTGTCTTATCTCACCTTCATTCTTAACTGGTTGGGTTCAGAACCAATCCTCTGTTCCAACTTGGCCTTATACAAAAGCTCAATGTCTTTCACTAGCTTTTGGCTGTAACTCTATCCCGTCATGTTCTAAGAAAGCTCCTCAGATCTCGTTTGCCGCTAAACAAGATCAGGTGGTTCCATACTGGCTGTGGCTAAGTGGGAATTTTCTTTCCTTGTTTGTTGCATAATTGTCATTTTGCTAATTTAGATATAACTTCTAGCGTTTATTAGATACTTTAGTTAATTTGAGTATTCGCTATTGTTTTTTTGCTTCTGGCCATTGTTTTTCCCTCCCTATCCTGGCTTAACTTTACTTCCTTAAGCCTGTTTTAGTTTAGAGGGCTTCTTTTGGTTTATTTTATTAACAACAAGCTTGTTTAAATTAGAGAGTTTTGTGAAGTGAGATTCCTTACTTTTTCACCCCTTAACTTTACGCATTAGCTCATTTAAATTAGAGGGCTGTTTTTTTTCCCTTCTAACCTTAGGCAGATTCATTTAAGTTAAAGAACTGCTCCCTTTCTGCTGTAATTTCTAAGGTTGCTCCTCTGAGTATTTATTCTTTTTCTTAAAAAAAATATATTATAGTACTAGCCTTAGTTTATATTACTTGTAGTCGTTAGCTGTTGTTATTGCTATTGTTATTATTGTTGTTATGTAAAAACATGTCTAAGGAACCTAAAGAAACGAAACCTTCAAAACAAATGTGGAAAGTGTAACCCGAAAATGTCTCTCACTGATGGTCATGCTATTTGTTTATACTGCCTTGGAGCAGTTCATTTACAGGAATCCTGCACCATCTGTCACTCATTCAGCCATAGAGTGCTGCTTGAGAGAAAAAATAAGCTGATTTTAAGAGGTTTGCTAAAGACCCCCTTCACTGAAGCTCTTGAAGAAGGTCAGGGCACTTATAAATCGACCAGATCTCCTTCTTCTAAGTCCGAGAAGTTGGGAAAGAGGTCATCATCTTCTAGTGGTCAATCGGAGCCAGTTAAAAAAAATGTCAAAAGTACCATCTTCAGAACCGAAGACTGCTGGGCTCGAAAAATCTACTTCCTTGGCTCCTTCTGTGTTGGTGTCGATGGAGTTTCAGTTATGGAGCCGGTCCCTGGAACTGGAGCTGGTTTCTCCTACCTTGAGGTCCCCTTTGCTGCAATCAGCTAGATCTCCTGCTCCCGTCTCTCAGTCCTTCAGGAGCCTTTCTGATGATGACGTGGATCGGGTGGTGCAGAGGCTTTTGAGGACACCGGCGCTTGCCAAACTGTTGTCAACTCCAACCCAGAGGGATTCAGAGCTGACTAAGACTTGCCCCTTCACCATCGATTCCTCCTCTGATCCTATCTGGGACTTCGGAGCTGGAATGTCTCAAACTGATTGTAGTGGAACCATCGGAGCTGAGACCTATCCCAAGATTTTCAGTTCCAACTGCTGCTCTGACATTTTCAGTTCCATCTGAACTCAAGGAGTCTAGGAGTTACGCTCTCTGGTCAGGTCCAGGGAGTGGAGTCAGGTCAGATGGTTGTCGGATTCTAACTTGCCTCTCAGAGCTTCCTAAGACCTAAGGCGATATCACGCAAACTTTGCAAGGCCTTTCTTAAGGGCATTATCTTATTATGGCCACCCATTAAAGTCCCTCCAGCACCATGGCACCTGAACTTTGTCTTATCCCATTTGATTCCTGAAATCTAAAGTTTTTAACCTGGAAGACGATCTTGTTGATGGCCATCAGTTCTGCTCGAAGAGTTTCTGAGCTACAGGCATAGTCAATAAAGCTCCCCTACATGCTCTTTCACAGAGACAGAGTATCTATATGAATAAATCCATCCTTTCTACCCAAAGTATGTTCAGAATCTAATTTGAATCAATCCATAGACCTGCCAGTCTCTTTTCCAAACTATGGCAACAAGGCAGAGTACATGCTACACCAACTTAATGTACATAGACAGTTACGTTTCTACTTACATAGGACAAAGGATTACAGAAAATGTGACCAATTATTTGTATCCTTCTCAGACATCAAGAAGGGTGCTCCTGTATCAAAAGCCACTGCTTTAAAATGGTTATCAGATTGTATTACCTTTTCTTACAAATCTCAAAACAAAGAGCTTCCCGTCAAAGTAAAAGGTCATTCTACATAGGCCGTATCAACCTCTTCTGCCTTTTAGGCAAGACTTTCAATTGATACCATTTGTGCTGCAGCAACATGGGCAAGGCCTCAAACCTTTATCAGTTATTACAAAGTAGACTTGGCCTCCAGGAACAGGGCCTCCTTTGGGTCCACTGTTCTGAAGAATATTCTCCCTTGAGCCACCCAAGAAACATGGTGCTAGGGACGCTGTCCCAACCAGTTAAGAATAAAGGCGAGATAAGACAACATCACATAAAGAAGTTATGTACTCACCATAACATTCCATGTGTGTTGTCCATCTTGCCTTCATTCTTACATCCCACCCTCCTTCCCCCAACCTTTATCTCCTGGAGGACAGACGAGTTTTTAGTTGGAAGTAATGGTTCTCCGACCTTCTTCATTGCTCCATAACTGTTATTATTTCTGTTGGTACCTATTGTTTTATCAGCAAACAAGATCTGAGGAGTTTTCCTAGAACATGATGGGATGGAGTTACAGCCACAAGCTAGTGGAAGACCTCAAGCTTTTATATAAGGCTGAGTCGGAACCGAGGATCGGTTCTGAACTCAACCAGTTAAGAATGAAGGCAAGGTGGACAACACACATGGAATGTTATGGTGAGTACATAACTTTTTTACCAGGAAAGTTCGACTTGGAACAAGACAATTTTCAGCTGAGGCCTGGAGAGAAATGCTCCAGATGCATGTCTTTGCAACATGCACTAATTCCATTAATGGCTTTGGGACTTGGAATCTTCACAGGACTGCCCAAATCAGCTTTCTTGAGACCTTGTCATATGCTTTTCTCCAAGTTTAGGAATGCACAGTTAGACTCGCTCCTCATCTGTATATTATTTTCAACTACCTGTATCACTGCAAACACCAGGTCAGTTGTGCTGCATCCTGATCCGAATTAGAACTGCTTATTTCCCATGTTACTTTCTGCTACTCTGTACATTTATCATTCACCCTGTCCAGCACTTTCTTGCAGTGAGACAGTAGTTTGATACCTCTATATAGCCTACATTTGTGAATGTCTTTTTTGTTCTTGTACACTGGCAGTAAAATGCTTATTCTCCAATCATGTGGGATTACACCTTTTTCTCCATGTCTGCCTTTGAACCCTACCCCCTTCTTCCCTTTTCTACGTCAGTCAAATTTCGAAAGAGATTTTACATATGAGACCACATAGAAAACAGTTGTCCCCATCCTGGGAACCTGCAACTAGTACTTCCTTAAAATTCCTGACTTAGAAGTTAGCTTTTACTGATTGCTTTGACTCTGGCTAAAAGAGTGTCTGATTTACAAGCCCTCATATCTGTTCAGCCCTTTTTTAGTCTTTCGTAATGATAGAATGACTGTTAGAACCATTCTCAAACTTCTGCCAAAGGTGGTTTTGGACTTTACTTTTTAACAGTCCAGTTGTCTTTCTATTTTCTCTACGAAGCCAAAAAACAAAGTTGAAATAATTCTAGATTCTGTAGATGCCTACAGATACCTCAGATGCTAACTGGATAAGACAAAAAAAAATAATAATCAGGTCACAGAATCAATTATTTATTTACTTTTAATGTAAAAAAAAAAAAAAAAGACAACCATTTTCCAAGCAGAAAATGTCCAGATGGTTATCTTAAGCTGTTAATTTCTACTGTGCTCACTGTGGAAAAGGACTACACCCCCCCCCCCCCCAGAATGTCCTGGCACACTGCACTAAAACCATCACTACTTTGGGGGCTTTTTGCAAAGGGATGAACTCTATAGCTGTTATCATTAGGTAACAATGACATAATAATGAAGAGCATAGTACAGTTGTGAAAGTAGACTTGCCATAACATGTTCAAATAGATCATGTTTGCAGTACTAACACCTTCCCTCTATCTTCCTTGGGTATGTATATATATTTATGCAGTTGTCTAGACTGCTTTCCCTGGCTGTAGTAGGATCCCAATCACCTTTATTCCATGCTTCTGGCATGACATAAGCTCATACATTTTCCTGTTTCAAATGTACACACAACATTTGGCTTCAGCCTCCCTGGCTGGTGGAAAGAAAGATCTGAAAACTGGTGCCATCTTATGGTTTCTAGACAGAAACATGCCCAAAAGCTTTTGTATATTGGTCGGCTGTCTGATTTCCCTGGAGGATATGTACCATATAGCTTTATACTACTACAACAGTGATCTATTCAAACATGTACTGTTATGGTATTCTGCAATTATAGAAGACAGGGCTGCAATTGTGTTTTTAAAGCTTTGGATTGTAATAACACAGAAAAAAGAAGATTGCATTGTTGGTGAAAATGTTAGCAAAATGGTTTATTAATATGCTTAGAAATAAAGCAGCTGTTAATTGAATGAAGTATGAACAATGAAAACATTAATATTCTATACCTGGAGTAAATAAAGCAGTATTTCTGTGAGGAGGGTTTGGCTATATGTTAGGGATTTCATTTGCAAACATTAAGGGATATAGTTTATGGCATGGAAGTAATGCAACTTTAAAGTTACTAAGTACAGAAATCCGTTAGCATCACCCTGTAGCAAAGTCTTGTTTCTACAATGTATTCATTTGCACCTGCTGAGTAGAAAGACTAGAAAAAAAGATAGGTGAAGTGTTTTTTTTTTCCTTATTATATTGTAACAAGAACTTGAAGTACAAAATGAGATCTTAAGGATGGTTGTAGCCTTATTAGTCTGTTCATTTCATTTGCTGATATTTAGTCTGAGAGAGAGCCATACACCAGAGTTAGGAAAGGAAGCTATTGACTAAGAACTGTCTGGACTGCCTTCTTGGTAATTTTATTGGTGGGACATAGTACAAGAATTGAAACAAACCTTAACAATCATATGCATATTGATGAAACTGAGTAAAGAACTCGCATCCAGTTTTGACTGGGAAACTTGCTTATTGCTAGTGGCTCTTCTACTCACATTTTCCCATAAAATAATAATTTAATGTGAAAGTAAGACTTGCAAAGATCTGTGTTGCCACAGGCAGCTCACTCACACGTTTAGATATTTTCCTCTGAGCATTATCTTGTGATGGTCGATCAGTGGTGGTGGGGGTGTTAGCTTTCATGCTTACACTTCTGAGAGAATTATTTGAAACATTTTTGCTCATGTGGCCATAGCAACTTTCCTTTACCTATTTCCTTTTGCAAACTAATAGGGAAGTTATAGCATATGTCTGTCACTTTTTCTTGAACTTATAAGTTAACACAAGCAGAAACTGTAAGTGACAGAATGTGCACTTAGACAATAATATTAAATGAGTACAGCTGAGCAGCTGCATGTATTCATTAAATATTAATTATGTCTAAGTTGCCATTCTTGACTTTGTGTTATTTTAGTTATTTTTTAATGCTTCCCATGGGTCAGTGAAAAACTGTCAGTAATTCCAACCTCAAGTCATTGCTATACTAACTGTGATGATGTAAGTGCATGCAGCCATTTGGCAACCTCTGTATAATATCTAGATTATAAGGGAATTTTAAAATATTAAAATAGAAGTCCTTTTAGCAACATTTTCCATTTCTTGGTGTGTAATTGTCACTCTTTGCAGGCAGCAAATTCTCAAGATATGATACAATGGTGAGTACTACTACTTCAGTGTTGCAACGGTAGCATTGTCACCTCACAGCAAGAGGTTCTCCAGTTAGATTCTTGGCTTGACTGTCTTCTGTGTGATGTCTGCATATCCTCCCTGCATTTGTGTGGGTTTTCTCCATGTATTCCAGTTTACTACCAAGTTACAAAGACATGCGTATGGAGCGTTTCTCCCCAGGCCTCCGCTGAAAATTGACTTCATTCCAAGTTGGACTTTCCCATTTAACAAATGTTAAATAAATAAAAAAGATCTTTAAAGGAGCAATGGACTGTATTATAGGGGAGGTGGTAATTGTGATGATGCGAAGTATTCCAAGCTATGCCAGGAAGAGTAGGGCAGTGGATGTGTAACATATGCCAGCTCAGCTAGCTGGAATTTTGTAAATAATTGTATGTCATTGGTATATCAAACTGATTTGTACAGATGCTTACATTGAAAAATGTATTTGTAAAGCTGCTTGTGTTAAAAATGTACCAACAGTGTGCCTTGCTGGACAGAAAAAGAAATATACATGCATTATTGTAACTGCTTAAATGCATGTGTTTTAATAGAGGATACTGGAAGAGAAGAGGTTAATCTCAATCCACCTGACTTTGAAAATATTCTGAAATTAAATTACTGGGCCTAGGCCATAAAGATTGTATCTTACAGTTCTCAGTGCAGCCAGAGACAAAATATCTGTACTAGGAAGCTTTCTGCATTGTCTTTGGGGTGAACTAATTGCTACTCTGGAAGGGTGGAAGTTTGAAATTGTTTTATGACTTCCAGGAGCTGCAGCAGATCTTAGCAAGGCTCTCAGTGTCTGTATTATTGACACGTATATGCTAAATCCTGAAAACTTCTAGCCAAGGGCAGTAACATAGGAACCAGAAGTCAGATGTATGTGATGCCATTCTGTAATCCATCACTGAAAATTATATTTTAATACTAGAGGAGACTGAAGTCTCATTGCAGTCTGTTTTTGGAACCTGACAGAGAAGGGCCCCACCTACTTCATCTTGCCTTGCTCTAGTAAGTGAACCAGGGAATAGTAATTCTTTAGATCAGTCAGGGAGATATAGTGAGATTAGTTAAGTACTTTTTTTCTGCATCTGTATGAATCTGTTCATCTGTGTTACTTAATTTCCTGTGTCTGAAACTCTGGTGTTTACTGCAAATAGATGTTTAGTATTTTCATGTTAAATGTGGGACTTAACAGAACATAACTAAGGTTTGTGCCAGCTGATTCCTGTTTTGGAGATCATCTAATTGGGGCGTCTGTCCCAATGAAGAAAATGTTGTTTTATTAAAAAAAAAAATAAATATGCATAATTATTTGGCTCTTGTGAGTGTGTTTGTGGGGGGGGGGGGTAACAAAGGTTTATAACATTAAGAAAAGAATTACAACATGTAATGTATCAAACTGAATGGGACGGGAACATAGCCTTAGAGAGGATATGCATAAAAAAGTTATACGATGACAGAGACAAAGTGGCATATCTGTGAAAATGGCTGCACTTTCTGCAGTAAATTGGAATGTGGATGGACTTGGAAGTACAAAAAAAGACTGTGTATTATCTTACATGCAGAGGGGAAGTTTGAGAGTAACAGTGTTGCAGGAGATGCATTTAAATAGGGCTGAACATGTGAGCTTAATAAAGAAAGCATTCAAAGGGGGCTATTTAGCTGAATACCAGTACCAGTGGCAAAGGAAAAAGTGATGATATTATTAAGGAGAGGGGTTCTGTTAGTAATAAAGGAGGAAAACAAGGATCAACATGGAAGGCTTTTGACAGTGAAGGGCAATTAGTTTGGAAATAGTTACCTTAATGCTAATTATAGGGGGAGATTGGATTATGGTTTCCAGTAATGAATATATGTTAGGAGACACAAGGAGGGAGACAGTTATTACAGAATCTAGATTCTTAAGGAAATATAGGAAAGTATTCGGGATAACAGATATAAGAGTAGCCTTAGGAGCTTGATTGGAATTTACTTAACATTTCCACCTTTTTAAGAACTGGGACAAATTGTATAAATGCTATATAACACAAGATGATGATGCTTATTTACTTAAGGGAATAGGAGTACATGTAAGTACAATCTCTGTTCATACACCCATAAAAGTTAGGAGAAGGGCCCAAAATATTATAGGAATCATAGGAAACACAAGGCTATCCGACCAGAGGTCATGCATACCTTGTCAATAACCACCCTCAGGCTCTGCTGACCTTTTCAAGGATGGTAAAGCCTGTACGTTCCAGACTATATTTTATCCACTTGACTAAGCTGTGTTTAAAGGACAACATGGACTCATATTTCTTGGTATGTAAGAGGAAAGTGCTGGATAGTGAACCTATCTCTCCATTTAGGTTTGTATATGACCTGATGTAAGTTACATCTGCTTGTTCTGATGTTGGCAGCAGTATTTGATTTATTGAGAAAGAGGAGGTCCCAGACAATAGTTCCCTTTGGGCAAAGAAAGCAAATCACAGGTCTCCCCTTTACAGAGTAAATGACAAGGGAGTACAGAAATAATGATTCCAGCCTTTCCTGATAACTGAGATTGTTGAGGCTTGAGATCTTTTTTGTTAGAAGGCTGTGCAGTGTTTCAGGTTTTTTCATGTGTCTAATGAAATGCATGCCAAAAGTGCATTGTGTTATATACTTATCCTGACCAGGGCAGAGTACAGGGGAACAGTAACTTCCTTGGTTTCAGATGAGCTATTCTCTGCGATTGTGACATATAGAGGGACTTTCTGACTTCATTTACTAAATGGCTGAAGGAAAGGGAGCCATCAGCACAGGTACCCATACCCTCCTCACAGAAAAAAAACAAAAAACAAGAAAAAGACTGGCTTGACACCGCTGTAAGGATAAAAATTGTTTAATAAAGTACTCCAACACAGTAAGCGCTTTCGGGTTCACCAACCCTTCATCAGACAATTCAGCCAATCAGCTGTTAATACTTAACCCGGCTATTCTGTAATGCAGGTTTTAAAGGTATCCTGTCATTTAAACCTGGGTGTCTATGTGAAGTAAGTGTAATGATCCATTTAGACTCTAAAGACTCTGTATATAATTTAATGTCCCCCCCCTAACACCCAACCTAACATTTACAATGGCTTTAAACATGAAAGTATGTGTGGGATTCTTCTCCACATGTTTATATAAAGCATTCTGTTCTACCTTATTCCTAATACAGGAAAGATGTTGTAATATTCTAACTTTCAGCATGTTTGTTGTCATCCCCACATAGTATGACAAACATTTTTGGCACTCAGCAATATAAACAATATGTGTTGTCCTACATGTTGCTCTGGCCTTAAAGTTGAACCTTCTCCCATCTACTGGATGCAAAAAAGTAGGATCTTTGTTAATACTAGCACATGCTTTACAATTACCACATGATAGCGTTCCTGCTTTACTCATCCAAGCTTTGTTACCAGAGAAACCTTTCTCTTTACATAATAAGTCTTTTAAATTAGTATTACGTCTATACCCAAACCTAGGTGTGTGGCCTATAATCTCACATAACCTATCTTCTGTCCTTAATATGTTCCAATTCTTCTCAACAATAGCTTGAATGTCAGTAATATTGCTACTGTAAGTAAAGAATATCTTAAGCCCTTCATTTTTCCTTACTTTAGGCACAGAATGCAATTCATTTTGATTACTTTTCAACCAAGGTTTGTAGTCATTGTTTCTCCTCTGTTTACTATAGTTTATTTTTGTCTGTATCAACCTGTCATTGTACCCTCTTTTATTGAAACATGTCCTCAAATCTTCTACTTCTGTCTCATATTTGTCATTTTCCAAGCACAGTCTGGATGCCCTACATAACTGTCCTTGTACTATGTTTGGAAAAAGGTGGCGGGGATGCATACTATCAAACGATAGTAAATGATTGGTCCAACAGTCTTTTCTATACAGGCTGGAAGAATAACCTCCTATATCATGGGTAATCCTAGTATCTAAGAAATCTATTTGTTCTGTAGAATGAGTCATAGTAAACCTAAAAAATGAGGTTGTAGAATGCAGATATTCCAAAAAGCTGTTTAGCATATCCTCATCACCTCTCCAAAACAAAAAGACATCATCTACAAATCTTGCATATGCTCCTACATACTTTTTCCAGTTAACATTGTTGATAATTGTCTCAGCCTCCCAGTAATGTAGGACCAGATTAGCGTATGTATTGGCACAGGGGGTGCCCATAGCAACCCCCTGTGCCTGTCTGTAGATCTGCTGTCCACCTATAAATATATTGTTCTCCAAAACTAGAGACAATAATGTACAAATTAAGGTGACCTTTTGCTCATCAACACCCATACTGCACAAAACATGTTTTATGGCTTGTATGCCATAGCTGTTGCCTATAACAGTAAAGAGGCTTTGTACATCCAAGGTAACCATAATGGTATTCCCTTGTAAGCCTTCTAACTCATATGTTCTTACAATCTCCAAAAATTGTTTCGTGTCCTTCAAAATATTATGTATATTGTCCACATATGGTCTCAAAGTGTGTTCTAACCATATGGATATGTTTTCTGTGACCCACCCTCTACCAGTAACTATTGGTCTAAAGGGTGGGTCCTCCAAACATTTGTGTATCTTTGGCAAGGCTTTGAACTCTGGAGTTCTAGGTTTAGTAATCAGCAAGAATTTTAATAAATCATCATCTATCAACATGTCAAAGTGCAATTTCCGTAAAGCCAGATGCACATCTTCTATTACCCTCTTTACAAATGTGGGATTAATGGGTGTATAGGTGGTGCTGTCTGATAGCATATCTCTGATCCTAAAATTATAGAATTCACTATCTAAGACAACCACTGACCCTCCTTTGTCCGCTGTTTTAATCACAATATCTCTGTTATTGCATAAACCCCTTAAAGCTGTCTGTTGTTGTTTAGTGAGATTATAATATCTATTCTGCTCTTGTGTACCGAAATAGTATATCAAATCTTTCTCACAGCTTTTTAAGAACATATTCATTGCTGGTGTAAAAGGTGGTACAAACGTACTGGGCTGTTTTAAAGTAGTAACAACACATTCACTATCTATAACATTTCCAGTAACATCATTAAAAACACTTTTAAGAGCCAAATTCCTACAAAATAAGGCTATATCTACAACAATCTCATTAAAAGCGCTTGTTTTTCCTGGAACAAAGGTTAAACCTTTGTTCAAGACACTAATCTCATCCTCATTTAGCTGATGAGAAGATAAATTAAAAACCATACCATCAAAATCAATAAAAGTCAATCGTGAGTCCTTCTCTTTTTGTTGGGACTCACTGGAGGGCTGGGTGTCATAGATAAAGTAGGTGGTATGAATTTGTTATCTGAGGGAGAGTATAATCTGTTTTTTAGCATTTTGTTTATCCCTTTTTTGTGCACCTGGAGTTAATGCGTGTACGTTCCATTGAAATGGTATTAGTATTAGTTGATTTTAAGTACTATACCCAGCCTGTAATCAACAAACGTAGTCAACCAGAGGTCCTTGTTGTTAGTGATTAGGTTAGAGAAATAATTGCCAAAAAGGAGGGAGCCTAGTACAAAACCTTGGGATACACCACTGGTCAGCTTTTCCATAACTGAGAAGGCATCAGCAACCCTGACAATGAGCTTTCGGTCCTTGAGCCAGTTTGCAATTCATCTTACCATGTAAGGATTGCTGTTTAAGGCCATTAGCTTGTTAACAATCCCATCATGTGTACGGTGTCAAATGGCTTTGCCAGATGCAAGTGGGCAGTGTGACTACTGTTCACTGTCTCTATGACCTTTTCAAAGAAGGCCACATGATTTAAAAGGCATGACCTATCCTTAACAAGTCCAAACTTTTGTGGGTCAAGCTTGATCAAATTTTTAATTTCCTGGTGTATGATGTCTGTGATGATGTATTCACATGGCTTTACAAATAAAACTAGTAAGGTTTAATGGGCCTGTAGTTTCTTGGGTCAGCTGTGGGACCACCTTTATGGAGAGACATCACCACTGCAATGTTCCATGAGTCAGGAACATATCTTGTGGTAAGGTTTATGTTAAACACTTTAAGGATGGGATCAGCAAGAGCCTGCTTAACACTGTTTAACAGACGGCCCAGTATATTGTCAAGACCCACTGAAGTGGTGTTTTTGGTATTTTAAGAATGTCATCCTTTGAAGTGGTGGAGGAAGGTTACTCAGGGATGTTTGGAGGTGGGGTGATAGTTTCAGGGGAGAAATTTGTAGCAAACTTGTTTGCTAGTATGTTGGCAATGCCTTTAGGACTGGAATGGGAGGAGATCTACCAGTTCACAAAAGTTACTTTTTTGACAGAAAAACACAGTAAAAAGCCCTTTGAAACACGATGGCAGCTTCACAATGGAAAAATAAACACAACTTCTCAAAATATATTATCAGTTTGTTGACACTACTTTTAAACTGAAAGAAAAAACAAGTGCTCGATTTAAACATACGTTAGAGTCTTAAGACTCTCAGTTAAAACACAACACTCCTAGCTTTAAAATTACTTCCCTTAAGAGAAGAGTAATAAAACATCAGTAAATATAAGAAAATGGAAGTTTTTTTCCCCAAAGGGAACTTATTTGTCCAGCAAAGGAAAACACATCCCGACCATCAATCCTCAAAAGCCTTGGAGGAAGGTACTTTTCGGCAGCAGGAAAGCTCTGAAGGTGTTTGTACCCAAACATATTTTTTTGTCAGCTTAGCTCAAGCTGCTTGACAGTTTGGGTGTGTGGAAGGTGCCCAGAAGCTTTGGAAGATGGCCAGCTGTTGTATCCCTGGCAGGATATAACCCATATAGCTAAGGCTAGTGTAGCAATGATCATTCGAACATCTACTGTTATGATAAGTTCAACTTGCACAACTGTACGTTTTGGCCTTACTGAGTAATCTAAGTAGTTTCTTCCTTCTGCTGTATAATTTATTAATGACTACTGACCATCAGGGTGGTTTGTTGTTGAATTTGCCACTGGACTTGGTTCTGGAAAATGTATCTACATGATGATCAAGATCCTTGACATATGTGGCTGCATATCCTGAATCCATTGTATGTTTAACATGGGTGAGTTTTGAAATTTTGTTGTAGAATTGTAAAAGTTTCATTTTTTGAAGTGTTTAAAGAGGGTGGTGTTTGTTAGCCAAGTGTACAGATTCTGAGAGAAAGGTAACCAGTTGTGGTTTGACTTAACTAATAAGGAGCTAACCAGAGGCAAGGAGCATACTGAGGCAGAGTTTGTGAGAGCTAAGATATTACCACCTCGGTGGGATCTTGGACAGTTTGATCCAGGTTAATTCTCTCTAACCCAATCTAAGAAGTGTTGTGTATACCCAATTTTAGAAGTGGAAGTAGTCCAATCTATGGAGCAGTAGTTGAAGTTTTCAAAGTTTAAAGAGCCATCACTTGTAGAGATATTTTCATGGAATGACAGGAAAGTTTTGTGGTCCTGTGGAGCTATAGAAGGGGGATTGATAAGTTGGAAGTTGATATTCTAACTTAACTAGTGTGAGCTAAAGTTTTACAGGTTCAGGAAGTGGGGAGAGTCATGAGATATCCCTTTGGAAAGGATAAAAATCCATGAAGAACACCGAGATACCACTGCCATTACAGAGGTTTGAAGGTGTGATAGGCACAGAGTTCCAGTATGGATGGGGTCACATTACACTTGAACCATGTGTATGTGACTATACAAAACAAATTTGTTTAAGATGCAGACATGCATCCAAATTGGGCAGTTTGTTGTAAAGACTCCTGCCTTTGAAAATGGCAATCTTGATTGTTGTCTAATTTAAAATTTGATTTATTATGTTGGTATGTTCATTAGGTGAACTCTGCCTAAGAAAGCACAATGGGAGCAAAGGCCAATGTGGAGAAACCCTTGAATGAGAGGTACAGAACATCCTTTGCGAAGCAAGTAGGATTGTTGATCATGTTATCCTTGGGAGATGCATACTGAACCCCTTAGAATATCAGCTGTTTAGCCAGTTTTTGAATGCAGTTATCTTTTCTTTCAATTTAAATATCTTTCTAGTACAGGTGGGGGTGGGGATACAACTCAAAAACAGAATCTTATCCTTGACTGAAGCAAGTGTAGCAAGTTCTAGCATATCCTTCTGCATGTCTTTCATGGGCTTGCATGACAGATCATTCTCTCCAGCATGGACTATGATCATGCCATAGTAATACTTACTGGCGGAGGACCCTTTGGGCCCTTAATATGTCAATAGTCCTGACTCCCTTGAGATAGCTGACTGTAACTATGTTGTTATTTAGCCTAGTGTGCATGGAGTCGGTGTGTCTAGCAGTGGAGTCGCTGATTACTAGGATGATTCCAGAAGCTGATATATTCTTATTAGACACTGTGGCATTAAGTAGTTGGTGACGCATTGATGAGGGGGTGCATGTACAGGATGTATTGGGGGGTTGTTGCTGTCTACTCATTAGAGTTCTAGAAGGCTTTGGTACAGTTTTTTATGGCATCACCATGCAACAGTTTAGTGTTAGTATGAGAATGTTGCTTTCATGTTGGTGGGAGTAAAAGATTGTGTGATACTCACTACATGCATGAGATTTCAAGAGAGCTGACATTAGGTTAGCTGTGTGTTTGCACTTCTCACGGTTGTAATTTGTCAGAGTAAGCAGGAGTTCATTTTCAGGGAGCATGAGGCAGTTCTTAAGCTGTGTTAGGATTCCAAGTACTAGAAGGATGGCAGTAGAAGGGGAAATAGTATGTTGTCTCTCTCTATGATGTCCTTCTATTCCAGTGTTGCAGTATTCTACATGTGGGTTTGCCCTTCTTCCTCTCCAGTTCTACCAGCCAGGTTTCCAATGATTTTCAGTCGCTCTAGGTGCGTTGGACATCTGATGTGGCTGCTGTAACATGGGCCATAAAAGTAATTTCTGATCATACCAGCCCTCAGAACTTTTCAGCCGCCAGTCGTACGCCAGGTGCTCCTGCTTCTCGCAGATGTCAGATCGAAAAAGACTCAGTTAAGTACCCCACTAGGGATTCTTTCAGTCCTACTTGTTTATTATAGTCTGTTAATGTCATCCGGTAAGGGCAAGTGCGGTCGGCAGATTCCCACAAAGACATGCATGACCAGTGTCTCTTTTGTCTACGCAGGGAACACGACCACAAGAACGGCGCCATTTGCTGTTTATTTGTCCCGAAGACCTTATGCCATTGTTTACAAGCCCTAAACCTCTACTTAGAAAATCAATGCCTAAAACAGTTGGCGCCAGGAATGGAGGCCACGCCCGACACCCCGTCCAAACTGCCTAGGAAGAAGGCCAAGTCCTCGCGGCCTTCTTCCGCTGTGCCTCTGTCTGTAGCCAACGTTAGCTTGACTGAGGATCCAGCATCTGCCGATACAGATACCGCCAGTACCTCTGAAGAAGCCGCAAAATCTCGAGCGGACGAAATGTTCACAGAGGATTTACCAGCGCCTTCTCTAGAAGCCAGGGGGAAACCAGATTTAGGTCAGAGTTCACCAGATGCCACCTCCACTCTACCGATCAGTGACCCTAAGCCTATTCCAACCCAGATTCTGGCTAGGCCTTTGAAGAAAAAACAGAAGACAAGACACCTTACCCCTACTTCTGATAGCATGCCAGATTGGCAGGCCTTCAGCCAGAACATATTCAATGCCTTTATGGCCCTTAGGCTTTCAGCAGAATCCTCTGCCACTGCTTCTCCCCTCCTTAGTGTCAGACCTCCTACCCAGGAAAGGAGAGTAGAGCAGCTCAAGGAAGAGGGATTCTCTGACTCCTCTGAGGATTCTGTTTCCTACTCCTCCGAAATGTCATCCCCCTTGGTTTATGGCTCTCCTGATGAGAGGGCTCTGTTGAACTTGACTCCCCTGTCGAGGATCTTACTTTTGGGGACACTATTAATAAAATGAAAGACCACTTCAAGTGGCAATTCTCTGATATGTCTGATGTTTAGAAAAGGTTTTATGACCTAATCCAAATGGACACTCCCAGTCCTTCTGCTATTCCTCCAATCCAACCTGCTTTTCTGGATGCTTTTTGCCTCAGCCTCCACTAGCCAGGACTTCCAACCTCCAGCTCCCCGGAGAGCAGACAGGTTGTATAAGGTCCCTGACACAGAGAAATTTCTCCTTAAATGCACCCGTACTGACCCAGCCACTTTTTCCATCTCTACGGGTAGGGCCTCCAAACTGCTGCCTACCACAGCTGTCCTCCCAGCTGATAAAGACAGCAAGACCATGGAGTCGTTAGGAAAGAACATTTATACTTCAGCCACCCTCTCATTTAGAGCCACAAACTACCAAACACATATGACCAAATATTCTTTACCTCTCTTGGACAAAGCCTCTAAAGAATTAGAAGGCATCCCTGACTGTGCTCCCAAAGCCTCTGTGTCTTCCCTGATGGCTGTCATCTCCGAAGTGAATAGGCACTCCCTGAAGTGTAGATATTATGCAGCTGAAACCTCAGCCAAGTCAGCTGCATCAGCTTCAGTATTAAGTAGATACTCATGGCTACAACTGCAGCCTCTCCCAGAGGATTTCAGGGCCAAACACCTAGGTGCACCTTTGGACCACTCAGCACTTTTTGGTGAAAAAGTGGCTGTCCTTTTCAAATCTTTGCAACAAAAAGGTAAAGAATTATAGGACTTGAAAGATATCCTGGTCTTGCCTGTTCCCAAGTTCCAGAGGAACTACCCATCCAAGACCCAGTTTATCAGGAAATCCTCCAGGTCTGCTGCTCTCCGGTCTAGAAGACTTCCTAGAAGACAGCCTCTTCTGTCTAGGCTGTCTCAGTCTTCAAGCCAAAGGCCTCCCATTCCTGGTAGGGCATGTAGTGTCTGACTGCCTGCCAAAATTTCAGCCCCCCCCCCATCCACCCCCCTTTTTCTACCCATCTCTCTCACTGTCTCCCTGCTTGGTCACTCATTACCACAGGCAAATGGGTCCTGTCTATCCTGCAGGATGTCTACTTTATGTCCTGGATCACATCCCCATCAAGAATGGGCTTCCCAGAGCCCCCACTCAGTCAACTATCTCTCCTTCATCAGGTGCTACAAACCCTACTCCTTCAGGGAACCAAAGAGCTAGTTCCAGCACAAGCAAAAATGATTCTATTCCAGAATCTTTTTGGTACCCAAAAGGGAAGGTCCATGGAGGCCAATTCTAGACCTCTCTCACCTCAAACCCCTTCCTATAGGTCCTTATTTTTAGGACGCTCTCCCTACCCATTCTCTTTCCTCTCATCCTTCCACAAGGGATCATGGTAACCCTGGACATAAAGAATGCTTACCTTCACATACCTGTAAAGCCTGCCGTCAGGAAATAACTAAGGTTCCTGGTGGGCCCTTATCACTTTCAGTTCTGTGTCTTGTCCTTTGGGCTTTCTACTGCACCCAGGATATTCACAAAATGCCTCACTCTGGTCATTGCTTATTGTAGGGAAAAGGGAATTCAGATATTCACTTACCTAGATGACTTCCTAGTCCAGGCAGAATACAGGGAAACGCTTCTAAGCCATTCCCAGGACCTTCTGGTTATTTTCCAGGCTCTAGGGTTCTTGATCAATTTCCCAAAGTCTCACCTCAACCCTATACAGGATATTGTCTTCCTGGGTTGCAGAATCAGAACAGATCTCATGAAGGCCTTTCTTCCAGCAGAAAAGGTGGTATCCCTTCAGAACCACCTCATTTATGCTATACAATCAACAGAACTGACTGCAAGGCAATTTCTTAGACTTCTAGGCTACATGACAGCTACCATCCCCATGTTGCCCCTAGCAAGGATGCACATGAGGAAACATCAGTGGTACCTCCAGTCGATGTGGACCCAACACTCCCACCCACTGGAGTTCAGCATCCCATTGCTCCCCTGCCTACATCAGGAGCTGAGGTGGTGGGTAGCCCAAGTAGTCCAAAACCCAGGTCTGCCTCTGCAACCACCCTCTCCATCACAAACCATGTACACAGATGCCTCAGACCTGGGCTGGGGAGCGACTCTGGGGACAAGGAAGGTACAAGGTTTGTGGACAAACACAGACACCACATAAACATGAGAGAAATGAGGACCATCCTTCTGGCTGCACAGGGCTTCCTGCCATACCTACAGCATAGAGCAGGGCCCTCTAAAGATATTCACAGACAACTCCACAGTTCTGTGGTATCTCAATAAGCAGGGAGGGACCAAATCCTACCTTCTATGCAGACTAGTTCTGCAGGTGTGGGAACTGGCTACCACACAGGAGATCTCTTCCAGGCACCCTAAATCCCATCTCTGCACAACAATCAGGCAGATTACCTAAGCAGAACCATGTCAAACAACCACAAATGGATACTGCAAAGAGATGTTTTCCTGACTATGGTCCACAGGTGGGGTATTCCAGAGATAGACCTGTTCGCCTCCTCCATAAACAGGCAGCTTCCTGGCTACTGCACCAGGTCACCAGACCCCAAGGCATTAACAACAGATGCCTTCTCCATGAGCTGGAAGGAGAAATTCCTGTATGCATTTCCCCCCTTCCCACTGATTCAAAGGGTCCTGCTGAGAATTCAGCAGTATTCACCCAAAATCTTGTTGGTGACCCCCTACTGGCCAAGACAGAACTGGTTCCCTCTTCTTCTTCACATATCCAAGGGCAGTCACCACAAGTTACCCCTTCAGTGGACTTGCTCACACAGAACAAGGGGACTCAGATACACCCACAGAGGAAATCCTTGCACCTCACCCTGCAGCTGATATGATTCTGATCCCATTCAGACACCTATAGAATGAGGATGTGCTCACTGTCCTGCAGGAGGCCAGGAAACCTAACACAAAGAAATCCTATCTCTCTAAATGGAAAAGGTTTTCCTTTGGTGTCATAAAAGACAGTTGGACCTGCTGGAAAGCGATATCCCTCTAATCCTGTCTTACCTGTGTGAACTTAATGCTAACAGGACTGTCATATTCATCTGTGAAAGCACATCTGTCTGCTATCTCTGCCTGTCTTCCTCTGGAGCCTCCCCTGGCATCCAGACTCCCCGGTAAATGGTTCCTAAAAGCGGTACTGCATTTGAGACCTCCCAGGAAATCCCTCTTTTCCCCCCTGGGATCTTAACTACATATTAGAAAAACTCACACTAGCCCCCTTTGAGCCACTGACAAAGCCCCATAAAATTGTGCACATTGAAAACTGTTTTACTGGTAGCCCTAACCTCAGCCAGAAGGGTCTCAGAATTGCAAGCTCTGATGGCTATACCACCTTTTCTAATCTTCCACCTGGACAGGGTGACTCTCAGGGCTAACCTGTCATTCACTCCCAAAGTAGTGAATGACCTATCCTTGAACCAGGCCATCCACTTGCCTACCTTCTTTCCTAATCCACAGGGGATAATGAGTGAGTACTTCATTCTCTAGACAGCCACAGACAACAAAGGGTTTTATCTTCATAAAACCAAGCCCTTTAGGAAATCTGACCAACTGTTTGTCTGCTTCCACCCTTGAGCTCTGGGGAAAGCTGTGACCAAACAGACCATCTCGGTCTGGATTTCCAGGACCATTTTCTTCTGCTGCCTACACTATGGAAAGACCTTACAGAGCAATGTCAAAGCCCACTTCACCAGAACAATGGCCTCTTATGGAGCATTTTTCAAGGGGCTAGACACCAATGCCATTCTTGAGGCAGCCACTTGGTCCTCAGTGCATACCTTTACCAAAAACTACAAATTAGACCATATCTCCAGGACTAGGCCAGAGTTTGCCAGGGCTATCTTACACGGATTCCTGGAAACCTCATCCAGGCCACTCCCTATCCTCAGTGAGCTTTGGTACTCACCCACATGTAGAATACTGCAACATTGGAATAGAAGGACATAGGAAAGTTGTGTAAAATCTTACCATAACCATAGATGTCCTTCTCTTCCATGTTGCAGTATTCCTTCCCTCCCACTTTCCCCTCTTGTCAGACTGCACTTGCCCTCCTGGGTGACAATGGACAGGCTATGCCCTTACAGGACTGGCTCTGACTGGGGCCTCTTTTAGGTTCTGAGGGCTGGTGCTTGCAGACTTCAATTTTATGACCCACGTTACAGCAGCCACGTCAGACGTCCGATGCACCTAGAGGGGCTGAAAATATTTGGAAACCTGGCCGGTAGAACTGGAGAGGAAGAAGGGTAAACCCACATGTAGAATACTGCAACATGGAAGAGAAGGACATCTATGGTTATGGTAAGATTTTGCACAATTTTCCTATCTCCAGTACTATTTTATTTATATGGGAAGTTGGAGATAAGCAAGGAAGGAAAATACGTGGACATATAGGATATGTAGTTAAAATCATGCAGATTAGTACATCTGGTGACAAGACCATGCAGGTCTGCACAAGTGCAGACAACCTGAAGCAGACTACAGTGGAAAAGAGGCACTCAGGCAATTATTCTATGACAATAACCCAAGCATAAGATCTTTTAGAGAGGAGAGGTCAGGTCCCAGAGACTGCCTCTCGTATGGGACAGGCTTCCCATCCATGTGAATCTGAGTTATTCTATTACCCAGTTTAAGCGCACCTAGAACAGTGGATGGGGAATAGGAAATTTACACTAGATGTGGCAGCCATGTTCCTTATGGGCAGAGGTAGCTTATAAGTGCCTGTCCCTCAATGTCCTATTTGGTTACAGGACATCATTATTATTTTGGGAAAACTTGGCTAGGCTTAGAAAGCCCCCCCCCCCCGGGTCATTAGCCTAGTAACAATCCATGAATAAGAAGGTTGAAAGAACCATAGTAAAGTTGAGGTATTTTAAGTCCAAAAAGTTAATAAAAGACTTTCTCGAACAGGAAAATATTTCAAGTATTTTCAGGTATTTTATTAAAGGCTTTACAAAGCAGATGCATGGGGTGACTAAGATAAGATTGTATTATATGATTTCCAGGTAAACCTAGGCTTACCAAAGGTAGTGGCATTAAGAGTCTCCGCAGTTAATTCTAAATATAGAGAAGGAAGAAATAAAACTGGTAATGGGCAGTGAATGCTGGTAAGTCACCAGGGTTGGATGGTGTAACCACAGAAATATGAAAGCTGGGGGAAAGACTCTAATAAGAATATGAAATAAATTTATTGATAGTGTCTTTAAAGAGGTGGGTAATACCTGCATCCTAGAAAAAAGCAGTGGTGGTGGCTTTACCTAAAGAGGGAAAAGATCCTGCCTTGTGTAAATCATCTTCAACATTAAGTCATGATTACAAGGTATTTATATGTATGTTAACAAAAATATTGGTGCTCCAGGCATCACAAAAAGCAAAACCTGAGCAATGCTATAATAAAATGACTAAATTTGCTGCACATACCCCTTTCAGAACCCACCACTGTATAGCAACAAAAGCCTAAATTGTTTTGAACTACTCCACAAACTAAGATATACACAGTTCCTCACAAGTTGTAAAATTATCCAGCATCCACCTGCTTGTCCAGCACTAAATACACTTCTATACAACTATGTTCCTACTCGGTCATTATAATCTAATGGTCTCCAACCTATCTGCTGGGCATGGTCTGTACTCATACCCCGTTGCTATGGTGTGGAACTCCTTACCTGTAACCATTGGGTCAGTGTCTTCCTTCCATTTCCTTAAAACCATTCTGAAAGATTTCCTAGCCAAAATCTGACGTTGTTTTTGCTCAACCCCAGGATGAAATATATCCCTTAATAGGAACTACTTTCTATTCATAGCTTACACCTCCTTTCTCCCCCTTCTTCTCTCACATTCCAATTATTAATCAGTTTATCTCCCCTGACTCTCTATCTAAATATGCCATAACCCTGTTTTTTTTTCTCTCGCTTTTTAGTGCAGTTCCTGTATGTGTGTATTTTACTAACTTACATTTAACTTCTAAAAACTGGCTAAAAATTCTGTAATTAAATATTTGTCATATAAGTTGCATATGTTTTTAACCTATCACATTATATCTAATTTGGTATCATTATTAAGGCTGTAGATGCTTTTGTATTATTTTTGAAACATGTAAAACTATTGTTCTTAAAATGTTTTTGTAATACTTTGGAGGTTTTCTGTCCAGGCATCTGCACAATAGTCACCTACCAAGTCAGACTTTCCCTGTAATCTAATGTCAGATAAATAAATAAATGACGTAACATGTCTGGTAAATGTCTGAAATATTTTGAGGCAGTTCCAAATGCCTTCAGATTACAGCATAAATACAGCTAAAAGAAAAGCAATATCTATACACTGTATGTCCACATACAAACTAGTGTAACAATTTCAGTACCTTTGAGTCATGAAAAAAAATACGTCCATAGGAAAATGGCTTAGGAAAGATGCATTAGTATCAGCAAATGATATGTGGGAGGGAGCTAAGCAGAAGATAAAATAAAAGGTAAATGAAGTGGGAGATGTCCTTTATATGATTACGGTTGCAGTGTTACTAACAAGTGGGACATTTCACCAGGGATAAACACATGTCCAGCCAGGATACCAAAGCCTTGGCATCTTCCTGTCATGCCTTACTTTTGATGTATGAGCAGTGTCCCAAGGCGTGAGGTATGTAAGGGACATATAAGTGTGACGTAACTCATAACATTCTTGCCAGTAGTCCAAGCAACCTACATTTCATTGTTGGCGTCTTGCCAGTTCCATTTTCTTGGGCAGATCATCCCTGTTGGGAAATACCCCTCTTTTTGGTAACCTTTAACTAGAATTGATCTTTTTTTCATGTCAATGAAGAGTTTAAAATGTATTTTTGGGAGGTAGATCCTTACAGGGACAACTATACTAAGAGCTTATTTTGCCTAGGCGCCATTCATGATTATAGAAGCTATACTGTTTGCCAGTTTTTTTATCCTAAGAGCCATTTGTCTTCCTTTAAGGCTTATCTTGAAAATCAAAGATGAAAGGAGGTTACACAAGCTGAAACAGAGTTTGATACTTCTCACCCATACGTCCCTCCTCAGCTGAAAAAGAAGCTTAAGAAAAGCATATCCAGTGCTTCAGCTGACTGGCCAAACCCAGACATCCCCACAGTGCCTCTTGACAAGTCCTTGAACTATCTAGATTTATTGGTTACTCACTCTGTTGTGATCCTGTAGAAGGCTGAAAAGTTGCTGCCCCTTTGCATGTCCACCCCAATTGGTTAGACAGATGTCTCAGCTGGAAAGGGGGAGCCAAGGCTGATTATTTCAGAGAGACCTGAGGGCATTCTTCAGATGCTGGTGAGAGAGGGCATCCCAGTATCCCTCACTGAGGTATGTCAGGGGTTACAGCCTCCATGTTTTGTGCAAGCACCTCTTCTTTCCAAGAAAAAGTAGATAACTAAGCATATCTGTCCTCCTCCTGTCAGGGATTATCAGAAGGACTGGTATGATTTTTCTCAGGGGCTGCTCAAGGCTTTAGTTTCCCACAAGCCCCATCAGTTATTTTCCTGTGCTGTTCCTCCTCCTTTTCTTCTAGACATAGGGATTTTTCTTCAGATGAAAAAGATTTAGATTCTAAGAGGGATTCCTTGGCTTACTCTTCCCAGATTCGCTCTTCTGTTAGGGTATGCATCAGATTTAGAGGAACTTTCCTTTGGGAACACAGTGTTAAAGATAATTCAATATTTTCAGTCAGAAGACAAACCCG
The DNA here is from genome assembly GCF_019279795.1 of Protopterus annectens. NCBI lineage: Eukaryota > Metazoa > Chordata > Ceratodontiformes > Protopteridae > Protopterus > Protopterus annectens. The sequence goes on from NC_056732.1 coordinate 1,435,506,137, forward strand.
TATGATCTTTCATACATACTAGTGCCAAAACCATCAACCTTTTCTCCAGTTCTTAAGGCTCTGCAGGATGCATTTGTCTCAGCTTTTCAGAACCTCGAATCCCAGTCTCCTATCCATACAAAGCCTGACAGATTTGAAATCCCAGACGTCCACAAAATTTTTGTACAAGAATCCTTTGTCTGCTTCTGCTGTTTCACTGGTTTCTTATAAGACTACTTAACCCCTGCCATCTACCAGTGCCCAGTCTTGTGATAAGGATTGTATGGCTATTGACAGGTATGGAAAAAAGGTCAATACCTCTTCTGCTTTTGCTTTCCAAGCTCTGAACTGTCCGACACATACAACCAGGTATCTTTCGTTCTTGTTTGGAGACCTTGGAAAATATTTATCTGATTTGTAGGATTTTGATAAGTCTTATGCTATTTTGGTATTAAACTCTTGTCACTCAGGTAGATAGACATTCTTTTAAATGCAGCTATGGTGGTTGTATTCTGAATAGATTTTCATGGTTTAGGCTTCAGTCTGTTCCTGAAGATGTTAAATTTAAAATTCTAGATGTCTCTTAGAATAGATGTACTCTTTTTTGGCCTTCCTGCTGCTGGCATTTTCTCGAATCTTGAGGAGAGAGGCAAAATGCAAGATTTTAAGCAAATCTTTTTTCTCTCTTCTGCACACATTTCAGAGGAATTACCTTTACAAGTTAGCCCCTTTTTATTCAGAAGGAGCAAAAGGCCTCCCAAAAGGGTAAAGGATATTCAAAAATGAAGCCTCAAGAAAAGCCCAAGCAGGATTGTATGGGGTCTAAACCCTTTGACCCTGACCGACTATCCACCTATGCCCCCCCCCCCATCACCACCACAGCCTGCCCTGTACCCATCTTTCCAAGAAACTTTCCATATTCCTTCCAGTTTGGAATAGATCATCACAGATGAGTGGGTCCTCTTAATTCAGTACAACTACAGGATGACATGGCTTTCTGTTCTTCACAGAGCAGGCATTCCTCCAGTTCCATCAAACTAACTTGCTTTAATCCCTCCTATTTTAAAAGAGTTGTTTCTTCAGACGACCAAAGAATCAGTCCCTCCTCATCACCAGGGTACAGTTTTTTACTCAAGACTTTTCCTGGTTCCCGAAAAAGAGATAAATTGAGTCACATTCTGGATTTGTCCCATCTCATCTTATTCAAAAGGGTTCCAAAATTCAAAATGCTAGCCCTCCAGTCTCTTCTAGCCATGATTCTTCTGCAAGCATTTTTGGTACCCTTAAATATAAATTATGCCTTCCTTCCTCTCCCAGTCTGCCCCAATCACAGAAAGAACTAGGGTTTTGTGCCTTACACTTACAGTTTTGTGCTCTGTCCTTAGGTCTTTCTAATACTCCAAAGGTATTCACAAGTGCCTAGCTCCTATTATTGCTTTCTGTAGATTTCAGAGAATTCATATCTTCCCTTACTTGGCCAAACTGCATCTTCAGGCTGCTATAAGTGAAAATCTCCTTCTGGATCTCAACTTTACAATGAACCTGCAACACTATTTGGGATTCACCATAAACCTCAAGAAGCCCACTCTGGTTCTTTTCCAGGATCTGGTGTTCCTAGATTGCAGGCATTACTGTGTCAATGACTGCCTTTCTTCCTCAGGACAAAATGATGTTTCAAAAGGAATACGTACAAATCTGTTCTTACTCTAGAAGTGACCTCAGCAAGAAAGGTGATGAAAGCCTTGGGGTTTATATGAAGAAGATTCAGTGATATCTTAAATTTATCTGAGCACAACATTTCCATCCTCTGAACTACCAAATTCCTCTCTTGATTTTCATCAAGAGGTATTTCTTTGGTGAATTAAACAGTTTTCACACAATCCAGGAGTAAAAGTCCAGGATGTTTGGTGCATAAAGGACTGGAAGGGTCATATGAATATCAGTGACAGGAAAACAGTTTCTCTACTCTTTCAATCTTTACATCACCTCTGGTCTCCTGGTATATACACAAACAAGGCAGGACAGGTTTCTGCCACCTATGCAGATTTTTACTGACTGCCTGGGATATGGCCATTCAGCTTAACTTGTCCCTGCAAGCAGCTTATACTCAGTTGTAGAACACTACTCTGGCAGATTACTTGAGCATATCTCAGGCAGATCATGACAAATAGTTGTTAAAAAAGTAGACGCCATGTCTTTTTTTTGGAAGGAGAGATTCCTGTATGCATTTCCCTCCCTTACCACTAATTCCATAGGTTCTTTTTCAAAAGCAAGAATGACAAACTACAAATCTTGCTGGTGACTCCTTTTGGGCCCATACAGTTCTAGTCCCTCAGTCATCACAAGTTACCTCACAGGATGTGCTCTCTATTTCATCCAAACCTGCATACTCTGAACCTAACCTTTTGGATGATCAGATTTTGATTCCTTTTAAACGCTTTATTTTTCTGTGAGTGATCTTACAGGAAGCTAAAAAACTGCTATTAGAAAATCTTATGTTTTGAAATGGGGAAGGTTTTTATTTGATATCAGGAAAAGAACAGGACCCTTATCAGATTAGGTATACCTGACATTTGTTGTTACTTGTGTGAGTTACTTAATTCACGTGTGGCATACACCTCTATAAAAGCTCATTTGTCAGCCATTTCTGCCAGTCTTTCTTTTGATCCACTTTATGTTCATGTTTTCAGGTCATATGGTTTTATAAGGCATTGTTCATCTCAGATCAACTAGGAAATATATCCCTTTTCCTTGGAAACTAAAGTATGTTTTAGAAGAGCTAAGCCTTGCACTTTTTGAGGCAGCTTCTACCTCGTCCCTGAAGTTTTGTGTTTGGAAGACAGTCCTGCAGGTGGTTCTTACTTCTGCTAAAAGGGTTTTTGAACTACATGAACTTATGGCCTCTCCTACTCCTTTGTTTTTTTCATAATGGCAGGTTTACCCTCAGACGTAACTCACCATTCATGTCTAAGGTGAACAAAAGCTATAATTGAACCAGATTATCAACTTTCCTACCTTTTTCTCCTCCCCAAAAAACAGGGGGGAAAAGGATTCCACACTCCGTAGATGTTCACAATTTATATTTTATCTTGGCAAGACCAAGTCCATCAGGAAAATCAGACCAACATTTAATTTCCTTTCAAGGCAAAAAGTTGGGTCTTCCTGTTTCCAAACAATTTCCAAATGGATCTTGTCTGCCATTTCCTTTTGTTATTCATCCCATGGAAAAGCACTCCTTTGTTTGGCAAAGGCCCACTCTATCAGAGCTGTAGACTGTTCTAGTGCCTTTTTCAAATGTATAGCTTCTAGATTCATTTTAGCAGCATCTGTTTGGTCTTCTGTACATACCTTTACCAGGCAGTACAAAACTGATGCCTTTTGTAGAGCTGGATTTGCTAGATCCACCATACAAGGTATTTTACATTTCAGCTCAAGTTTTCATTCCTCTTCCCTTGAAATTTAGAAAGATTTGATAATCTTCCCACTTGTTAGTAATATGCAACAGGGATCATAGGAAGGGCTTAGTACAGTTATGTAAGAACTTACTATAGCAGTAGATATCCAACTCATCGCTGTTGTAGCATTACATCCCACCCTCTTTTACTATACTTTTCCTTTTCTTTATTGACCAAGGTTGCATACTTACCTTCTCCCCTTACCTGACTGACTGACACGTTCCTTTTTGTAGCTTCTTGTCTTTTTGCCTTGCTGGCTTTTGAGTCTGGGGCAAAAAAGTCCTGAGGTATTTTGCACCCATATGATGTTCATCGTGTTTCACTGTTGCAGTCAGCCAGAATTCCAAAGTCTAGGTCCGGCGTCGTTTGCTGTCGCCTCTTCCCTTAAGTCAGTGTGCCAGTGCACCAAGGGTATAAAAGATGCAGCTGACATCATTTTCTTCAGTCTTTCTTGCCGTGCGGTGCCCGAAGCAAAAGCAGTTCGCAAGTGCCGGTCGGCCGACTCCTGAGATTTTCAAATCCGAATTTCAGAACCAAAGTCTTCCTTAAAGCTAAGTACCCCATTGGGGAAACTTTTTTCTTGCTCCAGACCTATGTCAGAAAAAGTTAACAATTGTATTTCTTGTGGGAAGCAAATACCTTATAAGGATTTCCACTCTTACTGTATTCCTTGCCTAGGCCCTGATCACAACGTTGCTAGCTGTCGGTTTTGTGCTAGATTTAACCAACGCACTATCATGCATCGGTTCGATTTTCATTTCATTACTTTGGCCAAAGATTTAATTATATAATGCCGTCAGACCAGCCCACAACTGGAGTTTACAAAAAAAGCAAGGACAAGGAAAAGGATAGGCATCCGAGGTCCAAAACCGATGACGAAGCCTCTGCTAGGCCAGTCGCCGGTTCACCGGTTCTCAGTGAGGTGCTTTCGCAGCCCCTGGCGCCCGCTACCTCAGAGCCACAGGCCGCTTCAGACTCCCACGTGGAGCCGACTGGGCCTCTGGAAACTCAAGGTATTGGACACTCGGAAATCATTCCCTCAGATGGGTCCGGAGCCGCTGAGCAGGCATCGGCTTCTGAGGGTGTCTTCAGACCTACACAAATTTATATTAAGCCAACTTCAGCTTTAAAGACAAAGAATAAAGCAACTCTAAAGACAAAGAAACAAGTACAGCATTCTCCTTCTCAGACTTCCATGCCTAAAAAACAGATGCTCAAAATGGCCGAAGACCTAATTAGTTTGATCAGGGGTTCCCATCCCCCTCCTGATAAAAGGCCTAGGCGAGAGACAGAGTATGATTCTTCTGATCAGGTTTCTATTTTCTCTGATTCCTCTTCTGAACAGGATTACTCCATGCTTCCCTATGAGGATTCTGATGCTGAAGAATCCATTCCTTCAGCCTCTCCTCCTGAGGATTATTCTTTTGGGGAAACCCTGCATACCATGAGGGAGCATTTCAAATGGGAGAGCCAAGATTATTCTGAATCTAAGAAAAGGCTCAGAGACTTTCTGCTACTTCCTCAGCACAGACCCCTTGCTATTCCACCTGTCCTGGATATTGTAGATGTATTTTCAGAGTCCAGCCTGTCCTCTGACTCTTTCCCCCTGCACCTGCTAAGCCAGACAGGTACTACAGGGTCCCGGATTCTCATAAATTCCTATATAAAAACCCCGCTGCTGACCCAGAAACTGTATCTCAGTGTCCCAAAGGGGTTAAAGCTTCTACTGCAAAAAACCCTGTCCTCTCTGATAGGGATTCTAGGGCTGTAGACAGATGGGGGGGGGTCTACACTTCTGCTACCCTGGCTGTAAGGGCTTTAAATTGTCAGTTTCATATGCTTAAATATCAGCAATATTTAATGTCACTGCTTAAACAGAAATTGTTGACAAATACTGAAGGTTCAGAGAACAAGGAATTGCAGGATTTATTGCATGCAGTTGAACAATTGGGAAAGCATACTTTGCAATGTGGTTATGATTCACTGGAGGCCTCTTGCAGGGCCGCTGTTACAGGTTCTGTTATTAGAAGGCATGCTTGGTTAAAGGAACAGAATCTGCCTGATCATGTTAAAGCAAAATTATTAGATGCACCATTACAGCACGATACTTTGTTTGGTTCTAAAGCAGAAGAGGTGTTGAAAAAAATGGAGGATAAAGCAAAATCCATGCAGACAGTCAAGGATTTCTTACAGGTGCAACCACCCAGGTTTAGCAAGAACTGGCCTTCTAAAAATTGGTCCTTTCCAGTGTCAGACAGACCACAAAGAGGCAGATACAGGCATCCCAGAGGCAGATCTCAGATCATACAGGCCTAAACAATGGGGTGCTCCTACCTCCAAAAGCGAAGGAGACACATCTCAACCTTACGGGAAACAGTCCCAATGACTTTCTTCTACCAGATCCAAGCACTTTTCTTTTGGCAGCCCCCTTAGGGGGAAAACTAGCACTTTTTTCATCAAATTGGCAAATCGTTACCCAGGACAAATGGGTCCTGAACATAGTGTCCCAAGGCTACAGGTTCCATTTCCACACCCTACCAAGGTCAAAAGGTATGCCAGACCTGCCACACAATGGGCAGAGACACAAAAACAAATTACAGCTCTCATGGACATGAGGGCCGTTCAGCAAGTACCACAACAAGAGCAGGGGCAAGGATTTTACTCCAGACTATTTCTAGTACCCAGAAAGGACAAAACCTGGAGACCAATATTGGACCTGTCAATTTTAAATACGTTTCTGGAAGTTCCAAAATTCAAGATGTTGACTCTACAGCAGCTACTGCCCATGCTGGGCAAGAAGGCTTGGCTCGTAACTTTGGACCTAAAAGAGGCATACCTGCATGTCCCAATCAGACAATCTTGCAGAAGTTACCTCAGATTCATAGCAGGCTCAATGCATTACCAATTCTCTGCACTGCCATTTGGCTTATCTACTGCGCCCAGGGTCTTCACAAAATGCCTGGCACTAGTAATTGCGTTTTACAGACAAAAAGGAAATCAAATATATCCCTACTTAGATGACTGCCTAATTCAAGCAGAGAACAAAGACATTCTTCTGAAGCATCTGGCATTTGTAAAAAGATTACTAATTGGCCTAGGGTACACATTAAACGAAAATAAATCAAAACTAGTGCCCTGTCAAGCGATAATATTCCTGGGTGCAAACTTAAATACAACTGCCCAGATGGCTTATCTCACGCCAGACAAACAAAATCATCGGACTACTTACTTCAAGAAACTGGCAACAAAAACCCACTTATCTGCAAAGAAAATCCTGCAGGCCTTGGGTTTCATGGCATCTTGCATTCTACTAATTCTATATGCCAGACTGCGTATGAGGAAAATACAATGGTACCTAAAAAGTGTTTGGACTCAGCATTGCCACAGCCTAGAGACAGTAATTGCACTCATTCCCTGCCTATAACAGGAGTTTCGATGGTGGGCAGAAGCCTGTCACCACAACAAAGGTCTGCCATTCAGTTTACCCACAGCCAGACAGACACTGACAACGGATGCATCAGATTATGCCTGGGGGCCCATATGACAGGAAAATGTATTCAGGGCACATGGCCTGCAAACCAGATGCATCTTCACATCAATCAAAAAGAGATGCTAGCTGTTCAAAAAGCCCTGACAGCTTTCAAGGACCTGCTTCATCCAGGACAGTTACTGAGAAAGACGGACAACACTACGGTCATGTGGTACATAAACAAGCAGGGAGTTGCACATTCCTACCCCCTCTGCAGACAAGCAATGACCTTATGGGACACAGCATTGGCTTTTCAAATTCACCTGCAAGCTCAGTTCCTGCCAGGAAAAACAAATGCTCTGGCAGACGATCTAAGCAGAAACCTCATTGATCCCCACGAATGGAAACTGGATCCACAAGTCTTCAGCATGATAATAAGGAAATGGGGATGCCCAGACATAGATCTCTTTGCCTCCCCTCACAACTGATAATTGCAGAGATTTTGCACAAGGATTTATCACAAGCAAGCATGGCAAGTGGATGCCCTATCCTTCAGCTGGAAAAATCTAACGGTTTATGCTTTTCCCCCACTGCCTCTCCTTCCCAGGGTACTCCTAAAGGTCAGACAAGAGAAGCCAAAAATGATACTGATTGCACCAGACTGGCCAAACCAGCACTGGTACCCAATCCTAAAGAGATAGTCTCAAGGTCCAGCATGGATATTGCCTCAAAGTTCTCACTTGCTGACCCGACAAAACAATCAGATCCTGCACAGCCAACTCAGGACCTTAAATCTGGCAGCATGGTGGATAATTTAGCCATTCAGAACACTCCTCTTTCAAAAGCTGTTATGGATGTTATCTTGGAGGCCAGGAGGCCCAGCACCAGAAAATCTTATGCAGAAAAATGGAAGACATTATGTGCTTGGAACCAGGAACAAGGCATTGACATGTGTGTACCAAATATCCCTCAGATTTTACATTACCTAACTGAGATGCTGAACAAAGGCCTTTCCTTCTCATCAATTTATGCCTCTGCCATTTCAGCCCATTGCAATATGGAACCACCTATTTTTTCTCATCCTTTAATAAGGCAGTACCTCAGAGGGGCCAAAAACATTAGGCCTCCAAGGAGAGCATCAATTCCGGCCTGGGACCTCAATTATGTTTTGGAAAAACTCACACTGCCTCCTTTCGAGTCAGCATCAACAGCAGATATAAAAATCTTATCCTGGAAAACAGCTCTGCTCCTAGCAATGATCTCTGCAAGGCAAGTCTCGGTGTTACAAGCACTCATGGCTGTGGAACCTTTCATCATTTTTCATCCAGACAGGGTTTCTCTGAGGACAAACCCTACATTTATGCCTAAGGTGGTGACCAGTGTAGCCCTTAACCTAACCATTCATATGCCAACCTTTTATCCTAATCCACAGAACAGGGGTGAGAAAATTCTGTATTCTTTGGACATACACAGGCAGTTACGCTTCTACTTGGACAGAACTAAAGCTTTCAGAAAGACTGAGCAACTTTTAGTGTCATATGCTGCAGGATCCCAAGGAAAGGCTATCTCAAAATGGATAGGCCATTGCATCCGTTTCTGCTGTTTTCAACATGGCAAACTAGTGCCTAAGGGCATTGGCCTCATTCCACCAGAGCAGCAGCCACTTCAGCAGCCTTCCTCAGGGGAGTACCAACCAAAGAAATTTTAGAGGCTGCAACTTGGAGTTCAGTGCACACCTTCACAAAGCACTACCACTTACCTCTTTAGTCTAAGTCCAGAGCAGGCTTTGCCACTGCAGTTCTGCAGGGCCTCATAGCCTCTCCTAATTCTATTTAGCCCAGCCACCCTTCCTTAGGTTTGGGATTCAACGCAAGAGTAATGACTGCAACAGTGAAACAAGATGAACATAGTACAGTTGTGTACTTACCATAAATGTAGATGTTCGAGTGTATTCACTGTTGCAGTCCAGGTTACCCACCCACCATCCCCCTTTTCTTTGCTGGGACTTATCTGCACTTCACTATCCTATACATCCTTTTTGGTGTATTTGCTTGTAGATGAAGAAAATGTTATTTTTGTACATGCATTTTTATTGGCATATTTTTCAGCCTACCAGTTTGGGGACATCTGGGGCAAGAAAAACTGAAGAAAATGGTGTCGGCTGCATCTTTTATACCCCTGGCGCACTGATGTCAGGGAAGAGGCGACGGCAACCGACGCCAGACCTAGACTTTGGAATTCTGGCCGACTGAGGGTAGCCTGCCAGCAGGATAACCCAAGAGTAATGACTGCAACAGTGAATACACTCGAACATCTACATTTATGGTAGGTACACAACTGTACTTTCCTTATTTACCTCATAGTTTTGACACACTTTGGTCATATGTCAAATGTACAGTGCAAGAGGAAGACATCCTAGGCTTTAGTATTCTGGCTGGATATATGGTTATCCCTGACTGCATGTCCCACTTGTTAGTGATACTGCAACAGTGATCAGTTGGACATTACTGTTATGGTAAGTTCTTATACAACTATATTTTCTTGATTATAACTCTGGATAGTAAGATACAGGCAGTGAAGATGTTTTTGGTCCCATTGATTTTGTATGTTGCTCAGGAAAAAGGATTTTTTTCTATCAACTGGATGATACATTGTGGCAAGAAATAAGTAAGGAAGTGAAGAACTTTGTTTGGGAAAAAAAGATGCCTAGGGTTAAGTGGAATAAGATGATCCTAGTGACAACTGACTTCCAAAATGGCTGCAGACTGAGCAACAGCTTAGCTTCAGTTGTCCATCTGTGACAACAGAAGCTGAGAAATGACAGCCAGTGATGTTATCTTGAGCAAAATTTAGTTACTGGCTAGTAAGTGCACTGCCTGGATGCTTGCAAAGAAGAAACTAAGAGAGCCTGAAAGAAAATAAACTAGAAAAGGTGAAGAGAAAACACTGACTGGGAAGAATCCTGCAGCTGTTCAGCAAAAAGCAGTTCAACCTCCAGCTTTGGTGCAAGACATGGCTTCCAGTAATCTAAAGGACAAAATAAGACAAATGTGCTCAGAGCTGATTAAAATAAGTGAAACACTGAAGAAGTGTATTAACTCAAATAACAAAATGCTGGGTAAAAAAAAATAGAAGAAGCTTGGAAAATGTATTCATGTGAGCTGATAAAACTGCAAAAATCAAAAGTCAAAATGAAGAAAAGGCTGTCTGAGAATGCATAAGAATAGATATTTCAAAAATGGTTGAATTAGAGGATAGAGCATGTGGGGAGAATCTGAGATTTTCTGTCGTACCAGAGAAACCGGAATGAACAGACTGTTAATTTTATGAGCGCACAAGTAAGCAATTGGACTGATATTACACAGCAGGAGCTGTTAATTGAAAGGCCACATCAAGTGTTTGCTGTAGCCATGAGAAAGCAGCCAAAACCTTTATTAGTAAAGATGAAAACCTAGTAGCAGAAAGTGTTGATCCTGACATAACTGTAGCAAAAGGGCAAAGTATTAAACGTTGGAGATAGTAGAATGTTTGTAGAAAGTAATTAATCACTGTACACCATACGTACCTACATACATACACACATGAATACAAATATTTCAAGCACGGTCATTAATGCCCTTCTAGCTTGCCAATACCAGGCAGAAGAGAAGCAAATTTATTCTATTAATCAGGGAATGCTGAGAGACAGGTGTGAGATTTAAGCTGCTGTCTTCAGAATATTTTTTCCTGGAGGATCAAAGTCATTTTTTGAATCAGAACAGGCTAAGGAGGAAATGCAGAAATCTGTCCAACAAAAAATGAGCCATTAAGCAGAATAATTTGCATCCTTCTGATAATAAAACACACAGACTTTGCTAGTGAAACTTTTCCACTGTTCCAAAGGAAAATGATTGAGAGGCAGAGACAGAAGTTGACCAGAGGAATCCAGAGTACAGTGGAATTGAACAGGAATCTGGAGTTGGGAAATGGAGATGAAAAGGAAGAAAACGAGCAACACAGAATTTAGTGAATAAATGTAAGACCGTAAAGCAACAATTGCATTAGGAAAATATGACTGTATAATCATAAGTGGAAAGAGTGGACTTTCTCTGCTTTATTAAACTTGTGGGGAACTGAAAAGTGTTTGCCTTCATGTCATTAATGTTTGAAAGGACTCTGAGTGGAAGGGAAAAAGAAGAAAAAAGGTAACTGTACATAAAATTCTGTTCTTAACCGTATTTCTATGCAACTTCTTACAGTATAAATTGCATATTTTATAGTATTTTAGTTGTTCTTGTATGTTACTAAGTTATTAATTAAATAGATGCTTTTTTTCTTCTTCCTCTTCTTTTTGGTAATAAGAAATGTAGGCATTACAGTGCGAAAAGAGAAGAAAAGCTGGATAAAAAGCATGTTTAAATTAATAGGCTTTTTAAATTAAAAAGGCTGTTTAAATAGGTGGTGTTGCAGTGGGGAGGTTAAAAGTACACAGATCATAATATATGTAGAGATTATATGTTTTCTCTTACTTTTACATAGATGAATATCTAGATTAAGACCCTTGTCTTAATCTAATAACTAATTTTAATTGAAAACAAGTAAATATTAGAACAAGTGTAATGATAAGTTTTCTTTTAGCAGTAAATGTTTCAGTTTCTCTTTCAGGCTGTAGCAGAGAACTGCATTTTTCTTTTTTCTCTTATGCTTTCATGGACAGACTGTGATAGTAGGGCAATAAAAGGCAGAAAGAATAGTTATGTAAAATCTTACTGTAACCATAATGTCCTTTTCTTCACTGCTGCAGTATTCTTAACCTGAGGGATCTCCTGCCTGAAGGCGACCTGACGTCAAGTATGCAAAAGTCTTATATTACTGTAAGGTATATGGGACATTGCATGTAGGCTGCTGTCAGACATCGACCATAAAAGTGACATGCGCATGTCCCAGGAGGAATGCCAGACTAAAGATGTAGAAGGTCAGTACATCCAAGCAGAACAATAGACCAGGGGGGAGGGATAGAATACTGCAGCAATGGAGAGAAGGACATCTATGGTTTTGGTAAGATTTTACACAACTATCCTATGTCCTTCTATTCACTTGCTGCAGTAGTCTTAACGTGAGGAAGAGTGCCAAAGCTCAAGAAGGAAGGGAGGAGGAAGGAACAGAGGAGCTCACAATGAAACCATAAAAATGGCAAAGCCAGCTCTGGATCCGTAAATGCCATCCAGTTTGTAATGCTTGCTAAAGGTATGGATAGAAGACCAGGTGGCTGCTTCAAGGATGACATTGTTATCTAGGCCCTTGAAGAATACCTTAGAGGAAGCCACAGCCCTGGTAGAGTGGGCTTTCATGGGTGAAGGGAGAGTCTTTCCATGGAGTGTGTAACAAAGGCAAATAGATTTTAAAATCCAAGAAGAAGTAGTTTGCTTGGAAAGAGGTAAACCTAGAGCCCTGGGATGAAAGTTCACAAATAGCTGATCAGATTTCCTGATAGCTTTAGTCTTGTCAGGTAAAACTTAAGCTGTCTGTGTACTTCTAAGAAGTGTAGTACTTTCTTACTGTGGTTTTGTGGAGAAGGGAAGAAGATAGGTAATTGGATGGATTTTTTAAGGGATAACTCATTAACCACTTTTGACATAAAGGAAGGATTTGTTCTTAAGTATACAATATGCTTATGAAATACCAAGAATGGGGGCACCACCATAAGAGCTTGAAGCTCCAACACCCTTCTGGCTGAGGTCAAGGCCACTAGTAAAGCAGTTTTCCAAGAGCGATGTTTCAGGGAGGCTGAGCATGCAGGGTCAAAAGAGGCCTAGGTCAGTTTTTGTATGACAAAATTAAGGTCCCAAGGAGGAGGAATAGGTTTCCTGGGAAGCCTAATGTGAAGGATGCCCTTATGGAATTGTTTCACCTCAAATCTGGACGCTAGAGGGGAGGAAGAGGCAGACAAGCAGAAATAACTGACGTGCTTTGACAGAGGAGTAAGCCAAGCCAGCAGAGAGCAGTTCACAAAAGTAAGACAGAACCACTGGGATTCCCACAGTCAGTGGGTCTTGGTTCTTAGAGAGAACCAGAATGAAAATCTTTTCCACTTGGAAATGTAAGTTTATTGTATTGAGTTTTCTGGCCTCCTGCAAAACCTTGAGCATGACCTCTGTGAATAGTTGTCTGAAAGGGATTGTAATCCTATCACCCACAGTGTCAGCTGTAGCATTGGCATGTGGGGTGTATTAGGGATCCTTTGTTCTGTGTGGGTAGGTCCACTCTGTGGGGTAACTTGTGGTGATGGCCCTTGGCTAAATGCAGAAGGAGGGGGAACCAGTGCTGCCTTGGCCAAAAGGGAGTCATCAGCGGGATTTTTGGTTGGTTTTGTAGAATCTTGAACAGAGCATTTGGTGTTAGAGGAAGGGGAGGGAATGCACACAGAAGCATCTCCTTCCAGGAGAAGGAGAGAGCATCTATTTTCCAAACCAGAGGATTTTGGACTCTGACACAACATTTTGGAAGTTGTCTGTTCAGGGAGGAGGCAAATAAGTACCCCATTGGTGTACTGTATCCAAGAACATGTCCATGTGAAGCATCCATTCAAGGGATTGAGTCAGGGATCTGCTTAAGGAGTCTGCCACAAGATTCTGGCTGGAGGAGAATGTACACTGCCCAAATAGACATGTGGTATTGGGCCAGAAATTCCCATACCAGAAGAACCAACCTACAGGAGATAGGATTTGGTCCCCCCTGCTTGGTCACATACCAGAGGACTGTCATGTCTGTGAACAGTTGTAGAGGGCCAAATTCCCTGACCTGTAAATTTGCTCAAGGATGCTCTGCAGCCCATGTCTGATGTGTCTGTGTAGAGTTCTAGGACTGGGATGAGAGGATGCAGGGATAGACCTGGATTTAGGTCTGTCTGATGTATCCAGCAGAGTAATTCCCTCTTTAGGCAAGGAATGAGGAGGACTTGGTATTCTAGTGGGTGAGAATGCTGGATCCACACTGATCTGAGGAACGACTGGAATTTTTTCATGTGGAGTTTTGCCATTTGTACCATGGGGATGGTAGAAGCCATGAATCCCAGCACCCTGAGTAACTCCCTAGGGGTGATGTGACTTAAGGGGAGAAGGGACTGAAAGAAGGACTGAAGGTCCTGCACCTTCTGAGATGGAAGTGACAGTCTCATAATGTCTGCCTGTATTCGACAACCCAGGAAAATGTGGACAGGTAAAGGAGTGTGGACTGACTACCTGTAGTTGATGGTGGATCCTAGTTTTCTGAGAAGCAAAATGGGGGTCTCCAAGTTTTGGAGTACAGTGTGTGAATTTGGGGCCTGTAAAAGCAGATCATCCATTTATGGGAAAATTTGGATGCCCAAAAGTTTGCAGGTTCACTGGAGCCAGGCATTTTGTGAATACCCTTAGTGCTGTAGAAAGACCAAAGGGCAAGACAGAGAATTGAAAATGCTAGGAGCCCATAGAAAAACCTACGAATTTCCTGAACCTGGGGTGAATGGTGATGTGAAGGTAAGCATCTTTTACATATAGAGATGCCATGTATCCTTGTGGAAGGATAAGGGGGGAATATTGTATGGACTTTTAACATACTGAAGGTAGGAACCATTGGGGAGGTGTTAAGATGGGATGAATCAAATATTGGTCTCCAGGGGCCATCCTTTCTAGGTACCAGGAACATTCTTGAATAGAAGCTTTTTCCCCTTGAGGATTGAGAGACCTTTGAGTGGAGCCCTGTTGCCGAAGCTCCAAAAGGAGTCTTGGGAAGAGGGGTGACTGCTCTCGGGGGGAAGTTAAAGGATGCCCCTGAAGGTAGGGATGAAGTACCAAACCATGAAATATCCTTTTTTTGATTATGGAAAGAACCCAAGTATCTTGGGTGATGTTTCCCAGACCCCATGAGCATTGGACAGATGAAGGAAATGAGGGGAAAGGGTCCATCTGCAGGGTAGTCACAGTCCTTTCCTGACAAACAGGGAGTCCATCTTTGTTGTGAGGATGGTTGAGAATGCCTTGGCTTCTGTTGTCTCTTGACTCCTCTGGAAGACTTACTGGAGGGGTGTTGAGTGCATCTATGGATGAAAACAGGCTTTGAAGGGAAATTCCTGTGAAACCTGGGCACAGGAGAAACCAGGATGTGTTTCAACTCCCTGAGTTCCTTGTTTTTTTCCTGTAGGGACTTATATAAGGCCTCACCAAATAAGGCTGAATTGTCTATTGGTGCATCCATTAACTTAGATTTGAAGTCATTCTGGAGAGGCAGCAGTCTGAGTCAGGAAAATCTTCTAAGAAGTGAACCAGTAGCAACTGCTCTGGCAGAAGCCCTCCGCAGTATCGTAGCTGCATTTAATGGAATGTTGTGCTATCTGGGAAGAAGCTCCCAGGACAGATAGAGCTAAGGTTTTTCCATCTGAGTCTGGAAGATCTGCAGTGGCACTAGATGCCTGAGACAAAAACTGTAAGGCGTACTTGTCATATTTGTCTGGTAATTAATGGCCCTGAAAGCCAAGGTGGCTGATGTATAGGCCTTTTTGCCCAGTCTCCCTAGGGTTGTACTCTTTTTGTCTGATGGAAGAGGATTAGAGGAAGGAAGCATCATAGAAGATTTGTCTCTTGCTACAGAAATAAATGCTGCGTCTGCAGCAGGGCAACTGAAGAGGAATCTACAATCCTCAGGGACCTTGTAGAAGTAGTTTGGCTTCTTGGGGGCTGGGGCCTGGGAGTCAGGAGTTTGTGAAGCATTGTGAATAGCATTCAGAAATGCAGGATGCACCGGATGAAGTGCAGAGAGGGCCAGGGCTATCAACTTGTAGTAGTTGATAATATCTTTTCTGGACTTTGGAAATTTGGGAAGTATCCTATTTGAAAAGTTCTCCCATTTTCAGGAGAGTTTCACCAAAGGATATCTCCTTCATTGGTGAGTCAGCACATACTGACTCCTGTTCAGGGCAAACATATTCCTGCAAGGAAGGAATTTGTGTGGAATAATCCAGATATTCCTCTTCATCAGAGGAAAAATCATCAAATGAGTCATTTTTCTAATTCTTTTTTTGATAAGGTTGGGAAGCAACTGTACATGCAGGCTGAGAAGAAGGCAGTTTGAGTGCCATAATGACCTGAAATAAACTTTGAGAAAATGCCTGCCAATCTGAAAGGGCCTCTATGGTAGGAGACAAATGCTTAGTGTTTTTTTTTTTTTCTTTGCAAGTGAAACGATCCTATGCAATGTCCCAGGACCAGACAAAGGCCTACATTCAAATGTATCAGACTGTAACTCCTCTCTTGCTAGGGTGCGAGGTAGCCACCTAGGTTCCCCCATGACATCCTGGTCAGACGTCTATTCGACCTCCACAGAAGTGCTCACTGCTGAAGTCAAGGTGACCTCAGAACTGGACTCGGCCTGTGAATCCGTGCCTGAAGTTGGACGACCTTCTGGGTTGATGATCACCTTGAGAGATGTTGGAGGTGCAGCAGAAAGTCTTGGCCTTGTGCTTCACCAGCTCAGCGTCAGACCCTGAGGTACCTTCCATACGCTTATGATAAGATAGACCAGTTTAATGCACACAGTTAAGCACTTTCGTCAAAGTAGATCCAAAAGACTTCTTCAGAACAAAGTAACACAATCCTCTACAACATTTAAATATCCCTCCCAAAAGTCACATGTTCAATTTAGCTAGTAAAAACACTTAAGTCATTAAATATAAAAAGCCTTCAGATTTAAAACACTTGAAAAACTTTGAAACCACCATGGCTGATTTGCTTTGTAGAGGCTTCAAGTTTTGTACCTACCACCCAGAATCAAATCGAGAGCCTTATCATTGACTTAAAATTGTTTGTTCGAAAGTTGAACTTTAGACTTTTATTTAATGATATTAAGGTTTGAATGTTGGTCAAATACTTAGAAGGAGTAGTCTGTTCAACCGACCTATTCCCTTGCCCTTAATAGCCTTTGAGAAATTGTGTGAGTTTGATTTTAGGAACCTGCTTTCCAAGTTTCACACTAAAAAGTTTAACAGCCTCATAGGGGCTGAAAATGAACTTTTAAAACAACTTTGCTCTAACAAAAACTATTCAGGTTATGAAACCCAACAAGGGAGGGGGGGGGGTGTTGTAGTGATGGATGTTGAGGACTACCTTAACAAAATGTCTTTGCACTTAAGTGACAGTATTTTTTATGAAGAAACCTCACTCAAAATGGTTAACATTGCTTATTCTAGAATAGATTGGTTACTCCAGGATATGTTAGACCAGGGCTAGATTGGTTAGATTGGTTATGGCCTGTGGTCCCTGCTTCTGGTTAAATTTCCTGTTGTCCCTTCTATGTTTGGACTTCCCAAGATCCATAAAGATTTGTGTGACTCTCCATTAAGACCTATTGTTAATGCTTCTAGGTCCAAAATTCATCCCTTGGCAAGGTATGTTGATGTCAAGACTAAAAAATGTTTTAAAGGGATGTTCACACATCTGTAAGGATTCTTGGGATTTTTTAAGTAAAGTGTCTGAGGTTTGTTATGATGATAATTTGATTTTCTGTACCATTGATGTTAACAATCTGTTTAATGTTATTGCCATTGAGACAGGGCTTGATTGGTTTCATGAATTCTTGGTGGAAAAGGGATTTTTTTGTAACAATGAGATAAACACCTTGGACTTGATAATGGAACTTGTTTTAAAAAACAATTTTGTGTACATAGACATTACAATCTTCAAAGGAAAGGGGTGGCAGTGGGGGCCACTTTTTCCCCCATTTTTGCCAACATTATTATGTTAATATGGGAGACTAAATACTTTTTAAATTCTTTTGGGTCTTCCCCCCTTGGAGTTTTTATCTCAGGTTTCTGTATGACATTATTATTTTTGGAAGGAATCTGAGGGTGAACTACAACACTTCACTGAGTATCTTAACCAAATCACCACCTTTTTGAAGTTTAGTACCACATGGGGTAAAAATGAAATTTGTTACTTAGATGTCCATCTTTCTAAGGACATTGTGAGGAAAAGATTTGTAAGCCAAATTTATAGAAAACCTACTTTTTCGAACTGTTACTTGCACTTTGATTGCTGCCATCCATTACATCAGAAGAAAGGCTTGGTAAAGGCTCCATTTGTTCCCCTTACCAGGATGACTTCTGAGGATAACACTTTTTTAAGGGAAGCTAACACACTTTCTAACATGTTTTTATCTAGAGGGTATCCAAAGGCTCTGGTAGAGGCAGTTTATTCTGAGGTACAAAACAAGAGAGTTAGGGGTTTTTACACTCCGTTATTGCCTGACAAAGAGACTAGTACACATGTTTTTTCGAGGGTGACTAATGCAGTGGTAAATAATTCCTCTTATGTATCTTTCATTACCACATACACCCCTGAGTGTCCACAAATGTATAAAACCTTGAGTACGTACAGGCACATTTTTTCAGTATACAAGGTGTTACAAGGGATACATAAAGAGGGGGTGAGGATGGTTTACAAAAGAGGGAGATGTTTCAAAGAAATTCTGGAAGCAACCCCCCAGGACAATAACTTAACCCCCCAGGACAATAACTTTATCTCTGTTAGGAGGAAATGTATCCACAAATGTGGGTTTTGTAACCACTGCAGGTATTTGATTGAACTCAATAAAGTTTATGTAAATGGAATGGTGATTTATATGCATTTTTGTAGTAATTGTAACACCAAGGATATTGTTTACCTTGCCCTGTGTAAAAACTGTAACTGTTTTTATGTTGGAAAGACACAACGAAAGTTGAAGGAACGGTTTTATGAACAATGCCTTGGCAAAACATGTATTTGAGAACCCTAACCATGAATTTGGGTTTATAGCCATTGACCATGTTACCAGGGACATCGGGGGGGGGGTCCATGGAATGATGTACTAGAACTAAAGGAATTGAAGTGGCAGATTAAGCTCAATGCATGAGTTTTTCCTGGGCTTAATGAAAGCATTTCCTTAAGTGTTTTTAAGCTGCGGTCTTTTTATATTTAATGACTTAGTGTTTTTTACTGGCTAATTTGAACATGTGACTTTTGGGAGAGATATTTAAATGTTGTAGAGGATTGTGTTACTTTGTTCTGAAGAAATCATTTGGATCTACTTTGACGAAAGCGCTTAACTGTGCACATTAAACTGGTCTGTCTTATCCTTGTTGTGGATGGCTCATTTGTTCCTGTGTTGATCCTCCATACGCTTATCTAGTAGCTTAAGCCATTGGTTCTCTAAATGTATAACAAGAGAGGAAAGCCTGCTTCTAAGAGCCTTTGGAACAAAGGACTGGCAAATACTACAGGACTTGTGGTCGTCATTAGGGCCTAAACAGAAGAGACGCTGAGAATGGCTGTTCTTGTGTGGAATTTTTCTTCCATACTGGCACTTGCCCTTCTTGGATGTCATAACCAAAACAGTAGTAAGAGATAAAAGATTCCCCAACGAGGTACTTATCTGGCAAAAGGCTGAATTTGCAAGTGCTGAAACAATCAGACCAATGGTCAGAATGGTGTTCTGACTGGTGGCAGAAAAGTTCTGAGGATGGCACATGTGTACATCACGTTTATGGCCTATGTGCAATATCCCACGTTACCCTACAGTAGTGTAATATGCTTGTATACTGGCTAATGTCAGGTCTCCTTCAGGCGGGAGATCCCTTAGGTTAAGAATACTGCAGCACAAGAATAGAAGGACATCAGTGGTTTCTTCAGGGATAAAAGGGAATGACACCTGAAATCATGCAAATTGCTTTTTCCATCTGGGGAGGGGGAGTAAAGATAAAACAAAGAAACATACATCAGTTAGTGTAAGTTGAAGCATTGGCAGTAACAGGTATCTTAGCATGAATAACCTCAGTTTCAGGTTAATTATCACCTGTGTTAGCAGCTATTTGGTCAAAAATTCCTATTAGGATGGTTAGACTGCATTATTTCATGATGTACATAATTATGTGTATTTGTATTAAGCTAACAAGTTCTGGGGGTGTTTTCTGATGGTTTTTATTAAAACAAAAAGTCTTATAAAATGTGACATAGGTTCCTATGTTTATGATAAAAAATTGTATAGAGGGTTAACCTGTCAAACATTAATGAGTGAGTGTACCACAAAAGCTGGAAATAGATATTTAAAAAAGGCTGCCATATGTAATAGGTAGGAATATGACTGTTACCATAATGACACTTTTCATGTTATCTTGGAATGTGAATGGTCTCCTAGGTATAGACAAAAAGGAAGGAATGCTTAATTGTATTACGAAATGCAGAGTGTAACTGGCAATACTACAGGAGACACATTCGGAAAGAACTGAGCATGTGAATTTGATAAAGGATGGATTTCAGGATGGATATTCTGCAGAATATCAAGGACAAAAGAAAAGAGGAAGAGTACTTATATTAATTACTAGAGGAAATCCGGTAGTGATAGAAGAGAAAAAAAAAACATAATAATGGCAGGTTTGTAGTAGTAAGGGGCTACTGGCAAAGTACGAGGATTACACTGGCATGCATTTATATTCCACTTAAAACTGCTTTTATGGAGCTTAAAAAAATGGGGAGAAATAATCAGTTTTCAGAAAGGAATATTACTTCTAGGTCAGGACTGTAATTTGATCTGCAAAAATGTGGAGGTATGTATGGGGCCTAGCAGGGAAAATATAACATTTTGAAGAAATATATGAAAATATTTGGTAAGAAAGCCGTGAATTCAGTAGTAGGAACTTTTGAGAGAATTAGTTTACATATTATTCCCCAAGGTACATTAACTTGGCTAGAGTAGACAGAATTGATATTTCCCAGGAGCGCATGTGTATTTAACTGAGAACTTTGGTGCACATCCAGTAACTATTTCTGATCCATGTGCCAATAATTCTGATTAAGAAGTAATAAGAATTAGAGGGGCTGACAAAGTTTCAAGTATTACAAAATAAGGGGAATCTCACAGAACAGGAAGAGGTACAATTGCAGAGTGCTAAAGAGAAAAAGAGGGTGTGTCTAGATAATATGCTTGCATTTAGAAAGTTAAGCAACTATTTTTTGGTTGTAACTAGAGTTGCACCTTTCACTGTGATGAAAACTGGACTTAGGCCACACACCTCCCACAAAGCCGTCCATGTCCCACCCATTTTTATGATGTCATCATCACATTAGACTAGGAGGAGCACCCTCTTTTTCCATTCAGGTTGCCTTTTTTCTAGTGGATTTACTATGCTTTTTGTAAAAAAAAAAAGCATAGTAAATCCACCAATGTAACAAACTCCTATAGTCTGTTTCTTTCTTTAAAACAGAATACTGGAGTGTATACAATGTTTTCCAGACTACCGGGCAATCAGTTTAATTTTGGATAGTTTGGAAAAAAACATATAGGTGGCAACACTAGCAATAATTCCAGAGCACAAAAACTTTTGGCCTAATGACTTAGGCAGCAGAAGGGGCTTTTGCCAAACTTAAGAAACCTATGACAAGAAGAATAAACAGAGATCCTGTAGAAATATTAGAGATATTTCAGAAATGTTATGAAAATGTTTATAAAGCTGAGGTGAGGAAATCAAGACAAAGTGCAAATGGAAATATTTATGGAAGATTTAAATGTGCCAAGAGTAAAGGTAAATGAGGCAAAGCAACTAATAGTTAAGATAGGAGAGGAGATGAGACAAAAATGGTGGTGTATAATCAATCTGTAGGAAATTATCCAGAAATAGATGGTATTCTGGTGTAAGTTTGGAAAATAGGAGGGTAGAAAGTGATAAAAATCTGGAAGGATTTGTTTAACAGTATTTTAAAAGGAGGGGGTGCAACAACATCTTGGGGAAAAAGCTGTGTTGGTGGTTGTAATACCTAAAAACAGTCAACACCCATCTGATCTAGCTTCATATAGGCCCATTTCAATTTTAAACCATGGTTATAAAGTGTTAATGTCTGTAATGATTAAAATAATGACAAAGATGATGCCAAAATTGATAGATATGGACCAGTGTGGTTTGTAGAAGGGAGGCAGACAGACAACATTAATAGAAAAATGATGATCCAGAGGGAAGCAGAATGTAAGAAAACACCACTATTACTGATGGGTCTTGATGCAGAGAAAGCATTCAGCAGAGTAAACTGAGATTTTGAGCAGGACAGTGGAAACGTGCATTTTCTGATGCAGCAATAAAGTTAATTAGAAGGATATATGAAGGATCGAAAACTAAAATCAAAGTGGGCAGGTTCTTCTCTGAAAAGTTGTGTCTGAACAGAGAAACCAGGCAGAGGTGTCCTCTTTCCTCTTTATTTGAGTTATATTTAGGACCACTGGCAAAGAAAATGGGCTCAGAAATTCAAGGATATAATAAGTGTGGTGTTAAAGAAAAGTTGGCTTTATTTGTTGATGATGATATTTTTACCTGATGGAACAAAAAAAGACATCTAGTCTGAGACAGTTCTGCTTTTTTTTTGGGGGGGGGGGGTATAAAATTAAAGTAAATAAAACAAAGGTTATAGTTCTAAACTATGTACTCATACACAAATGTATGGGGCCATGATACAATGAAGTATTTAAGAGTCTGGATTAAAAAGAATTGTGTTATGGCAGCTAAGGATATGTGGAAGAGACTAAACAAATGATAATACAAAAAATAAGAAACTGGAAACTCTTGCCTATAGATATGAATAGCATTACACAAGCAGTAAAAATGTTATTAGTCCCTTTAGTTGTATAAGTAAGTCAGGCATATTTTTTTCAACTCGAGGAAAAGTTGTGGGCAGTAATTAACAAAGAGTTGAGGGATTTCATTTGGGAGGGGAAGAGGGCAAGAGTCAAGTGGAATAACTTGATCCTCCAAATAGAACAAGGAGGTTTAGGATTACCTGATTTGAAGGGATATGTTAGGACTACACAGTTAAGACTGTTATACATAACACAAGCAGAAAGCTACAATTCAGAGCGGAAAGGGGTGATGATGAAGTGGGGGGATTCATGAAATAAAGAATGACATTTTGGATGCAAATCCTTAAGGAGAATAACAGCAATCATTCAGAATATTGTATTCATAAAGTAGCAGAAAGTTTACTAAGAACTAATTCAACACGTGATTGGAGAAAGGTGATTCTGCCAATAGAGATGATTGCAATTAGGAGTACAGAGTATAGACAAGATGGGGATGGAATTTACTGGAGGAAGCTGACAAAGGAATCAAGGTTGGGAGTAAATAATTAGAGAGGAAAAAGTAGTAGAATAGGAAGAGGCCAAGAAGACATTTAGATTGGACGCTAGTGATTGCCTTCCCTATCAGGAACTGATAGCAGAGTATAGACAAACAGAAAGGGATAGGGGAATTCTTACTATTATTATTATTACTTATTATTTTACATTTGTTTACCGGGAAAGTCCGGCTGGATACAGTTCCTTTGTTAACGGAGGCCCGGAGAGAAATGCTCCATATTTACAACAGGACAATTGTACAAAATATCAAAACATTACAGCAAATAAGTAACACATAGAGTGCAATACATACAGAGGTCTTAATATATCAATTTTACATATATAGACTAAGATTTATATACATTTCTAATAATAGAGGATACTGATATGTCTGTCTACCGAAAGATTTTGTGTGCGCATAACTATGGAGAGATAACACAGGTAAATAATAGTATTTTATCAGGAAGAGATAATAAAGAGAAAATAGACCAGTTACTAATTGAGAAAAGTTGCTGGAAGGTTTTTGTGCAAAGATTGAGTCAGACTAATTATTGTGAAGGAGCGGATAGTGTGGAGAAGATAAGAAAAATAGGGAAGAGAGGCCAGACGAGTTAGATAGCGAGGGGGGGGGGGATTGCAAGAAGGCACTCATAACTTAGCCAGGGTTGGTGCATAAGCATAGCTTTGTAGTATGTAAATGGGTTTGAGTCTTTTTTTAAACTGCAGAGCATTTGTAGTTGTTCGTACATCTGTCGGTAATGAGTTCCAGATTTTGGCTATGCATGTAGAGTAGATGGAATCTTCAGCAGCATTGTTGGATTTAGTAACTTTTAAGAAAGAGTTATTTGAGCATAAAGACTGGCTACTAGTGTAGGGGAGTAGAAGGTTTTGCAGAGCAGGGTTTTTGCAGGTTGATTTAGAAGTATAGGAGCTAAAGTAAGTTGGTTATAAGTCAAGAGCTGAGGTAGTTCAAGCCAGTTAAGTTGTTTGAATGCAAGGCAGTGGTGTAAATTGGAGTCTGTTGCAAACTGCGATCATATTATCGCAGCTATCTAATTTTGCTAGGTCTGTTTTTTTAAGTCTGTCAGAATGGGTGAAGCATATAGGAGTATGGGGATCAGGTGTGTTCTTGCAATGATGGCCTTTGTGCTATTGGTCAGGTATTGTCTATTTCTGTAAAGAGTATCAGGTTTTTGATTTACATTCTTGACTGTTTGGGCTTTGTGTAGGTTGAATTTCATAGTGTTGACAATAGCAGCACCCAGCCGTTTAGTCTAGGAAACAAGAGAGATGTTGATATTGTTTGCAGATGTGATCTTAAAGGATCTATAGCTTTAGTGGTTTGGAATATCATCAGTTTGGTCTTGCTGGGGTTTAGAGTAAGAAAAGCTGCAGAGAAGGACTGCTGCGTTACTTGTTGTAACTGTTGGAGTGATGGTACAGTGCGTATTAATGTAGAATCATCTGCATATTGGACTAGGGATACATGCAGGGTACCAGTGTGTAAATTGGGCCTAAATGAAAGACCTGCACGTGTTGAGTCTTTAACTGAATCAGAACAGAAGCTGCTATTGAAAAAATTGATAATTAGTAGAGAAATACAGACAAAGGCATCCAGATATGGAAATTTTCACAATAAAAAGATTAATAACACAAAAGCATAATGTAGTAAAGATGATTAGTAAAGTAAGGGTTAAAGAAATAGAAGCTAAAGTTATGGAGTACCTGCAAAGTGAAGGATTTAATGTAGAAGGTCTAAGACAGACTACATCACAGTATGCTGAAGTATGTCCCCAGAATAAGGAAAAGCAAGAAGACTAGGAGAAGTGAAGAAGAAACATGGACAGGAGAAAGGAAAAGAGAATTAATATGGTGTAATATTTTGCAAAGGAGAAAGCAAAATTAATTAATACAAAAAGAGCAGCACCAAAGATATTTGAAGAAAAATATAGGCAAAGGAATCTGGATATGGAAAACTTTACAATACAAAAAAATAAGACTAAAAGGAAAAGTAGAAAAAGAGATGAGTAATAGAGAAGTCAAAGAAATAGAAATTGAAGTAATGGAACAGCTGCAAAGAGAATGATTCAGTGTAGAAAATCAAATGCAGAAAGCACCACAACAGGATAGAGCAATGGATATCCATGTTAAGGGGAAACCGGTGAAACAGGAAGTAACTGGTCAGGTGCCATATCAAGATATTTTGGAGCCTTCCACAAGAAACCAGTATAAACATTCATTTGAAGCTAGACAGCAAGGAAAGAAACAGGAAACTCTGATGCAGTCAATGTTGAGGAGTGATAGGCCAGTGAGTTCCCATATGACAGAACAGCAGAAGACACAGGATGAAATTGAAGAGAATGTGCCACAGGAAGATGCTATAGAACTTTCTATAGAATGCCCACAGGAAATGGAAAACAAGGGATGTACCCTGAGTATGGAAGAAAAGGAATTAAGAGAAGAGTTGCTTGATTTAATAGATAAAGATAGATATATCAAGATCCATGAGAAAAATAGACTGCAGAAGGTTAATAAAACCCCAAAAGTCAGAAGCTTGATCAAACAAATGAACACAGTAATTACCACTGTGCATAGAGACCCATGCAATATAACAGAAGTAAACAGAATATATTACTATGCTGCTAAATTAGTAACTGATAAAGTTCTACCACAGGAACATAGGGTAGTGAGGGAAAAGAGGGGGCAACAGCGAATACCATCATGGAAATATCGAATAGAGAAAACTATAAAGCAGCTAAGACAAGAAGTGTCATTGTTAGAAGATTATACAAGAGGGAACAGATCAATAAAATATTAAGAAAGATAGATGTGATAAAAACAATGCATGGTATTAGAACAGACCAGGATCTATTATACACTATTGGAGATAAACTAAAAATTACAAAATGGGCGGAAAGACTTAGTAGATACAAAGATAAATATAAGGGAAACACACAAAATAAACAAATTATTGATGACCCAAAAAAGTTTTATAGAGAACTGGGGAATAAGGTAAAAGGAATAGATAGACCGCCAAAAAAAGAGGAAGTAGATACATTTTGGAGAAGTATCAATGAAGATCCTGTGGAACATAAAGATGCTAAATGGATAGAAGAAGTAAAAAAGAGAATAAGAAGTTTAAAGGTACAGGCTATGAAATGGGATGAAATAACTAGAGAGATTAAAATAATGTTGAGAAAAGCCTCTAACTGGAAAACCCCAGGCCCAGATGCAGTACCTAACTTTTGGCTTAAAGTATTAACTTCTTTGCACGATGATTTAGCCATGAGTAAGAACTATTTATATATGCACCCCGAACACACACCACACTGGTTAACAGGAAAAACAATGCTCTTAAGAGTGAACCTGCAAGCTACCCTAAACATTATAGACCAGTAACTTGTCTTCCGACAACATACAAATGATACATGGGAATTGACGCTGACAGAGTTTATAGTCATTTAGAAGAAAACTCAATTATGGCAGTAGAACAAAAGGGCAATAAAAGAAAGTCATATGGAACAAAGGACCATTTGTTGTTAAATAAAGTTATAGTGGAGAATTGTAAGAAGGGGAAGAACCTACGTATGGCATGGATTGACTACAAAAAAGCATTCAATAGTATCCCACATTCATGGATAAAAGAGTGCTTAAAAATGTATAAGATACACCCTACACTGATTACATTACAGTAACCATGAAACAGTGGCAGACCACTTTGCAATTAAGCCACGATAAAGGACAGATTATTATCCTAGGGATAAAAATTCAAAGGGGGATATTCCAGGGTGGCTCTCTGTCACCCTTGTTATTCTACCTTGCCATTAACCCATTAAGCTGCTTACTTAACAGCCTAGGCCATGGCTACAGTTTGGCTTCTAGAAAAAAACAAAGTCTAATGACTTCTCACCTTCTCTTTGTTGATGATTTAAAATTGTATAGCTCATCAGATGAGGAACTGAAAGCGCAGCTGCAGGTTGTCAAAACTTTTTCAGATGATATCGGAATGTCATTTGGTCTTGATAAATGTGCAAATGCAACCTTTAAAAAAGGAAAATTACAGCACCAGGAAAACATCAGTTTGGGACAAGAATGTGTTATAAAAGAACTTGAGCAAGAGGGGGTGTATAAATACTTGGGAATTGATGAAGGATCAGCAATAAAACATGAACAAATGTGAATAAGGCTTACTAAGGAATACTTTAGAAGACTTAAATTAATCCTGAAAACATCATTGACACCTAGGAACAAGATCCAAGCTATAAATCAATTTGCTCTTCCTGTCCTAACTTACAGTTTTGGAGTGAGTGACTGGCCCCAAAAAGGGTTGGATAGATTGGATATCAAAACAAGAAGGATGCTTCATGCTCACCAAATGCTTTATAAAAATCAGTGTATACCAAGATTATATATCCCCCGTTCTGAAGGAAGGATGGGCCTCCTTGAAATTGATTACATGTATAGAGCTGCAATCGTGGGACTCCACACGTATCTATTGACCTCACAAGATCCAAATGTGGTGAAAGTTTTGAAACATGAGGAGAATAAATCTAAGATGACATCTTTGCTTAATTTAGCAGAAGCATATCGACGTCGAGCAGGAATGGAAATCAAACCAGAAGTGGATAAAAACCAGGCAGCAACTGAATGTGCTAAAAATGAAAAGAAAGAATATAAGGTGAAGGATCAGATGTGAAGGCAAGAAATGTGGAAAAAACATAAATATAGTTGCAAGTATAAAAAACGTCTGGAAGAGCCTCATGTTAATCAAGAACGAACGCAGGAATGGTTAAGGAGAGGTGAATTTACATCAAGAAATTAAAGGTTAATATTGGCAGCGCAAGACAGTGGGCTGCGTACACGCTGGTTTACTGAGTCCATTGAACATGTGGAAGAAACAGACATATGTATGTTTTGTGGAACCGAGTTGGAAACCGTTACATACCTTATTGCTGGTTGCGATGCTCTAATGGTAGAGGGACTGTATACTGAAAGGCATAATAATGTGGCGAGATTGTTACACTGGAGATTGTGCAAACATTATGGTATCGAAGTGGCTGAAAAACATCGGAAACATAAGCCACAGAAAATCATAGAAAATGATGAAGTTTACATCACATGGGATCACCCAATACCAACAGTCCAAAAGATAGATGCTAGAAAACCGGACATAGTGATCTAAGAAAAGAAGACAAAAGTAGCATTGATCACTGAAATTGCCACACCTAGTGACTTTAGTGTCTTGCATACAGAGAGTCACAGAGTCATAAAATACCTTGATCTGCAGGCAGAAACGAGAGCCATGTGGAAGAAAGATACCCAGATGGTTCCAATAGTAGTAGGAGCAATTGGTCTTATAAAAAATAATTTACAATCATATTTAGATATGTTACCAATTCACGTAACACCGTATGAATTGCAGGAGTCATTGTTTGACACATTGTGGGTACTGCAAAGAGCACTTTTGGCTAACCTCAAAGAGTGAAATAATACTAATTTCATGAACTTTAATCGTACTGTGACTTAGGAATGGGGTCCATTCCCATCATGGTATTAGAAACCCAAAAGACTTTGTGAAATCAAAAAAAGGGTTTAGAGTAAGACGAGCTTCAGAAAGCCATGTTTCAGCTGCAGAGAAGGACTGCTGCATTAGTTATTGTAACTGTTGGAGTGATGATACAGTGCATATTAATGTAGAATCATCTGCATATTGGATTAGGGATACATGCAGGGTACCAGTATGTAAATTGGGCCTAAATGAAAGACTTGCACGTGTTAAGTCTTTAACTGAATCAGAACAGAAGCTGCTATTGAAAATGGATAATTAGTAGGGCATATAAAATATTGCAAAATAACTATAGGAATCAGAGATGCCAGAAATTATTGGGTTAGAGAGATTAGATGTGCAATTCACAAAGAAACAATGGGACGACATATGTATGGCTCTGAAATATGCAAAAAAGTCTAGGAGATTTGGGATTTTGCCTGGAAGTGTTTGCATAGATACTTTTATACCCCAAGCAGACTGCAAAGCGTTTTCCTCAGGTAGATGGTAAATGTAAGAGATGTGATGGGGAAGAAAGACAAAACTGGTAAGATATGTTTTGAGAATATAATTATTTGGCAGACTTTAGAAATTTCCTACAAAGTACTCTGTTAGGAATACTGGGAGAGCAAATGAGTGTAGCTAAGGAAATTATTTATTTACAACGTTGCCAGAAATTGGAACTCTCTTCCCCTATTCCTGTTCACTGCCCCCTCCACATCCATATTCAAAAACTCCCTCAAATCGCATCTTAGTACCTGGTTATGCCCTTGTATCACATAACCCTACCCACACTGCTACTAACTCCCCAAACTGCCCTCTGATCACATGCTGGATCTCTGATCCCATTTAAGTGTGGTCATCTGAAAGAGTACTTTTAACTTTAGAATCTTACTTGATATATTTTATACTCTCACCAATCTATAACTGACATTGTTTTTTACCTATGTCCTGTATCTTCTTTTACCTGGAGTGTTTTATTAACTTCTTGTTATATTACTATGCTCAGCATACATAATGTAACCTGTTTTGTGTAGTATGCTAGATGTACTGTAACTGACATTGTCTTTTTTCCTACGTTCTATAGATTCTTTTACCTGGACTGATTTATTAATTTCTTATTCTATTACTATGCTCAACATACATAGGTTCATAGGTAGGTACTAGGCTATTGGCCCTAGGGCCTATATAAGCCTAGCCAAAAAATGTACCCTGGCTTTCGCCACCCAAGAAAATTATTTTCCTGTGCCCCTGTCGAGCAGAGCCACAGAAGTGATCCCTGGGGTGAATTTCCCATTTCCCATCCAATCATCAAGATTTTTTTTGAAGAGTGCTAATGAGGAGCTCTGTTTGACATAGATAGGTAGTCTGTTCCAGAGTATGGGAAGTCTCTGGGACAGGAATCTATCCCTCCAGCATGTTCTGTTTATGGTGGTGACAAGGTTTAGATCCCTAGAGCGTGTAGCTCGGAGGGATTGGTATTTCTTTAAGTGGAGCATGTCCAACAGCTCTAGGTTTGGTATAGCTTTGTATGTTAGGCAGAGATCGCCCCTGAGTAGGCGATATGCGATGGAGTAAAGCTGTAGTTTTTTTAGATGGTCTGCGTAGGGCATCTGTTTGAGGCCAGTAATCCTCTTTGTGAGGTATTTCTGTGGTCTTTCCAGTTGTTGTAAATGTCTTGTGAGGTACATACGAAAAGGGGCATTGTACTCTATAATGGGTCTAATGAGTGATGAGTAGAGGGGAACAATGACCTCTTTTTTTTCTGGATGAGAATCCTTTTGTGATGAGATGAGCCACGTAGAAGGATTTCCTGACCACTGTGGCGATGTGATTATCAAAGGAGAGACTACTGTCCACCTGTGTCCCAAGGTCTCTTATCACATTTTCGACATTAAGTAGACTACCAGCTATGCGGTAGTTCATGGCTATAGAGTTTTTACCAAAGGGGATGAAAATACACTTTTTGGCATTGAGCTTCAGGCCATGGCTTTGACACCAGGTATCTGTCTCAGTGAGGCCCTTTTGTAGTTTGTCCACATCATTAGGAGTTTCGATTATGGCTCCTAGTTTGCAGTCATTTGCAGACTTTGTTAGCCAAAGACCTTCTGTGTTAGCCTGCACTTCAGAGAAGTAGATACCAAACAGGAGAGGACCCAGGAGTGAACCCTGTGGTACTCCACTTGTCACTGGTCTGAAGTCAGATTAGTATCCGGTACTTTCACAGTGTGGGTTCTGTCCATGAGCCAGTTGGCAACCCATCTTGTGACATAGGGATTTATACCTAGTTTAGTGAGCTTATCTATAATTCCAGAGTGGGGATGGTGTCGAAAGCCTTGGCGAGATCTAGATAAGCTGTGTGAACCATTTTACCCTCATCTATGGCTTTGGTGACTGCTTCAAAGAAGTCAATCAGATTTAAGAGACATGATCTGCCTTTTACAAATCCAAACTGGGTAGGGACCAGAGTTTGGAGATTACCAATGTCTTTGTTTATGAGTTCCATGATGGTACGTTCCATGGTCTTGCAGACCAGGCTTGTCAGGCTAATGGGGCGGTAGTTCCCGGGGTCCGTCATGGCTCCACCTTTGGGAGTGGGATAACCATCGCGGTGCGCCATTCAGTGGGTACAAAGCCTGAGGTGAGGCTATGATTGAACATGGTACTTGGGTAGGGTGCCAGTTCATTCTGTAGTTCTTGTCCATGTTGGTGTGAGTGACCTGAGACGTAACTCCCTGGACTACATGAAAAGAGACATGGAGGAGCTCTCCGATCTTGTATCCCAGGCAGGTTTGACCCTAACCCTGAGTAGCATCCTGCCATCACCCAGAATGATACCACAGTACAAGGACAAAATGATTGACTTCAACAATTGGCTAAACTTCTGGTGTTATTCTAAGGGGATCCAGTATTTGTCTGCCTGGGATGACATGATCGACAGACCACGATGCTTTTCCAGAGATGGCCTGCACCTGCCGCCCTTAGGATTCCGCCACCCCTATAGTGCCTTTTTTAGGCAAAGTTCAAATGAAAAATTCACCACCGTAACAGGTACAAGCAAGCAAAATCTGAGGGTAATGCTACTCAATGCTAGAAGTCTAAACCTCAAAATGCACTCACTCGAGGCACTCCTTAAAATGGAGAATATTGACATCTGTGCAGTGACAGAGACCTGGTTCAAAGCTCCAGAGAGCACCCCTGCATTACCAGGCTACAGTTCATACCACACCTTTCGGCCACCTAACCCAGAACGAAGCATTAAAGGCGGAGGCGTGTCCATATTCATTAAGGATATCCACACCTCCAGGCTAGTTGCACAGCATAATGCATCCGAGATTATCCAAGTGCAACTAACTCTGGGCAAGACCGCAATCCAAATTGTAGCTTGCTACAGACCTCCCCACCATGCCCCAGGATTCCCACTCCTCATTTCTTGAAACACTGGAAAGTATTAGGGTACAACCCAACACCCTAATAATGGGCGATTTCAACTACCCCACCATTAACTGGGAAAACTACTCATGTACCAACTCTTTTGCTCAACGTTTTCTAGAATTCATAAATTCCAACGCCTTGGATCAACTTATTCACACCCCCACCAGGGGCAGCAATATCCTAGACCTGGTCATTACCAACATGGGAAACCTGTGTTCCACGCCAGAGGTCAATTCCTCGTTGGTCATATCTGACCACAAGCTAATCAGCCTAGACATCCACATCCCTCCCCCACACCCAATTAGGGAAACCATCGTAAAAAACTTCTCCAAAGCCAACTTCACACTTCTTAAGACAGAAGTGGCAAACTTCACGACACCCATGCAGATGGACAGTAGAGGTATGACTGCTGAATCCTACACAAATGCACTTTATAAGCGCTTACACGAGTGCATGGATCATGCGATCCCTAATAGAACCAAGATGTTATCCTCCAAAAAAAGGAAGCCTATATGGTGGTCCTCTGGCCATAAACAAACTCTACAACAGAAGAAAGAAATTGTTGCAAAAAAGAGTAAAATCCCATGACTGGAGGAAATCCTTGGTCAACCTCAGTAAGAAGCTGAGATCCCTCATAAAATCCTCCAAAGCTAATTACGAAAACAAAATTGCCACTGACTCTAAAGACAACCACAAAGCATTCTATAGCTATGTCAAGAATCTCAATGGGAGCACTCAGATCTGCTCTGAGTTACAGCACAATGGCGCTAAATATACAGAACCAACTAATATTGCCAACATCCTAGCAAATAGGTTCAGTGCTAACTTTACCCCTCTCTCACCCTCTAGAGGGCCCATCTCTATACCGGAAGAATGCAGAGTTCCTATAATCACGGCTGTACAGGAAAAAAAAACACTCTCCAAAGCCAAGAACACTGCATCCATGGGACCTGACAATATCCCAAGCTGCGTTCTACACGTACATGATGTAACCTGTTTTGTGTATTATGTTGGATGTACTGTATTTGTATAACCTGATGCCGGAGCTTTTCTCCCAGGGCCTCCGCTGAAAATTGACCTGGTCCAGTCAGAATTTCCCAGTTAAATGTAAAATAAAATAAATAAATAAAATATTTTTTGATCTGGGGTATGGAATCTGAATTGCCTAGACATAGTAAAGCCTTATTATGTTCAATTCTGGTGGCTACCAAAAAAAGTAATTGCTAGAAAATGGAAATCAAAATCTAAACCAATTGTACTTGGAAGTAGTGAATATTGTCACAGAGATAAAAGAACAGGAAGTGGGATGTTTAGAAAATGGCAGGAGTAAATTACATAGAAAAAATGGAATTTGTAGGAACAGTGCATGCAGGCAAATGTTTTGGAGGAGGACTGCGGTTAAAGAAAAGGCAGGAATTTAATAATTTATGTAACATTGCTTAGATTATATGTTATACAACAATATTTGTGATGTGTAATGTTTGTGTAGTGTAATGTTTGTGTAAATGTGAACTTCTTAATATAGTTTGATTACTTTTATGTAAAATGTAAGTTTGCCTATGTCTCAAGTGATAATTCACTAAAGGTGTTTAAAAAAAAGATGATTCAGATGTCAGTGCATGGGAATACAGGGTTGTCTGATTTATGGGGGTACTTTACGTTTACAAAGTTAAGGCTATTGTATATAAAACAAGTATAGGGCTATATAATAAAATAGAAAGATATGCAAATGAAACATAGAGGGACTACCAGAAACAGCAAGATATTTTGTATGGAAGCAGTGCAGGTGCTAGTGGAGAAAGTACAGTTGTATAAAGTGAAGTTACTGTGGTAGATGTTTGAATGATCACTGCTGCAGCAGCCTTGGCTTTGTGGGTTATTTCCTACCAAGGGTATGACAGACAGACAGCTTCCAAAGCTTCAGGGCACCTTCCATGTACTCAGTCCATCAAGCAGCTCGAGCTGAGCTGACTAAAAGACAATCTTGGGTGAAGAGCCTTTTAGAGATTTACTGCCACTGAAGAGTATGCTCCTATGAAGCTTTTGAGGATCAATGGTTGGCTTGTGCTTTCTTTAGCTGGGCGGATAAGTTTCCTCTGGGGAAAAAACTTCAATTTCCTTATTTTTTACTGAAGTTTTATTACTTTCCTTTTCAAGAAAATTATTGTAAAGCGCTAGAAGTGTTGTGTTTTAATAGATTGTCTCAAGACTATAACATGCTTTTAAACAGAGCACTCATTTCTGTCAGTTTAAATGTAGTGTTACCCAACTGAATAACTACTTTCTGTGGAGAAATCATGTCTATTTTAAGGTTGTTGGGCTGCCATAGTATTTGAAAGTGCTTTTTACTGTGTTTTTTCTGTCTAAAAAGTAACTTTTGTGGGCTGGTAGTTTTACTGACATTGTTGCTTGTTTTCCCCAGGATAGAGGCACCATTTTCAAATTGAACATAGAAGAAATTGTCACTCCCACAGTTGCTCATTCTTCCAGCCACAAAAAGAAAAAGTTAAGCAAACAGACTTTGCCACCACAGCAGGCTAATAATTTACTTCAGGTACAGATGGGTGACTCTGCTGTGACCATTTGTTATACCTTAGACCACTCATCTTTTATTGCAGATCCCTCTGGTGTAGCACCTACAGCCACTACGGACTGAGGGATAGCCACATCCTCTGCGGCTGTTGGGGTCCTCTCAGTGGGCAAGGGAGAACCACTCTTGTCAGTCCTCCGAGAAGGAATGGGAAAAGTTTCCCTGTTCATAGGTTCATAGGTAGGTACTAGGCTATTGGCCTAGGGCCTATATAAGCCTAGCCAAAAAATGTATCCTGGCTTTCGCCACCCAAGAAAATTATTTTCCTGTGCCCCTGTCGAGCAGAGCCACAGAAGTGATCCCTGGGGTAAATTTCCCATTTCCCATCCAGTCATCAAGATTTTTCTTGAAGAGTGCTAATGAGGAGCTCTGTTTGACATAAATAGGTAGTCTGTTCCAGAGTATGGGAAGTCTCTGGGACAGGAATCTATCCCTCCAGCATGTTCTGTTTATTGTGGTGACAAGGTTTAGGTCCCTAGAGTGTGTAGCTCGGAGGGATTGTGATTTCTTTAAGTGGAGCATGTCCAACAGCTCTGGGTTTGACATAGCTTTGTATGTTAGGCAGAGATCGCCCCTGAGTAATTCAGAATGCTGTGCCCATCCCTGAGGAAGTAGCGGCAGCCATTAGTAACATGGTTGGCCCCATCTTTCCTGTCAAAAAGAAACAGAAAGCCAATCATGTATCTTCTACTCCTCAAATTTCTTTGGTTAGGAGTAGATGTAAAGTTGTCCTATCTCGCCTTCATTCTGTACTTGTGGGCATCGGAACCAATCCTCCA
The DNA here is from genome assembly GCF_019279795.1 of Protopterus annectens. Lineage (NCBI taxonomy): Eukaryota > Metazoa > Chordata > Ceratodontiformes > Protopteridae > Protopterus > Protopterus annectens. The sequence goes on from NC_056732.1 coordinate 1,435,541,532, forward strand.
TTCTGACTCAGCCGTTTACAAAAGCTGAAGATCTGCAGCTAGCTCGTGGCTTACTCCCTATCCCATGATGCTCAGGGGTATTCCCCAGATCTCATAGGTGTGTTACTAGGCTAATGGCCCTGGAGCCTTTACAAGCTTAGCCCATAGAAGTGCCCTGGCATCGTGCCACCCTATGTTACTTCCCAGGGCTTCTATCAGTTAGAGCCACTGGAGTGATCCCTGGGGTGAACTTTCTATTTCCCATCCACTTTTCAAGGTTTCACTTGAAGAGGGCCAGTGAGGTGCTCTGCTTGATATGTGTGGGAAGTGTATTCCAGAGCATGGGCAATCTCTCAGTTATGAATCTGTCCCTCCAGCATGTTCTGTTGAATGTGGTAATGAGTTTGAGGTCTCTGAAGCATGTGGTGCGGAGGGATTGGGATTTCTTTAGATGTAGCATTTCCAACAGAGCTGGGTCAGACATGGCTTTGTAAGTCAAGCAGAGATCGCCTGTTAGTAGACGATATGAGACAGAGAATAGCCGGAGTTTTTTTTTTAAGTCTGTCTGTGTCGGAGATGTGTTTAAGGCCTATGATCCTCTTTGTGAGGTACTTTTGTGGCCTTTCTAGCTGTTGTATGTGTTTAGTGAGGTACATGCCAAATGGGGCATTATACATGATGACTGACCTAATAAGAGAAGAATAGAGAGAGATGATGACCTCTTTCTTCCTGGATGCAAAACCCTTGATAATGAGATGTGCCACATAGAAGGACTTCCTGACCACAGTGGCAGTGTGGTGGTCGAAGGACAGGTTGCTGTCAACCTGTGTCCCCAGATCTCTTATAACACCTTTTGTGTTCAGTGGGCTCCCATCGATGTGGTAATTAGTGGGAACTGAGTTTTTCCCACAGGGGATGACGACGCACTTTTTGGCATTGAGCTTAAGGCCATGGTTTCGACACCAGTCATTGGTCTCAGTGAGGCCTTTCTGTAGGATGTCTACATCACTTGGAGAGTTAATAATGGCTCCCAGCATGCGGTCGTCCGCGAACTTGGTCAGCTAGAGTCCCTCCATGTTGGCCTGGACTTCTAAGAAGTAGATGCCAAACAGGAGAGAACCCAGGACCGATCCTTGTGGGACTCCACTCGTGACTGGTTGGCTGTCTGACTTGGAGTCCGCTACTTTCACACTGTGGGTTCTGTGTGTGAGCCATTTTGCAACCCACCTAGTGATATAAGGGTCGATGCCTAGTTTGGTGAGTTTATCAATAATTCCAGAGTAGGGAATGGTGCCAAAGGCCTTGGCCAGATTGAGGTAGGCTGTATGAACTGCCTTGCTCTCATCCACAGCTCTGGTGATTGACTCAAAGAAGTCAACCAAGTTGAGCAGGCATGATCTGCCTTTCAGAAAAACAAATTGCATGGGATCTAGAGTTTGGAGATTCCCTATATCCTTGTTAATTAAGTCCATGATGATGCACTCCATAGCCTTACATATCATACTCGTCAGGCTAATGGGGCGATAGTTCCCAGGGTCTGTAGTCACTCCCCCTTTATGGAGAGGGATGGCTGTAGCAGTGCGCCATTCAGTAGGGACAAAGCCTGAGGTGAGGCTGTGATTGAACAGGGCACACAGATGTGGTGCTAGTTCACTTTATAGTTCATGTAGAAGACATCAAGGGATATTGTCTGGTCCCATGGAAGCTCTATTCTTGGCCTTGGACAATGCAGCTTTAACCTGTGCTGCAGTAATGCTAGGTGCCTGGCATTCCTTCGGTATTATGATTGGTCCTTTGGGGGGGCTAGAGGGGTAAAGTTGGCACTGAATCTGTCGGCCAGTATGATGGCAATATCTGTTGGCTCAGTATAGGAGGTACCATTGTCCAGTTACTCAGAGCAAACCTGGATATTGCCTTGGAGATTCTTGATATAGCTATAGAAGGCTTTGTGGTTGTTTTTAGTGTCTGCTGCAATTCTGCCTTCATAGATGGCTTTAGAGGTTTTGATGAGGGATCTCAACTTTTTGTTGAGGCTAATAAGGGAGTTTTTCCAGTCTTGGGACTTCACCTTTTTCTGCAACAGTTTCTTCCTTCTGTTGTAGAGTTTATTAATGGCAGGGAACCAACAGACTGGCTTCCTTTTTTTTTTGGAGGAGAGCGTCTTGGTTATGTTGGGTATGGCTAGTTCCATGCATTTATGAATGTGTTTGTACAGTGCATTGGTGTATGATTTGGCAGTCATGTATCTATTTTCCATTGACATGGGTGCCATAAAGTTATCCACCAATGGTAAAACCAACACTCACACACATATACCGTATCACAGTTGCCAGCGTTGAGATTAGAACCCCTAAGTACGTAGTTGTCTGTACTACAGTGCTATGTCCTTATTGTGTACCACAGAGATTATATACCTTTGCCGCTAAACAGATCAGGTGTTCGTCAACTGGCTATGGCTGAGTTTCTTTACAATCTTTGTTATACCTGTTAAAACCTAGTTTTTTCCTAAATAATTTCTTGTGTGCTATTATCTTAGAAGGTTTTTGACCTTATTTATCACAGTGTTAGACTGTGTCCATTAATTGTGTTTTTCTCTGGGGCTGTCACTTTACCTCTAGGCCTACACTTATATCCCTATCGGGCTTATCTGTGCATTTGTTAGTCAAGTCATTTTGATTAAATTTGTATGTTGTGGATTTTTCATTACTTGATAGGACTTTAGACTGAGTTTCCTAGTCGGCTCGTTTAACTTGGAGAGCGGCTCAGTCCATTTTAGTTAGAGGGCTCTTGCTATTAGAGCTGTCAAGTGTGCTTAGTTGTTTTGTTTGGCTAATCTTTAGCTATAAGTTTTTCCTCTCTTTTTTTCTCATTGTGTGGGTATTGGTTATTTACTATTAGAAACGAATTTGAATCCCTTTCCTTGAGTCAGCTCATTTAATTTAGAGAACGGCTCAGCCCGTTTAAGTTAGAGTGTTTTTTTCCTGTGTGGTGTGTTTTATACTACAAAAAAAAAATTAAAGTTTAATAGTTAAAAAAAGGTTCTTGTTCCTATCTAGAAAGTTTAAAATATTACTGGTGTTACAGTTGTGTAATTCTTCTTGGTAAATGTGTCTGCTGAGTCAAAAGACACTGAAACCTCCTAGGTTCAAGAAATGTTCTAGGTGCTCCCAGAAAATGTCTTTTATGGATGGTCATACTGTATGTGTTTATTGCTTTGGAGCTGTACATTTACAGGAGTCAGGCTCAATATGCCATTCATTTAGTTTGAGGGTTCTCCTTGAAAGAAAAATAAGCTCATACTAACAGGATTGTTAAAGACTTCATTTTCAGAAGTCTTAGAAGAAGGTCAGAGTGCATTAAAGAAAGCCTCTTCCCCTCCTTCTAGATCTGAGAGGTCCAGTAGAAGATCTTCATCTTCATCAGATCAGTCTGGACCTTCAAACAAAATTTCATTTTCATTCAATTGCTGGAATGCATGGAGCTGATAGTAGTGGAACCATCGGGGCTGAGACCTGCTCCAGGATCTATGGCTCCAACTTCTGCTCCGACTTCCTAGGTGCCGTCCAAGCTCGAGGAGTCTAGGAGCTGACACTCTCCAGCCTTGGTGCCAGGGAAGCCTGCTAGTTCTTCGGAACTGGGAGCTTCCTCGGGTCATGGGCGGGGGTCTTTCAAGGTGATGAGGAAAGTGCTGTCCTCACGAGCAGCCCCACTCTCAGATCCAGTCATTCCTCTCCCAAAGACACTGTCTATCTCAGCACAACCGATTCCACACAGATGTGGAGACCCAAGGCCTTAGGATGCCCCAGTGGGCGAACCTTTCTCTTCTGAAACCTCTCCAGAATGCCCTTCTGAAGAGGTTCCTTGCAAGAGGAAGCATTTGGACTCCCCAGAGGAGTCGATTACATCAGACACAGAGCTCGATGAGTCAGAAAGGTCCCCACGGTCACCCTCTGAGGATGTCTCCTTTACAGACATCCTAGAAATCCTTAAGCAGAGAGGTGGTTGGAAGCCCATCAACCCTTCTGATGAGGAGTTTGTCTACCTGAAGGCCTTTGGGTCTTGCCCTTCTGCCACTTGGGGGTGTCTGCCTTTTGATGAACTTATGGATTTAGTTTGTGGAATGGTGTAGTAGTCTCCAGACTCGGTGGCGCCTGTTCCCTGGAAGCCAAATAAATTCATCACGTCCCCCGGGATAAAACCTTCCTTACAAAAGGTGTCCCAGTAGATGCTATGGTGGTGGCGGAAGTAGGCCACCAAGAAGGAGTTGTCAGAGACGTTCACTTCTGTCCCCCAATCAGAGAGTCGCGTACGATGGACAGATATGGAAAGCGCACGTTTTTTTCAGCAACCTTTACTCTCAGGTCCCTGAATTGTCTTACACACCTCACCAGGTTACCGAGATATCTCCTAAAGGAGCTTGGAGATGCTCTGCAGGGTTCAGTTGCTGCGGGGGTAGCAGATAGTGTCCTTCCAGCTCTCCACCTTAAATTCAGTAAATTCAGTAGTTAACTCGTCTATGAGGCTCGATGTTCTTCATCTCACATTGCTGCAGTCCTAACACTTGGGTAGTCCGCTCTCCCAGTCGGCCCGAATACCAAAGTATAAGGCTGACGTCGGTCAAGGCGCATTTGTCTGACATCAGGACGTCAGGGTACAAATGCGCATGACCGACGTCATATCCTCAGTCTTTTTTGCCGCATGGTCCGATGCAGAAGCAGTATTGCGAGTGCAGGTTGGCGTTCTGAAATTTTCTGAAGTCGGAGTTTCAGACCGAATCAAAGTTGGCTAAGTACCCCGTTGGGGAATATTTTGGTTTTTTCTTGCCTCAGTATTTAACCGGATGTCAGAAAAAGTGAATAACTGTATTTCTTGTGGGAAACAGATACCTCATAGAGATTACCATACATTGTGTATACCTTGCTTAGGGCCTGAGCACGACGTTGTTGGCTGTCGCCCTTGTGCTAGATTTAACAAACGCACTATTAAGAGAAGATTAGATTGTGCCAGGTTAGTTTTTGGGAAGCGTTGTAATTACAACATGCCGCCGGATGCTCCGACGCCCGCTTCGTCTAAAAAGCGCAAAGACAAACCGGCGAAGCCTAGGTAGAAGAACCGCCTGTCCCGGACGCCGGTTCTTTAGAGGGCTCGGTGGAGCCGGTGGTTCTACCAGAAGTTCCTTTGGATTCTCAGGGAGAGACTTTACTGTTACAAGATGTGTCCTCTCAGGAGGTAGGCCAGGCTGAAGGGGCTTCTCAGGTGGCTGTTCTCCCCTCCCTTCCTAAGGTGGTTAGGCCCTCCCCTTCTGTTTCCAAGGCTCCTTCTAGAGGCCGGCCAGGGTTAACTTCAGTGGGGTCTCCCCTAGTTCTTCAGGGTCTCTGCCTAAGAAACATATGCTTAAAATGGCAGAAGATTTGATTACTATGATTAGAGGTTCTTTACCCCCCCCGGATAAGAGGCCTAGGGTGGAACCTGAGCTTGAGAGTTTTGAGCAGTGTTCGAGGCTTCTGAGTCTTCGGCTGAAGACTTGCAGGAGTTTCCTCCTTATTCTGATTCTGATGTAGATGACTCTACACCTTCGCTTCTCCTCCTGAGGATTTTTCTTTTCAGAGACTCTTCATTCCATGAGGGAGCATTTTAAATGGGAAGGTCAAGATTTCTCTGATTCTAGGAAAAGGCTTAGGGAATTTTGTTTCTACCCCAGCATAGGCCTTTAGCTATACCTCCTGTTCTGGATGTGGTAGAGGATGTTTTTGCAGAGGCTTCCTGAACCCTGATTCTTTGCCTCCTGCCCCAGTTAAACCGGACAGGTATTATAGGGTGCCTGAAGCTCATAAGTATCTTTTAAGAGTCCTAGGGCAGACCCAGAAACTGTTTCTCAGGGCCCTAAAGGGGTTAAGGCTTCTGTTGTTAAAAATCCTGTTCCTTCCGATAAAGAGGCAAGGGCTTTGGATAGATGGGGGAAAAAGGTGTATACTTCTTCCACTTTAGCCATGAGGGCTTTGAATTGCCAGTTTCACATGTTGAAATACCAAAATTATCTCCTTTCACAATTGAAGTCTAAGGTAGATGCTCTGGCGGAAGGTATTGAGTGTAAAGAGTTGCAGGATTTGGTTCATGTTTCTGAACAGGTGGGTAAGCATTCCTTGCAATGTGGTTTTGATGCTGTACAGGCCTCTTCGAGGGTGGCAGCCACTGGTTCTGTTCTTCGCAGGCACGCCTGGCTGAGGGATCAGAATTTAGCTGAACATGTAAAGACAAGGATTTTAGATGCTCCTTTACAGTCTGATGTGTTGTTTGGTGCCTGTGGAAACAGTTTTAAAGAAAATGGAGGACAAGGCTAAGTCTATGCAGACTGTTAAAGATTTTTGCAGGTTCAGCCTCCAAAGTTTAGTAGAAATTGGCCTACTAAGGGGTGGACTTATCCTTCTTATGATTCTCAGTCTAGGGTAGATCTAGACGTGGTAGGGGCGGAGCTCAAGGTTCTTTAGGCCTAGAACAGGCAGTTCGCCTGCCCAGTCTTCTGGTGAGGGCAGGGGTCAGTCCTTTCGTAAGCAGACCCAATGACTTGCCTTTTCAGCTGCCAGAGCCTTCTCGCCTGGCAGCACCTTTGGGAGGAAGGCTGGCACTTTTCAAAGAAAATTGGAGTGTTATTACCCAAGACAGATGGGTATTGGATATCGTTCACCACGGTTACAGGTTTTATTTCCATACCTTGCCTCCATTCAAAGGCATGCCAGACATTCCTCCTATACAAAGAAAAGAGGCTCACAAGCAAATTTCTCTGTTGCTCCAGATAGGGGCCATTCAGCCGGTTCCTGTGCCAGAAAGGGGCCTAGGATTTTATTCTCGCCTGTTCCTAGTACCACAAAAGGGGAACACGTGGAGACCAATTTTGGATTTGTCTATCCTCAACACTTATTTGGACATTCCCAAGTTCAAAATGTTGACGTTACAACAGCTTTTACCTCTGCTGGGCAAAGATCACTGGATGGTAACTTTAGATCTCAAGGAGGCTTACCTTCATGTGCCTATCAGACTCAGTTGCAGGAAGTATCTGCGTTTCCGAGCTGGAAATTCACATTATCAGTTCTCTGCATTGCCCTTTGGCTTATCTACTGGGCCCAGAGTATTCACAAAAGTTCTGGCTCCAGTTGTAGCTTTTTTCAGGCTAAAAGGAATACAAATCTATCCTTACTTGGACGACTGTCTGATTCTGGCTCAAGAAAAGGACGAGCTTCTTCAGCATCTGGAATATGTGATAGCAGTGCTAAGATGCCTGGGGTATTCTGTGAACGAAATAAAGTCCAGTCTAGTACCCTCTCAAGACATGTGCTTTCTGGGTGTGAGACTGAATACAGCAGCCCAGATGGCCTTTTTAACCCCGGACAAACAAAAGAGCCTATCCCTTTACTTCCATCAACTATCTCATCAGTCCATGCTGACTGCAAGGACAGTCCTTCAAGCATTAGGGTTCATGGCATCTTGTATTCTGGTGCTTCCCAATGCCAAACTGCATATGAGGAAGCTGCAATGGTATCTAAAAAATGTATGGACACAGCACTGCCAGGATTTGGACACTGTCATTCCAATAATACCTTGCATTCAAAAGGAATTTTTGTGGTGGGCTCAGGAATGTCACCTAAACAAGGGACTCTCTGTGACCCGGCCAGAGGCGAGTCAGATTCTAACGACAGATGCCTCAGACATAGCTTGGGGAGCTCATCTGAATGGAAAGTGGATACAAGACAAGTGGCCTGCCAGACTACAGCATCTACATATCAACATGAAGGAGATGTTAGCAGTCCAGTTTGCATTAATGGCTTTCAAGGAGTTACTTCTTCCAGGGCAGGTGTTGATTCTAACAGACAACACTACTGTCATGTGGTACATCAACAAGCAAGGGGGAACACATTCTTATCCTCTATGCAGGCAAGCAATGATTTTGTGGGAGACTGCGCTCAGCTTGCAGCTAAATCTACAGGCAAGGTTTCTGCCAGGAGCACAGAACTCCTTAGCAGATGTGTTAAGCAGGCAAATCATGGATCCCCACGAGTGGAAACTGGATCTTCATGTATTTCGACAATTGACAGTGTCCTGGGGAACTCCAGACATAGATCTGTTCGCTTCTCCACTAAACCACCAGCTGCCAAAGTTTTGCACGAAAGGTTTCATCACACAGCTTGGAAAGTGGATGCTCTTTCTTCAGTTGGGAAAATCTTCATGTGTATGCCTTTCCACCTCTGCCTCTCCTCCCAAAGGTACTCCTAAAGGTCAGACAAGACAAGCCAAGGATGATTTTGATAGCTCCAGATTGGCCTCGGCAACACTGGTACCCATTACTGAGGAATCTGGTAAGGAAGCCTCCATGGCCTTTACCTTTAATTCCACACCTTTTGTCTCAGAGGGACGGTCTTCTCCTCAATGTCAAGCTTCACTCTCTTCATCTAACAGCCTGGCATATTCTGTTTTGAACCACAGCAGGTCTCAACTTCCTCAACAAGTTTTGAATGTGATTATGGAAGCCAGAAGGCCTAGTACACGTAAAGTGTATGCAGAAAATGGAAGAGATTTTTATTTTGGAGTGCAGCAAAGGATTTGGATGTTTCAGAGCCTAATTTGAGTGTGGCTCTTCAATATCTTACTGAGTTATTGGACAAAGGTTTGTCTTTCTCTTCCATTAAGATTCATGTTGCAGCAATTTCAGCTCACTATGATTGTGACCCACCATTGTTTTCTCATCCTTTGTTCAAGCAATTTCTTAGAGGGGCAAAGAATATCAGACCCCCACGTAGAGCTCCTACTCCTGCTTGGAACCTCAATTTTGTGTTGGAGAAACTTACTCTACAACCTTTTGAGCCTGCGGCTACTGCTGAATTGAAATACTTGTCATGGAAGACTGCTTTTTTGTTGGCCATTACTTCTGCAAGAAGGGTTTCTGAATTGCAGGCCCTTATGGCGGTTGAGCCTTTTTTGATTTTTCATAAGGATAGGGTATCATTACGTACTAATCCTTCATTTATGCCTAAGGTGGTTTCTAGTGTGGCTTTAAACCAAACCATTCATTTGCCTACTTTTTATGCAAATCCCCAAAATAAGGGGGAAAAGATTTTGCACACTTTAGATGTACACAGGCAGTTGCGTTATTATTTAAGCAGGACTAGGGATTTTAGGCAGTCTCAGCAGTTGTTTGTTTCTTTTGCTTTGAGTTCCCAGGGCAAGCCTGTGTCAAAACAAACTATATCTAAGTGGATTGGGTTTTGCATTGCATTCTGTTATTCCCATCATGGCAAGGAGATTCCAGCTGGGATTAGGCCTCATTCCACGAGGGCTACTGCCACTTCAACAGCATTTCTAAGGGGTGGCAACTAAGGATATTTTGGAGGCAGCTACTTGGAGTTCAGTGCATACTTTCTCCAAGCATTACCACCTTCCTCTCTATTCTAAATCCAGGGCTGGTTTTGCCACTGCTGTGTTGCAGGGCATTTTGGCAGCTCCTGCTTCATTATAGTTTAGCCATCCTCCCTTACCTCTGCTTTGGGATTCTACCCAAGTGTTAGGACTGCAGCAATGTGAGATGAAGAACATAGTACAGTTTTGTACCTACCATAAATGTAGATGTTCGAAGATCCACATTGCTGCAGTCCAATTTACCCTCCCTCCTTGCCGTCTGTGTTTAGGGGTGGTTGTGTGGGTGGGGTTCTATTTTTGTAAATTTGTATATATTGTACATATATTAGGTACAGGAGTGTTTGGTGTTTTTTGGTTTTGGCTTTATCTTTTTAGGGTCTTCTGACATCTGGGGCAAGAAAAGACTGAGGATATGACGTCGGTCATGCGCATTTGTACCCTGACGTCCTGATGTCAGACAAATGCGCCTTGACCGACGTCAGCCTTATACTTTGGTATTCGGGCCGACTGGGACAGCGGACTACCCAAGTGTTAGGACTGCAGCAATGTGGATCTTCGAACATCTACATTTATGGTAGGTACAAAACTGTACTTTTCTTATGCAGCTGATGGAGCAAGTAGGGCAGCGGCTTCAGGAATTTCCCTTAGGAGACATTCCTGGATGTGCTTTTGTGACTTTGCGGAACTCTTCAAGTCATCCTTTGTTAATGCCCCCTTCGATGGCTCATCCTTGGTAAGGGTCTAAGGTCAAAGACACACTGATCAGGTGTGAACAGGAAGGAAAAACTCTCTATGCCATTGGAGTCCATTTGTCCACACCTTCTAGGCCTTATCCTAAAAGCCAAAAGGGAGGAAAAATGTGGTTTCAAAAATCCTAGAGAATTTTTCAAGACACACGTGGTGAGCCTTCCCCCAGGGACAGAGGGGGAAGCAATAATGGAAGATGCCAGCCATGTGGCAGAGTTGGTCCACAGAACCAGGGCAACAGAGAATCCTTCTTTGGTAAGCCCTTTCAGTGCTCCTGAAAGAAGACCTGTCTGTCCTTCTCTGGAGGCAGTCGGGGGTCGATTATACTTGTACTCAAATGCTTGGCTAAAAATAACAATAAACAAGTGGGTACAAAGCATCATATTAAGAAGTTACTCCATATCCTTTTCAATTCCTGCCCCACGCATAAAAACATTCCAGATGTTCCACCCAGTCACAGGAAACAAGCAACCCTAGAAATACAGAAGTTGCTAGAAAAGAGAGTCATCCAACCGGTTCCCACAAACCAGGTAGCATCCGGGACTTACTCAAGGTTCTTTTTAGTTCCGAAGAAAACAGAGGACTGGAGACCCATACTGGATCTCAGCAGACTAAACAAATATGTAAAAAAGACAACGTTCCGGATAGTAACATTGCAGTCAATACTTCCTTTTCTGGGAAAAGACAATTGGATGTGCTCTATAGACCTCCAGGATGCGAACAACCTGGACAGGCCATCCATGAGTCATCTGTGCTTTCAGCTGGGAGCCAGTCACTACCAGTTTCATGCTTTGCCCTTTGGTCTCACTACAGCCCCCAGAGTGTTCAAATGTATGGCAGTAGTTACGGCTCACCTGAGAGTTTGAGGATTCCAAGTGTTTTCATTTCTTGACGACTGTCTCCTAACCACCACCACCAAGCATCTACGAACAGAAGCAAGAAACACCACTCTGATACTTTGTTCTCATTTAGGGATCACAATAAACTATGAAAAAATCTGCCTTATTGCCATCTCAACATATAATTTTTATAGGCACAGATTTAGACACTACAAAAATGATGGTAAAGCTTCCAACAGAGAGAGTAAAAGCCCTTCAGGTAGTAGTTCTAGACCTTCTTTTCAAAAGGAAGACTCAAGCAAGGACAGTTCTAAAAGTACTAGGCACCATGGCAGCAGCTATAAACGTAATTCCCTTAGCATGGCTGCACATGAGAATTCTACAGTGACTGCTGTTTACTCAGTGGTCCATGCAAGAACTTCCAGTGTCGCACCAGATTATGTTAACAGAATCTTGCAGGAAAGAGCTTTGTTGGTGGCTTCACTCTGATCAACTGCTTGCCACAGTGACCATGGATGCTTCCCAGATAGGGTGGGGTGGCATTATCAGGGAAGAACAGTCCAAAGCACTTGGCAGGATCACAAGGCCCACTTGCACATCAGTGTCCCAGAGATGAGAGCAGTGCTTCTTGCATTGCAGGCATTCCAAGACTCTCTTCCACTAGGAACAATTGTGATCCAAATGGACAATATGTCAGTGCTATGGTATATAAACAAATAAGGAGGAAACAGATCTTACCCCCTTTGTTGAGAGGCCCTGCCAGTATGGCAGTGGGCAACCTCCTCCCAAAGCTTTCTGGTAACAATGCATATCCCAGGGAAATCCAACATGATAGCAGACAAACTCAGCAGAGCAATACCGATGTCTCACGAGTGGTCCCTGAAACAAAACAGCGGAAATGATTTTCTGAAAATGGGGCCAGCCTTGCTGCGATCTTTTTGCCATGTCCGTGAACGCCAAATGCAGTAGCTGCCTTGCCCTAATCCCCCCTCTGGGGGAATCCCAAGGGATGCACTTGTACATGATTTGCCCTCGGGTTTCCTCTACGCCTTCCCTCCTTTTCCATTGATACCCTAAGTTCCTCAGAAAGTCAGCACATTGGGAAGGACCTTAATACTTATAGCACCTTACTGGCTTCGTCAAATTTGGTTCCCCTTCTTGTGGCTTCATCTTCAGGAGGAGACTTGGATTCTGGAACCAGGGCCAGATCTACTGACCCATCCATCGGGAATGCTCCATCCATCTCTTCAAACCCTAAAGTTGACAGCTTGGCTGCTCCAATTCCAAACATAGCCAGGCTACCTAACCTTTCACCCTCAGTGCAATATATCCTGATTTCTTCTCACAAAGCTTCTAGGAGAAGATTATATCTCAGCAAATGGAAAAAAGATTTTCTTCCTGGGCCTTAAAAAAATCATAATGACCCTTTCTCTGCACCTATATCTTCTATACTGGAATTTTTAGCAAAGCTTTTTAATGACAGAGCAGCTATAATTCGAGTACAATTATCAGCAATCTCTAATTTTCATTTTGGAGGAGGGGGACCGAACCTTATGTCCCACAGACTTTGTAAAGCTTTCTTGAGAGGTACGAACCTGTTAAGACCACCCATTATACCACCTGTATCTCCATGGAACCTAAATTTTGTATTATCCCGTATAATTCTCCCTCCCCTGTGAACCTGCATCATCCTGTGACTTCAAGTTGTTAACCTGGAAGACAATTTTCTTAGTGGCTGTCACTTCAGCTAGGAGGGTTTTGGAATTACAGGCATTATCTATCAAGCCTCCATATATGCTGTTTCACAATGACAGAGTCTCACTTCGCACAAACCCAGCTTTTCTACCAAAAGTATGCTCAGAATCAAACTTAAATCAATCCATCGACTTTTTTTAAGAGTGATTAGGCCAAGCAATTTGAGGGACAAACCCTATTTCCCAACAGCATTAAAAATTTAAGTAAGGAATTAATTACATTGGAATCTCAGGTAAAAGAAAGGAAAAAGAAAAAGTTCCAAAGAGATTTAGATGACTACACCAAAGGGGACCCTTTTAATTTTGAAAACAAAGGTAAACGTAAGATTTACTGCTCAGAATAGGACCAATCCAAAAAGGAAACGGACCAAATCCATTCTCAAAAAGGCAACTTCCCATACTACAGACACCTCAGCTGATGATTATTCATCTTCAGGTCCAGACACTGATTCAGGGGGTGCCACAGGCTCACCAGCATTAAAAGAAGGAACTCTATAATGACGCAGGGTTTACACATGGGGGTGGGATAGAAAATATAAAAGACGTAGACAACATGGAAACTTTATTAGCAATGTTTGTGAAAAAGTAACTAATGTAAACATTACCAACATCTCGTCACATGTCCTTTCCTCCTCTGAAATTGAAATTTTAAATAAAGGATCATCATTTATTCCAGGTTTCTTTGTTTCTGAAGAAAGTTTTGTTCACAACATTGTTTCATTTTGTAGAATTCTTAATCTCAAATTATTTTTTCAGGAACAAGAATCAACAAAGATCTCTGATGAATTTAAATACCACAGATCTTCCTTCATGCCACCCATGAATCATCATGTCTCCATGTTTCAACAGGCTATGATCAAAGACCTTCACTTTCAATTCAAGTCAGCCTTTCCTTTACCTAACAATGTTTCTAAAAATTGTATGGTTAATATTAACAAATTAGCCAAAAACCATGATTTGGTTATTATTGGTGCTGACAAAGGTGGATCAATAGTTGTTCAGGATTTTTCCCAATATGATAATGAAGTACTGAATCAATTATCTAATGTACGATACTACTCTGAACTAACCATCGGCCCAACATCAGTTTTTAAACAGATTGATTTATTTCTTAATTCAGCTGTTGAAGAGGGGACTATCACCAAAAATACACAGTCTCAACTTACCGTTTCCAACCCCTGTCCACAGTACATATACTTTCTACCTAAAATACACAAGGATCTGCAGCATCCCCCAGGCAGACCTATTGTCTCAGGTAAGAATTCACTAACAGAACCATTATCCCTTTTTCTAACAAAATATTTAAAACCCTTGTTGCAATGTGTCCGTTCAAGGATCAGAGACACGACTGAATTTTTGCAGATCATCTCCAACACGCAGCTTGAGCCAAATTGGTTACTTTGTACACTAGATGTAAAATCATTATATACAAATATACCACATTGGGCTGGTTTGGAGGCGCGGGAATACTGGCTTAACAAGACTGAACTATACAAGCCAGGTTTCAACACCTTGTTGTTGTGTCTGACAGAACACGTATTGACTAAAAATGTGTTCTTTTATAAAGATAAATGTCATTTGCAAACCAAGGGAACAGCTATGGGGGCTTCTTTTGCCCCCATATACGCTGACTTATTTATGGCCTATTTTGAGGAATAGGTCATTTATGACAATTCTCACAACATTTATATTGAGGAAATGGATATTTGGCGTAGATATTTGGATGATTGCTGGTTGGTATGGAGGGCTGACAGTGAATATCTTTTGGAATTTACCACTTATTTGAATGAAAATAAATGGGGAATTGAATTTTCTGTCAGCTATGATAGAAATAAAATTATTTTCTTAGATGTTTTGGTTTGCCGTGCATCTGACCATATGCTGACAACAGAGATTCATTGCAAATTCCCCGAAAATAACTCACTGCTCCATGCCACCAGCTTTCATCCTCCCCACATTTGCAAAAACATTCCTAAATCACAATTCATGCGTGTCAAACGCATTTGTTCTGATCAGCACACTTATATACAATCCAGGGATGATCTATTACATAGATTTCATGATCGTGGCTATAAAAGGGGCCAGTTATTACATACTATACACACTGGTCAAGATGAAAAGGGCAGATTTGCTACTTTACAAATCAACGTCCAAATCCAATTCTGTACCACCCAGACTTATTACATGTGGACGTAGCACTAACACATTGCTTAAAATTGTGCAACACAATTGGAACATATTAACATGTGAACCCAGACTTTATGACATTCTTGGTGACAGATATGCCTTTTCCTTTCGGAAAGGCAAAAATTTATCATCTTTTTTCAATCACTTCAAACATTTTGAAGTGAAAACCACAAACACCATTCAAACAACATTATCAGGTGACCCTGTAATTGGATGTTTTCCTTGTGGACACTGCATTTATTGCACCAAACTACTTAAAACCACCAGCTTCACCAGCCAGAATACTCCTGAAGTATTTAACATTAAATTCTTTGGTAATTGTTCTTCAGATTGGGTCATTTATGTGGCCAAATGTACTTGCCCTGCATTTTATGTTGGTCAAACATCGAGACCCTTGAAACTTCGAATATCTGAGCACCTCAGTGACATTAGGAAAAAAAGAGAAAGCAATGCGTTATACAAACAGTCCCTTATACATCAAAAGGCCAGTTTCAGTTTTACCATCATAGATAAAATCTTGAGATCCAGACAAAACAAATTAGGTTGGCATGATTTGCTTGAGTCCATGGAGAAAAAATGGATCATTAAACTTGGTGGGCTCTTTAAGCCAGGTCTCAATGAACACATGTAATTAATCATGTCTCATGAATTATTTATATATAGGTTCTTTTTTGTATGTACTTCACACACTGAAGAAGGCTCTAAATTTTGTATGTGCCGAAACTGGTCTGTGTTCTAAGAACCTAATATTTTTAATAAAGTATTTCATATTATCTAAGGTGCCTTGTATGCTGGTCCTCTTTATTTGCCTGATTACCAGTTTTTTTTCCCCAAGTATGGCAGTAAGGCAGAATACACGTTACACCAACTTGATATACACGTTTCTAGTTACACAGAACAAAGGACTTTAGGAAGACTGGCCAATTGTTTGTATCCTTTTCAGATAGCAAGAAAGGGGCTTCACTAGCAAAAACCACTCTATCCAGATGTTTGTTAGACGGCATTTCATTCACCTATAAGTCAGTCAATAAACAACTTTCAGACAAAATAAGACCTCATTCTACCAGGGCTATTTCGACCTCTTCTGCCTTTCATGCAAATTGCTAATTGATACCATTTGCGTGGCAGCAACGTGGGCAAGGTCTCATACCTTTATCACTCATTACAAAGTGGATTTGGGCTCGAGGGACAGGACCTCTTTTGGGTCCACTGTTATGAAGAATGTTCTCCCATGAGCCACCCAAGAAAGATGGTGCTAGGGTCTCTATCCCACAAGTACAGAATGAAGGCGAGATAGGACAACTTCACATAAAGAAGTTATGTACTCACCATAACGTTCCATGTGAGTTGTCCATCTCGCCTTCATTCTTACATCCCATCCTCCTACCCACAGCCATTTTTTTAAGCTCTTGGAGAATTAAGAGGTTACTGTTTGGCATCTGAGATTCTCTGACCTTTTTCTTGGCTTATAGAGCAATGAAGAATTGTTATATACGCATATTAGTATACCAGCAAACAAGATCTGGGGAATGCCCTAGAGCATCATGGGATAGGGAGTAAGCCACAAGCTAGTTGGAGACCTCGAGCTTTTGTAAATGGCCGAGTTGGAACTGAGTATTGGTTCCAAATGCCACAAATACAGAATGAAGGCGAGATGGACAACTCACATGGAACTTTATGGTGAGTACATAACTTCCTTTTTACTGAGACTGGCTCAGGGTTTGATTCAAGTTATTAATACTTCTTCTAGAGTAGTTCCCAATAAAAGGAAGAGGGATGCCTCCTTTATTGAAGAGATTCAACATTTTGATTCTGAAAAGGAAGATGCAGGGGCAAATTCAGGGTTGTGTGCTCAAATTTCTGATTCAAACTCAAAGGAGAATGCTCTTTCTGATTCTCCTTGTGGGGGTTATCTTTCTTTGACACTATTGCTAGAATGTCCCATTGTTTTCAGTGGGAGAACACTGAGGTTTCTCAGTCTCTAAAAAATACTACGAGTTGTTCTAGAAAGATTTTCCAGAACACTTAGCTTTTCCTCATGTGCCGTCTTCTTTAGAGGATGTGTGCCTTACTGCTTGCAATTTTCTGACAGTCAGCCAGCTGTCCCTAAAAAGGCAAATAGACTGTATAAAGCTCCTTAGCCTTTGAAATTTGTATGCACTATTCCCAAACCTGCCCTTGCAGCTATAGCCATAGTTGACTCCCTCTGCTGCTAAGCACTTTGTTAATTCCAAACTTACTCTGTTCTAATAAGGATGGGAAATTTACTGATAAGGTATGGTGAAAAAGTATATACTTCTGCAACTTTGAATTTCAGAATTTTCAATTGTCAGGCTCATACGTTAAAGTTTAATCTGACATATTGTCAAAGTAGGACAATTTCTTCTTGTGAAAAACACTATGCTTTAAATAACTTATTAGTTTCTTCTATTGCACATGTCACTACTCATTGTTTGCAGTGTGCGTATGACTCTCTTGATATTTCTTTATGGCCACTGCTATGGTTTTAAGGAGGTTTGCTTGCCTGCACTTTTAGAATCTTCCATAGTATGATAAAAATAAGATTTTAAATTTTCCCTTGGATAGACATTAATGTTTGACCCTCACTGCTGTAGAAGTATTAAAAAAGTGATGAAATAGGTAAGCTGATCCAGGGAATCTCTAAGATTTTTCAGTACTCCTTTTCCAAATCATCCAAGGAATTTTCTTTCTCCTCATCCAGTTTTGGCAAAACACAGAGTAAACAGTCTCCACAGAATTCAGGTAAACAGACTTTAAGAAGTGGCATGGAGGTTCCAAAAAGACGACTAAAACTCACAAAACCAAGGGCAGTCCAACAGGTCTGAATGAGTATTCAAGAGACCTTCTGACCACCTTCCATCCTGCCCCATTTGTATTCAAGAAAGTCTGAATTTCTATTTTTCTCTTTGCAACAGTTTGTTTCAGACAAATAGGTTCTGAAAATCATTCATCAGGGTTAGAGATGGCAGTGGGAGGAAAATCTTCCTTTCCAGGGGATCAGTTCCTCATTCTGCAGATCAGACTGTTCTTTTTTCCACCTGTTCTTAGTCACATGCTGTCCCAAGGAGTGACCAAACCAGTTTCTCATTCCCAGATATTCCCAAAGAAAGAAAACACATGGAGACCAGTTCTGGAGCTTTCTTTCCTAAACCTGTTTGTGATAATACCGAAATTCAAAATATCGTCACTTGACAACCTGTTGCTTCTTCTTCCTTTTTCAAGTTTCCCAGTAATACTATCCTTAAAAGATTCTTCATCATCACATTCCTATTCATCCAGAGTGCAGGCGTTTCTTAAGGTTCTGTCTGTCTGGATCATATCAGTTTTTTACCTTACCCTTTGTACTATCCACTGTACCAAGATTGCTCACAAAATGTCTAGCTCTAGTTGTAGCTCATTGCAGGATACAGGTGATCCACATGTTTCCATATTTAGACGACTTGATTATCTTTTACGAGTCTTTTTCAAAATATTAGCTTTCTCTCTCTTGGATGCAAGATCTCTTTCATAAGCTGGGATTCCAGAAGAACATTCAAAAGGATTTCTTGATTCCCTCACACAGAATTGTGTTCCTCAGATGTCAACTAGACACCTCAGTTCAAGGAGCTTTTCTTCCACAGGAAAAAAGTAGATCTTTAGTTAGATCTAATTTTATGGTTTTCCACTTAGACTTCAGTCACTGCAAGGGAATAGCTCAGGATTTTGGGTTTTAATGGCATTTACTACTCTCATAACACCCCTGGCAATACTCCACATGAAGAAGACACAGTGGTATCTGAAATTTCTTTGGTCCCAGCATAAACACCCTTTATCTTTTCATATCCCAGTACTGGGGTTTGCCAGAAGACAAATCACTTGGTGTAGGTAGCAGATATCCTTAAGTCAAGGTCTACCCTGCTCACTCCTTGCTCCAAACTAGTCAGTCCTCACAGATGCTTTAGACTTTGCTTAGGGAGCAGCTTCAGGAGAGCTAAAACATCAGGGGGCGTGGGGCACCAAGGACAGACACAAGCACATATATATCATATCAATATTGCCCTGATGAAGATATTCAGTTCTCTGAACCACCTTTGTCCCCAGGACCTCTTCAAGTGGTTACAGACAATACCACAGTTATGTGGTATATCAACAAGCAAGGGGTAACCAGGTTGCATCCCTCTTTGCATATTAGCTTGGGATATAGCTTCACAGCACCATCTCACACTACAGCCATCCTACATTCCATCAGAGCAAATCTGTGTGGCAGACAAACTGAGCATGACCAGGATAGACCCTCACAAATGGAAAATAGATCCTGGGGGGGGGTCTTCCAAGATTTGATCCATCTGTGAGGAGTTCCTGAAGCAGACCTCTTTGCCTCCTCTCTGAACAATCAGCTGGCAAAATTCTGTTCCAGGACTCCATGCAAGAAGGCCTGGAAAGCAGATGCCTTTCTTTTCTTTGCTTTAGGCAGGAATATTCCTGTATGCCTTTCTACCTTTTCCGCAAGTCAAGCTCCAGGGAACTTCTGAAGATTTAGAAGGAATCCCCCAACATCATTGTAGTAACGCCCTTCTGGCCCAGGCAACTGTGGTTCTCCCTTCTTTTGGAAATGACCAGAGAAAATAACCACAAGCTTCCTCACAGAATGGATCTACTCACACAAGAACAGGGGTGCTTGATACGTCCAGATGTCAATTTTCTTCAGTTGACTGCCTGGATGACAGGGTCTTATTTCCTTTTAGACACCTGTTTTCTGAGGATGTGCAGCAGGTACTACTAAAGACAAGAAAGCTTGCTACTAGAAAATCATATATTCATAGGATCATAGGACGTTACTAGGCTTAACCCATGTTCCAACAAGTCAGCACCCTATGCCACTGTACAGCAGGGACATAGATGGAATCCCAGGGGTGTATTTTCTGTTCCCCATCCAGTTATCCAGGTTGCGCTTAAACAGGTTTAATGAGGTACTCTGCTTTACGTGGAGAAGGAGTCTGTTCCAGAAAAGGAGTCGTCTCTGGGACACAAGTCTGTCCCGCCAAGAAGTCCTATTGATGTCACAGACCAGGTTGAGGTTGCCCGTGTGGGTTACTTGAGTGGAGCTTGACTTGCAGATATGCAGCAGTCCCATCAAGATGGGGTCTGAGATTGCTATTTATGCCAGACAGAGGTCACCTCTGAGGAGTCTGTAGGAGACTGAGTAGAGGGACAGGGCTTTTAGCCTATCTGTGTAGGGTAGATGTTTTGAGGGCCTGGATTCACTGGGTGAGGAACTTCTATGGTCTCTACAGCTGCTGCATGTGCTTTGTGAGGTACATGCCGAAAGGGGGATTGTACTCAATAATGGCACTTATGACATCTTGTCCCTGGATGAGATACCCTTACTAATGAAGTGGGCCATGTAGAAAGCTTTACGTACAACAGAGGCAATATGGTGGTCAAAAGTCAATTTGCTATCAACCTGGGTGCCCAAGTCCCAGACGACTGATTGCATGCTTGGTGCCTTATTATCAATGTGATAATTTGGTGGGACATCACTCTCCCCAAAGGGGATGATGATGCATTTTTTGGCATTCAGTTTGAGGCCATGTTTCTGGCACCAGTCATTTGTTTGGGTGAGTCCCTCATGGGGGATGTTCACATCACTAGGGGAATTGATGACAGCACCTAGCATGTAGTCATCTGCAAACTTGGTCAGCCATTGCCCACTAGATTTGGTCTGCACCTCTGAGAAGTATATCCCAAACAGCAGAGGGCCCCAAGACCAATCCCTGGGGTAAACCACTTGTTATGGGTCTACTGCTTGAGGTGGCTTCCCCTATTTTGACTAGGCTGGTTCTGTCAGTGAGCCAGTTTGCTACCCATCTGGTAACATATGGATTGATCCCTAGTTGAGAGAGTTTATCTATTGTACCAGAGTGGGGAATAGTATCAAAGGCCTTGGCCAGGTCAGGGTCTGCGGTGTGCACCATCTTCCCCTCATCTGTGACCTTGGTGACTGTCTCAAAGAAGTCGATCAGATTTAACAGGCATGACCCTCCCCTTGACAAAACCAAACTGTGTGGGATCAAGTATCTGGAGTTTGCCAATGTCTTTGTTAATGAGGTCCATGATAATCAGCTCCATCGCCTTACAGATCAGGCTAGTTAGGCTGATGGATCTATAATTTCCTGGATTGGTGGACGCTGCACCTTTGTGCAAAGGGATGACAGTAGCTGTCCTCCACTCGGATGGGATGAAGCCTGTACTCGGGCTTTGAGTGAATAGGGTGCCTGATGGTGCTGCAAGTTCCAGCTCAAGTTCATGTAGGATGCAGCCTGGGATGTTATCGGGTCCCCTGGAAGCTGTATTTTTTACCTTTGAGAGGTTAGTGATGACTTGCTTCAGAGATAAGAGGAAGGAGCCAGGTACTGGGGATGTCTTGTTTTACTGATGGGGGGACAGAGGAGTGAAGTTTTCACTGAACATGTCATCTAGCAGGTTGGCTTTTATCTACAGGGTTTGTGTATGTGGTGTCCTTTTAGCAAATGGAAGAGGTTTTCTCATTGGTGCCAACACTGAAAACAGCATCCATTCAGAGCTAGTTGTTCTCTGGTTTACAACATTTGTGCCAGTTACTACCTTATGTCCTTTGTTATTTTTCTATCAAGGTTTATTTATCGGCCATTTCAGTATATCTGCCAATGGATTCGCCTCTTTCAAGGCAGTTACATCTGGTAACATATGGATTGATCCCTAGTTGAGAGAGTTTATCTATTGTACCAGAGTGGGGAATAGTATCAAAGGCCTTGGCCAGGTCAGGGTCTGCGGTGTGCACCATCTTCCCCTCATCTGTGACCTTGGTGACTGTCTCAAAGAAGTCGATCAGATTTAACAGGCATGACCCTCCCCTTGACAAAACCAAACTGTGTGGGATCAAGTATCTGGAGTTTGCCAATGTCTTTGTTAATGAGGTCCATGATAATCAGCTCCATCGCCTTACAGATCAGGCTAGTTAGGCTGATGGATCTATAATTTCCTGGATTGGTGGACGCTGCACCTTTGTGCAAAGGGATGACAGTAGCTGTCCTCCACTCGGATGGGATGAAGCCTGTACTCGGGCTTTGAGTGAATAGGGTGCCTGATGGTGCTGCAAGTTCCAGCTCAAGTTCATGTAGGATGCAGCCTGGGATGTTATCGGGTCCCCTGGAAGCTGTATTTTTTACCTTTGAGAGGTTAGTGATGACTTGCTTCGTAGAGATAAGAGGAAGGAGCCAGGTACTGGGGATGTCTTGTTTTACTGATGGGGGGACAGAGGAGTGAAGTTTTCACTGAACATGTCATCTAGCAGGTTGGCTTTTATCTACAGGGTTTGTGTATGTGGTGTCCTTTTAGCAAATGGAAGAGGTTTTCTCATTGGTGCCAACACTGAAAACAGCATCCATTCAGAGCTAGTTGTTCTCTGGTTTACAACATTTGTGCCAGTTACTACCTTATGTCCTTTGTTATTTTTCTATCAAGGTTTATTTATCGGCCATTTCAGTATATCTGCCAATGGATTCGCCTCTTTCAAGGCAGTTGCATGTCAAAATGTTCTTGAAAGAGCATAAGAGGCTTCCAAGTAAACCAGTGGCCCCTCCTTGGGATCTTAATTTTGTGTTAGAGAAATTAACACTTTCTCCATTTGAACCAACTAATCTGGCTGACTTTAGGTTCTTAATATGAAAAACAGTTGTTTTGATTGCTCTGACCTCTGCAAGATGGGTACCTGAGTTGCAAGCTGTTATGGTGAGTGAACCCCACCTCATTTGACACAAGGATGGGGCTTCTTTGAGAACTAATCCTTTTAAGAGTTTACTTTTAAGTCAAACTATCAATCTCCCCATCTTCTTTCCTGAACCTAAAAATGAGGGAGAAAGCGTACTCCATACATCGGATGTCCACAAACAACTTGGGAACTGTATTGACAGAATTAAATCTTTCATATCATCCGATTGATTATTAATTTCTCTTGAAGGTAAGAAGAACAGACAGTCAGTGTCAAAACAGACTATTATCAAATGGTTGTCTAAGGCTGTTACCTTTTGTTATTCTCACCATGACAAATGTATTCCAGCCTAGGTCAAGGTCTACTTTACAAGGACCTTTGCTTCTTGTATGGCTTTTGGAAAGGGTTGGATTCTAGAAGTATTCTAGAAGCTGCTACTTGGTCCTCTGTACATATTTTACAAAGCACTATAAGCTTGATTCCTTTTTTGCTAGGACCATTCTCCAGGGTATCCTGGACCCTGATTCCCCTCACCCCCAGTTGTTGTAAGGCTACTGCATCAGTGATCAATAAGAAGAACGTAGTACAGTTGTTCAAGCTGAACTTACGAGAACAGTAGATGTTCATTTGACCACTTCAGTTCTTCACATCTTATTTTCCTTAAACATCAAATAGCAATGAGTAAAAAAATTTCCCATTTTTCAATTTTCTTATATTTCTCATACAGCCCTATGTCCATATCATTCTTTTAAACCCTTTCCAGTCATAAAATATTTTAATAATGTCCAAAACTCTCCATTTTTCATACAATTTAAAAAACAGTGTTGTGATGTCTCTTCAGTATTACAGATGTTACACATTTTTCTTCTGTCATTTTATATTTCATGTTATGTTCAAGGATTCAAATCTTTCCTGCTTTTTCCTTATTGTCTGCGCCCCATTTTTTTCACAAATATCACTATAATAGTTCACTTTCATTATTTTTATACAATTTTCCTTTCCATTTCTGCTTCGTTTATATCAATTTTCTGTCTCCTTATTTTACTTTCATATTCCTTCTCTTCTTCTAATTTCGTTACTCCTTTCCCTTTCTTTCTTCCATCCATTCACATACATTTTTATTTTCAAATACATTTTCTAAAACTGTCTTTTTTCAGACACTTTTTTAATACCCAAACCAAATTTGTTGATGCTAAGAAAAAAACTAGATTCATTAAATTCAAGCCCTTTTTTTGTTGTACATTACAAACTATTTCTGTTTTGATTGTATTCAGCCTTGTTCCCTTAAAAACAAGATACCCAGCAATTCAGTTTCCATACAGCTTGGAAACATATACATACCATCTAATTATAATAGTTTTCCTAAAATGTGTGTGTTTAACATATATACCCTTTTCTTACACATTAATTATATTCATGCTCAGCCAGTATGAAGTTACATTTTTTCTTTTGTTTTTACTGTGCATGTGTGTAGCGATATCTGTGTATCTTTTTAACTGAAAGCTGCTACTAGAGTGATAACTCTGAAAAAAATGAAATTTGATCATGTCTTTTGTTATTTAAAGATAATTCCTTAAAGATGAACTGTGCATTGGGGCAAATAATTAGTAGTCTAAAACACTATTTCAGTACTGATAAAGATAAAAAATAATTTGTTTTTTGCCTTAATTTGTCTCTCTAGTGGTTTTCTGAATTGTACATGCAAAAGTTTTAATGGATTCTTTATTAATGTGTTTCAGTTTGCTTGCATTAAATAAGCTACCTTAAGTGTATTGTGATTGTGAGTTTTTCAGTACTGTATTTGCAGTATGTTCAAGGTTTTATAAATAATTTTTTGTAACATCTGAGTTGTTAAATGTACTAAAAGTAATGTCTTTCGGCTTTTCCCGGTTAGGGGTCGCCACACCGGAACTCCGGTCCGCTAATGATTGGCAGTGGATTTTTACGGTGCCGAGTTGCCAGCCCGACGCCCAACCTTCAAAGAATGCACACCCATTCACGCACGCACCTACCTGCATGTCTTTATACGTCACTCGACCACGGGGAGTACTCCACACAGAAGGCGCTCCAGCCGAGAATCGAACGGGAGAACCTCTTGCTGTGAGGCGATAACGCTAACTGCTGCACCACATACTGTTGAGTATTATTGCACTATGTTGCAGCTATCTGGAGTACTTCATGCTTTTAAATATGAAATAAAATACTGTTGTAGTTAAATATTTGTATGCTAGTAGCAAATACTCAATTTTATTGAAAATTTTTCCCCACGATATCCTTAAGGACACTGACATTTTTTGACAGAAAAAGTTAGATTCTGTTCATGATCATCAAAACCCAGTGATTTTTTTATCCAAATGAGTTTTCAGTTTTTTTTAACCAGTGCCGCAAAACTTACCTTTTCTCATGAACCATGCATCACCAATGTCCCAGAGTTACTGCTGAAACTTACAGATGACAGCAGCCAAACACTCTTGTGTTACATTTTTTTCTATCTTGTGTTGTGCAGGAGGAGTTGAGATGCTACAGAATTTTTTAGCCCTACGCCTATCACCAGGTGTGTTATGGTTAGGGTATGTAAGAAAAGTAAAATGGAACTTAAACACCTAGATGACCAAATACTTAGCCTTACTTCAATCCAGAGTACACACTGCCCAATATGTGGCATTAGATGTCTCATCTAACTATAAGGCCTTCTTGATGTGAACTGTCTCTGATCTTTCGTTTATGACTGATGATCTACCTTAAAGACCTTGTATATACCAATCAATGTAAATCATGTTAGTAAGCCATTGATACACAAGGAGTTGAGGCAAGAGAGGTCTTAAATAGAACTATATCATAAAACAGGAAATGTCAGCAAAGCAAAACACACCGTAATCGCACAGTGGTGGGAGCAAGGAAAAATAATTTTTAATTAAATATACTTACAAAGCAGAAGTGTATCACCAAAAATAATTCCAGAAACTGTACAGACTTGCAGACATGAATTTTTATTAAGGTGCATGCACATAGTGTAAATTCACATTTAAAACATGATGTCATAATTCAGTCAAACACAGTCAGTATAGTACATTATATCCAGCCTTCTTAAGAAACTTTATGGCTACAATTTTATACTGTTTGTTACCGTTGCTGTTGAATAGCAGTATGTTTAGCATTTTCGTTGTACTGACAATTGGATTCCAATGTTGATCACATTATAGCTGTCCTTATGTAGAGAATGAGCGTTCAATTTTGGCATTGGAAACTGGATTCCATGTAGTTCTCAGTGCAATTTCAGACAGTGTTGATATCTGCACAGTCTTTGAAAGCCAGTACTTGTGTAACTCAAATGAGGACAGTGGTAGTAGTTCCTGCATATCTTGACAAACATACACTTCCCAGTCCTTCCGAAGTTGACCTGGATAACCCATTTCAAAAATAGGCATGCAGGTTGCATACAAATGAAAGTCGTTTTAAGTTGTGGTAAATTATATGGGTTTAGGATTCTGTAGGCCTTTAAGAAATAAAGAAACAGTGGGGATGCTATCCATATGCTTGTCCAGATTTTTTAGGTTGACCTTAAAGGCAGACCTGAACAGTTGGATATCATCTTCCATGACCTTGGGCCTAAGCGGACAAAGAATTTCATCAAAGCCTGTTTTTTATCTTCCCAGCTTGATAATAACTCTGAAGTGATATTAACATGTTGTAGGTCAATGCTGCAAGAGGTCTGTCCTTAAACTGTATGGTTTCAATAGCTATGATCAAGTCTGTTGAGTTTTCCGAGGTGAAACTTGGTTGAATTTCAAGCTCGATACCAGTAACAGAGAAAAATCTGTATCTGGTTCATTGATGTTGCATCACTGTCATCTTCAGCAAAGAATTCACACAGGCATCGATGTATGGTACTGCACAGCTGCGAACCATGTATTCGATCGTGTCAGCACTAACACGGGTGTCAATGCAATGAGGTGTCTATCGAGATCAAGGTTTTCAAGGAAATCTATATATTCCCTCTTTTGTTGTGAAGACTCTGGAAAACATATTTCACAAGTGCCTCAAATTCATTAATAGTCTTGAAATGGTGAACCCATGTGTCACCCACAAGGGATAACACATGAGCCCAGCCCTCATTTAGAGTGCACTTTTACTCACAAAAGCAGTCACATTTTGTGGATTAACACTAGTTTTGCAGTGATTTCAGCACAGCTTGATCTACTGTTGAGTGATTCCCAGCTGAGAGCTCTCTGCAGTTGGCCATGTAGGGCTTCCCTGTCTGGAGTACAAATATAACATTTAGAATGCAATGTCACTTGCTGTCTGTGCTTTTATCACACAAGACTGCCAGTGGCCTTCCTTGTATAGCAGTATGAATGTATGCTTTCATGTGCTCTTCCAACTTTTGAAGTTACAGCTGATGCAGAGCATCTGATTGTGACAGAGCGCCAGTCTACTCCACATAATTTCCATCCACTGCCGAAGCTCAAGATTGTCCAATTTCAGAATGCAGAACACCATGTGTATCTTGGCTGTATATGATTGTCACTGTTAAAGTGTCAACCCCATGCGCAGAAGTGGGAAAAGTGATTGTGGATGAATGGGTGCTTGTAAAGTATCCATGACAATCCCTCTTCTGACTACTGTTGTTTCTGTCCCACGTTAAAGCTTGCGAGCAGTGTTATCTGTCATGGTGCATTCAGTTTACCTGCCTTCTCCTTATTTTACTGATGTTTCTGGCTTACAAAATTATCCATAGTAGTATCCTTCCTTGTGGATCTAGGCCGTAGTTGCAAGCAGAGCAGAACAGATTCCCTCCGTCTTGATAAAGGATGTCAGATCTGAATTGTCAAATGTGATCTGCAGCAGTTTATGGCATATCTTTGCTTTCTTCTGTGTGTAGAAAGCATGATAGATTACTCTACTGATTGAAGGTTGTCCAAATGGTGGGGTTGTTTTATGGATGTTGCATCACTGTCCTCTTCAGAGAAGTCGTCACTGTATTCATTTTCCTAAAGATTACTGAGGGCTGATCTGTGCCTGACCTATAAGGCAATCTCTGACTGAAACCCGAAAAAGAAAACAAATTGCCAATTGCACTATCAGGAGACAATATGACTACCTGTTTGGCCAAGTGTATAATTTGCAAGTGATATATTCTATCCACAGTTCATGTGCAGTGTGAATGCCGCATCTGTTTTTTTTCCACAGAATATGAACTTGTCTGTCCAGTACAATATTCTTATTAAAAGCTGATCACTTATACAGACTATTGTAGCACAGAAGTGACTCGTCATATGTGATGCTGAACTTTACAAATACATAAGTACTGTAACTGGAATGGAATTTCCTCTTCATTTTTTTCTAATGAATCCAGTAACATAGAATAGAAACAGAACCCATTATGGCACTGCGTCATGTGACATCAATTCCACAACAACAGTAGTAGCTCAGTGTGACTGCCATGCTCGTCCAGGCAATTGTACTGGTAACTGAAGTAATGTGGGTCTCGTTCTCTAGCAGAGCATCAAGAACAATAGCCAAGTTCAATTCCCATCCTCTCTTCTGACACCAGAAGCTCAGTACAGCTCCCATTCTCCAGCAGAACAGCAACAATAATAGCTGTGTTTCCATCTTCTAGCACTGTGATGAGCTACTGCTCCCATCTTCCAGCAGGTCAATCGCAGCAGTAACTCAGTATGATTCCATCGTCTGACATTATGGCACAACATAACTGGAGTATAAGTTTTGCCACACAAGTTCTCTTCAAGGCTGTCCTTCATTCTACAAAACCAGTGGCTCTCCAAGCACAACCCTCCCTTTCATTAAACTAGTAACTGAATAGTGGTGTCATTCCAACAGCAAAACTACCACCTTGTTAGTTGCCCGCTCACCGTCTCTTCATTGCATGGAAGAAAAGTAGTGGAATCTATGTTGAAAGAGTTCATAGGTTTATAGGTTCATAGGTTCATACTAGGCTATCTGCCCTAGGGCATTTATAAGCCTAGCCAGAGTGTGTTTGGCTTTTGCCACCCATTTTAAATTAATTTTGCTGTGCCCTTTTTCGAGGTTAGTATACTGTGCCTCTGTCTAACAGTGACACAGAAGTGATACCCGGGGTAAACCTACGATCCCCCATCCACTCATCAAGAATCCTCTTGAAGAGAGTCAATGAGGGACTCTGCCTAACCTGGACTGGGATTTTATTCCAGAGTGAAGGGAACCTCTGGGTTATGAATCTGTCCCTTGAGCATGTCCTTTTTATTTCAGTGCTGAGGTTCAAGTCTCTCGATTGCGTAGCTCGATGGGATTTGGATTTTCTCAGGTGCAGCATGTCCATTAATTCCGGGTTGGACATGGCTCTATACGTCAGGCACAGATCGCCTCTGAGCAGGCGGTATGCCACTGAGTAGAGCTGGAGTTTCTTTAACCGGGCAGCATATGGCATCTGTTTGAGCCCTTTGATCCTCTTGGTGAAGTACTTTTGGGGTCTTTCCAGTTGCTGCAGGTGTCTGGTAAGGTACATCCCAAAAGGGGCATTGTACTCAATTATGAGCCTGATAATGGATGAGTAAAGAGGCACAATGACCTCCCCTGATCTAGATGTTGCCAAGTGACCCCCTTCATCCCTGCAGCCAGTAGAAAAATAATCTGATCTTGTCAGTCTTCATCTATTCTTGACTCTTGGGAAATCGATTCCAATCTTCGGAACTGGTTCAGCCGTTATACAGATTGCACCAGCCAAAAATATCTCAAGCTGCTAAGACTCTACCCACAATGCCCCTCTCTATTACCTCAAATCTCGTGCTTCTCTTGCCGCAAGACACTTCAGCTGACTCTCTCATAGCTAAGTATAAATTTATTAGTCTTTCTCCCTTTTTTTTTTTTTTAACTAAAAAAACTTTGTTTCTCATCTCTGCCCCCATTTTCTGGAGCGAGTGAGTTATTTTCCTTACCCATTGTTATCCTTTCTCCTACCATCTCTGGTAGTTCCCTCTCATTAGGTACTTTCTTTTTTACCATTGTTGGTAATATTCCTTTTCTTCCAGCTGTTATACCTATTTTTAGGTAGCTATATCTACTATTGCTGGTAGAATTTTTTCTTTCTATCCTTGTGTGTGTGTGACTAGTGTGACTACAGTTCTGCTTGTTGTCATCAACATGGCGGACAGGTCCAAGGGCATGACTGGTTTTAAGCCATGCCAGGACTGCAGGCTGAAGATGCCTTACTTCGATGGGCACTCCGCCTGTGTTTATTGTTTAGCTGCACCACATTTAGATCTGGACTGCTTCATCTGCCAGACCTTCAGTTCTAAAGCCTTGGTAGAATGTCAAAATAAGCTGATTCTTAAAGGACTTATTAAGGCCCTCTTTGAAAAAGCCTTATCCAAGGCTAATACAGTTCCAAAGGCCTCTGGTCAAGACTAGTTAGTCTGTATTGTGTTCTCCATCAGCACTGATAACAAAAAAATATAAGCCCTCTTCCACTGGTTCCTCCTCGGGAACCGAAAGCTAAGGTTCCAAAGCTCTCAGAATGCTTTCCTCTTTGGCACCAGCCACTACTTCGGCACCATTGGCACCGACGTTGGTGACGACATCTTTAGCTTCCCAGTTGGTGCCAACATCTCCAACTGCACCACAGCAGGTCTTACCCACTCCTTCAGTGTTGAAAATTGAACCTGCCTATATACCCAGGACAAGTTACTCCCCTTGCATTGACCCTTTCTATGGTCAGCTTCCTAGTTCCTTTGTGGAAAGGCCAGAATCCCCCTCTGGATTGTCTGTTCACTTTTCCAGGAGTCTCACTGAAGTAGATGTAGTGATGTTGGAGAACCAGCTCTTAGTGGCTAGGAATCTTTCTGCTTCCTCCCAACCCCCTCTCCCACCTGGAGCAGAGATGTTTTCGCCCAGGACTCCACCACATCTTCCTCCTCTAACCTCCTTGGAGGGATTTGAGCTTCCCACTCTGGCCACTCAGGCTCCAATTGCTCCTGCACCGACAGTTCCTTTGTGTTCGATTCCAGAGTTGGCTGTGACTTCTTTGGTTCCATCGGAACCATCGGACTCCCAAGATCGGGCTCCACCGTCGAGGCCAAGGGGTTTGTGTTGGCTCCTGTTTTTTTATTCGGAGTCACCGTTAACTCTTGGAACTCTGGCAGCTGGGGGCCTTTCCTCGGCTCCTGCTTTGGAGGTGGGTCTCACGGAGCAGGGTGTGACTTCGGTTTCAGGTTTGTATTCTTGGTTCCGGGCTCCCATCTCTCTTTGCTGGGCCTGCCTTCCAAGCACTGGAGAGAGCATTGGCCACCACAGGTTCACAGGTGGCTCCTGCAGCTTCCATCAATCTCCATGCCCTGACAGTGAGCTCCAAGACTGCAAGAGATCCCAGCAAAGGGTCACTCTTCTTCTGAGTTGTCCTCAGACATTCCCACTGAGGAGCCTCCTCGAAAGAAAACATGTGAGAGGAAATACCTGGACTGTCCTGAAGAGTCTGTCAGTGAGGATACAGATTTTGATGATGAGGAGGGTTCTCCCCGGTCACTCCTGCAAGATGTCTCCTTTGGAGAGATTCTCAAGATCCTTAAACAAAAGAGTAACTGAAAGCCCAAAGACCCTACTTCCAAGGAGTCAACCTTCACCTTAAGGTCTTTGAATTTTTTGGCACATTTCAGTAGGCTCCAGAGGGATCTGATCAAAGAGCTATCGGACATCCTGGCAGGAGCTGTATCTGTTGGGGTCCAAGAAGAAGTGGCCTCTCAGTTAGGTACCCTGGAGTCTATTTCCAATTCATCCATGAGGCTCATTACACATGCAGCCGAAGGAGCGACCAGGTCAGCCGGTTCAGGCGTTGCAATTAGACGACACGCCTGGATGTGCCTGTGTGAGTTTGCAGAGCCATTTAAGTCTTCCTTCGTCAGTGCTCCCTTTGATGGAGCATCTTTGTTCGCCCCCAAAGTCGAACTCTAGCTAGGTATGAGAAAGATCCTGTCTGCAGTGGGCATATGTTTTTCTACTCCCCAATGATACTACTCTAGGAATTGGAGGAGTGGAAAGATGTGGCTTAGGAAGTCCCAAGGGCCTTTCCAGGATGCACATGGTGGGGGCTCCCTTCGGGGCAGAGGGGAGCGCTCTAATGGAAGACGCTGACCTCGAGACAGATGTGGCCCACACAATCAGGGTTTCAGATAATCCTTCTCTGGCAGCCCTGCCAGCGCTCCTTTAAGGGGGTCTGATTGCTTATCTCTGGAAGCAGTCAGTGGAAGATTTTCTCTGCATTCAAAAGCCTGGCGGCAAATAACTACAGATACTTGGGTGCAAAGAATTATTACCAGAGGTTACTCTATACCCTTCATTTTTTACCCAAGATCCCTAACAAGACTCCCCATGTTCCACCCAATCAGAGGGGCCAAGCAGGCTTAGAAATCCAAAAGCTGTGAGAGAAAAGAGTCATCCAGGAAGTCCCACCAGACCAGATAGAGTCCAGATTTTACTCAAGGTTCTTTTTGGTGACAAAAAAGACAGGGGACTGGAGACCATTTCTGGATCTCAGCTTTCCAAACAAATTTGTTCAACAGTCTGAATTCTGGGATGATCATAGTACAGTCTATACTTCCTTTCCTAGAGAAAAACAATTGGATGTGCTCTATAGACCTTCAAGATGCTTATTACCACATAAAGATGGACAAACGCTTCAGAAGGTTTCTCTGCTTTTGGCTAGGAGCCAGTAACTTTCAGTTCAGATTGCTGCTTTTTGGCCTCCCCACAGCCCCCAGGGTGTTCACCAAATGTATGGCAACAGTGACAGCTCACTTGAAACTGTACTGTTTCTGTGTGTTTCAAAATCTATACATCTGGCTCATCACCGCTTCCATCAGGCATCTACTGCTTCAAGCCACAAAATTCATTCTGCACTTGTTCTTGCACCTGGGCATCGCAGTCAGTCAATCAAAATCTCAGCTAAGCCCCACTCAAGATCTGGAATTCATAGGAGCTTATCTGAACAAAATCTCTTGTGTACCCTCCCTTCCTCCACACAGATTACAGAAGATAAAATCACAAGTGCATGCTATTCTGTGCAAAAACAAAGTCCCAGCGCTAGTAGTCCTTCAAGCGTTGGGTTCCATGGCAGCAACCATCACTCTGGTCCCGCTAGAGAGATTCCATGTGCAGTTACTACAATGGCTTCTAGCGTCACAGTGGGTCTAGTCTAACCAATTCAGTGACCTATCAGTCTCTGCAAAAAAGTTCTGTCCTCGTAGATGGAATCTGATGAAATAATTTTAGGCCACCCCTTCATCTCTCTTCAACCCAAGGCCATAGTGATCACAGATGCCTCCCAGATTAGGGGTATCTAAAGAGAACTGTCCAAGGTATTTAGTCCCTTATAGAGGCCAACCTGCACATCAACATTCTGGAATTGAGGGCAGAGCTATTATCACTGCAAACCTTTCAATCTGTCCTCCCTCTAGGAACCATTGCAATTCAGTCAGACAACATATCCATGGTTTGGTACATCAGCAGACAGGGCGGAACCAAGTCTTACCCCGCTGTGTAGAGAAGTCCTCAGTGTGTGGCAATGGGCAATTTCCTCCAACAGCTTTCTAATAGCACTGCACATCCCAAGGAGCTCGAACATGATTGCAGACAAGTTGCGCAGGTGTATGCAATTGCCTCATAAGTGGTCTCGCAATACCAGAATAGGGAAGAAGATTTTTCATCACTGGGGCCAGCCTTGCTGTGACCTATTTACATCACTCCAAAACAACAAGTGCAGAAGCTACTTTGCCATAATTCCTCCTCAGGGGGAGTCCCAGAGAGATGCTCTTCTCCTTGATTGGCACCTGGGTCTCCTCTATGCTTTTCACCTCTTTCCTGTAATTCCATTCTTTCTCAAGAAAGCAACCAGGTTGAGAAACAAAGTGATTCTCATTGTACCCTATTAGCCTCAACAAATTTGGTTTCTCCTTCCTGTGGCCTCATCTAGTTCACCACCCATAGATTCTGGACCCAGTTCCAGATCTGCTGTCTCACCCTCGGGGACTGGTGCATCCCTGCCTTCAAAATCTCAAGCTGACAGCTTGGTTCCTCTGCTTCTGTTAGTTGCCAGGCATAATGATTTACCTTCCCCAGTGCTTACAATTCTGATGGCTTCCCATAGACCATGCACCAGGAAAGTCTACCTTAGTAAGTGGAAGAGATTTTCAACTTGGGCATATGATAACAATCACAACCCTTTCTCCACACCCATGGAAAGAGTTCTAGAATTTCTAGTCATTCTCTTTGATCAAGGAGCTTCAGCCTCCATGATTAAGGTCCAATTAGCTGCCATCTCTAACTTCCATAATGGTTTCAATGACCTTCCTCTGATTAAACATAGACTATGTAAAGTGTTTCTTAAAGGAGCTCTGTATTTAAAACCACTTTTTTAAAGACACTCTACCCCCATGTGATCTGACCATTGTTCTTCAGTCACTGGTGCTTCCTCCCTTTGAGCTAGCAGTGACATGCAACTTAGTTTCTTTCATGCAAAATGCTTTTTCTCATAGCCATTACTTCCACAAGATGAGTCTCTGTGATCAGGCTTTATGCTCAAATCCCCCTTAATTAGTTTTCCATAAAGATAGAGTTTCACTCAGAACCAACCCATCCTTTCTTCTGAAGGTGGTCTCAGAATTCAACATTAATCAAACCACCGACTTGCCTGTTTTCTTTCCTAACTTTTCCAAGAAAGGTGAATATTGCTTACATTTGCTGGATGTTTAGACAGTTACATTTCTATCTCAGTAGGACTAAAGAATCTAGAAAATGAGACCAATTGTTTGCATTCTTTTCGGGCCCAACTTTAGGGAAATCCAGTCTCCAAAGTGACCTTGTCAAAATGGCTAATAACTGCATTACTTACATATATAATAAGAGTCTTGAGTTACCTGTTCCCATCTGAGCGCATTCCACCAGATCAGTAGCCACTTTAGAGATTTTCCATTCTATGGCTTCCACGAATGAGATATGCACAATTACAAATTGGATCTGGCCTCCAAGGGAAGAGCTTCCTTTGGTTCTATTGTTCTCAGGAATATCCTTCCATAAGGCTACCCAGGATCTAAAGTAGCTGGGGACTCTGTCCCAAGAGCCAAGAATGTTTGAAGATTGACAACATCAGATAAAGAAGTTATGTTCTTAAAATAACGTTCCATCTGTGTTGTCGATCTTCATCTGTTCTTGACATTCCACCCTCCTTCCCCCTCCTGTGAATTCCTGGAGGATCAAACACTTGTTCTGGGTTCCTTGTTAGGTCTTACCTTGGTCATGGCTTCTTCATGTTTGGTTATGATTCTTGTGTCTTTCTGTATGGCTGCAAACTCTATTTGAGGTAATATAGAGAGGGGCATTGTGGTTAGAGTCTTGGGTCGAGAGATTTTGGCTGGTGCAAGCTGTATAACGGCGAAACCGATTACCCAAGTGTCAAGAATAGATGAAGATCGACAACACAGATCGAACGTTATGTTAAGAACATGACTTCTGTTTCTGACTTATTTGATTACAAATGCACACCTGTCCTGTAAAGCCAGTTATTACATTGAGCAAAGAACAGCAGCAAGTTACCTTCAGCTGCAGGGACATTCTGAACAGTTGCAGAATGATTAAACTTCAGTACAAGCAATACAGTAGCCAGTGATCCAACATTCCAAGTTATTTCATAAGTGCATTGTGTTCCTTTAAAGCTAGATATACTGGCCTGCAGTCACAGCCAGTCCCCTTGCACTACTTACTGACTGCAGTCCTTGGTTACTTCTTCATAGGTTCATAGGAGATTACTAGGCTGACTGCTCAAGAGCCCTTACAAGCCTAGCCAATTTTACCCAGTTTTCTATCCCTAACAGAAAGATAACAAGGGTCAGCAAGCAGGATTTTGACTGTAAACAGACTGCCTCTGTTCATAGTGGACAGGGGTACCACATCAGGAGTGAATTTGTGATTTCTCATCCATTGGTCCAGATTGCACTTGAAGATGGTCAGGGAAGAGCTCTGCTTCATGTGAATAGGAAGCCTGTTCTAGAGGAGGGGCAATCTCTGGGACACATACCTGTCTCTCCAACATGATCTATTCATGTCAAAGATCAGGTTTAGATCTTAGGAGCGGTTAACCCTTGTGCAGTTAGTTTTGTGAATATGCAACATTTCCATCAGGACTGGGTCAGAGACTGCCTTGTAGGTCAGGCACAGATCACCCCTCAGTAATCGGTAGGAAACTGAATTCAGTGATATGGCTTTTAATTGGTCTATATATGACAGGTTGGTTATACCCTGAATTTGTTTGGTGAGAAACCTCTGAGGGTGCTCCAACTGTTGCAGGTGCCTAGCAAGGTACATGCCAAAGGGTGACTTGTACTAGATTATTGGTCTGATGAAGGACGAGTACAGAAGTACTATGACATCCTTAGATCTGGATGCCATGCCCTTATTTATAATCTGAGCCACGTAGAAGGGTTTCCTCACCACCGTGGATACATGGTGGTCACAGTTCAGATTTTTCTCTATCTGAATACCTAGATCTCTCACCACTGGGTCCACTCTTGGGGCATTGCTATCAATGTAATTTGCAAGGGTATTTGATTTCTCAAAGGGTATTATTATGCACTTCTTCACATTTGTTTTGAGGCTATGGCTCTGACACCAATCATTAGTCTACTGTGGACCTTTCTGTAGGATATTGACATCATTTAGGGAGTCAGTGATTGCCCCCAGTTTGCAGTCATCGTCAGACTTGGCCAGCCAAAGACCATCTACATTTCCCTTGATATCTGAGAAGTATTTCCCAAACAGTAGGGGGTCCAGCACTGAACCCTGTGGTACTCCACTGGTGCTTGCAGTTTTGCTGGGTGTGGTTTCCTCCAGTCTAGCAATATGTGTCCTGTCCTTGAGACAATTGACTACCCATCTAGTAACGTGGAGGTTTATGCCCAATTTTGAGAGTTTATGTATAATAGCCGAGTGAGGTACTGTGTCAAATGCCTTGGCCAGGTCAAGGTAGGTGGTATCCACTGTCTTGCCCTCATCCATGACCTTGGTGACCTTCTCAAAGAAGTCCACCAGGTCACCAGATTGAGCAAGCGGGACCTGCCCTTGACAAAGCCGAACTGGGTTGGGTCTAGTGTCTGGCACTTTTTTATGTTATTGTTAATTATGTCCATGTTTATCCTTTTCATAACCTTGCATATGAGGCTAGTCAGACTTATGGGTCTGTAGTTTCCTGGGTCAGATGGTGGTCCCCCTTTTGCAGAGTGATTACTGTTGCTGTCCTCCAGTCTGCTGGGAGAAAGCTTGTCTAGAGGCTGTGGTTAAATAGAGATTCGAGTAGGTCTGCTAGGTAATGTTTCAAGCTATGTAATAGGCACCCTGGAATTATTTCACTGCCCATTGATGCCATGTTTCTAGCGCAGTGACTACCTATTAATTTGTGATAACAGGCAAAGGAATGGTAATGGATATTTCAAGGGGAGTGATCCCCAAAGCCTGATGATTTGAAGCAAAGACAGGGTCATTCTGTGCAGTCACAGATAGTTTTGCATGTAGTTTCAACTTCAGTACAGACAAAACCATAGCCAGAGTGGGAAAAAAAGTCCAACTTATTTTAATAAAACTGGGCTGTTTCTGTGTAAATGGAATGAGCAAAGAATAAGACAGTAAGTTACCTGAGGCAAAAGCCAGCCCCCTCCACCACATTTAATGACTGTAGTTCTAATTACCTCCCAAACCAAAAATATGATACAAAGCAAGGTACATTTGGTGACATTGACAGTTTTAACAAAACAGTAGCTAAAAAATAAATATTCAGACATATTTCATACAAATGCAGTCTGTTCCTGTAAAGCAAGACATGTAGCCACAAAATAAATTTTCAGATTTATTTATTTATTTATTTGTAGTTGGTTTACCAGGATAGTCCATTGGGCCTAGAAGAACCCATTTTCAATGGGGTCCTGGGGAGAAAAGCTCCAAAAACAAAACCATGATTACAAACAAAACAGTAATTACAAACAAAATTACAATCAAAGCTCTTGTTACAGTATGTACAAAAGTACTAGTAGAAACATTGCATTTAAATATACAGTTTCTAAAGCAAAAATGACAATGAAAGTTTTGGTTATACTAATTATAGACAAAATATTTCATTTAACAGAGACAATTTCTGTGATAAACAGTGTGATCATTGTAAATCTAGAGTGGTTGTTTACACATGGATTGATTCCTG
This sequence comes from Protopterus annectens, assembly GCF_019279795.1. NCBI lineage: Eukaryota > Metazoa > Chordata > Ceratodontiformes > Protopteridae > Protopterus > Protopterus annectens. The sequence continues at coordinate 1,435,579,425 of NC_056732.1, forward strand.
CCAAAACCATGTATGGTTAGTATGTTGATGTTCATGGACACACTGCAACAACTTTCATATGTCTGATAAAAGAGTAGGTAGAAGTAGGATGGGAGATGAGCAGTTGGGATTCAGATCAGGATGTATCACAACTTACCCAATGTTTGCAGTTAGACAGTTAAGAGGAATCTAGAGATGAGATGAGTCCAAGTGACTGTTCTTATATTTGAAGAAATCTTATGACAAGGTTCCAAGGACATGATTTGGGCAGTCCTGTGGTGGTTTGAAGTCCAAAAAACAGAAGATAAGATTAGTGCAAACTATATACAGGGGACCCAAATACTGAAGTATGAACAGTGTTCAGTCTAAGTAAGGGGTTCCCTGTGGGATTGGGTGTGCTTCGTACTAGTGATGGGCTACATTAGCAGATCGGTTGATGGGGATAGATCAACAAAGTTGTTGTATTTATTTATTGACAAAAGGGGAAGAATGGAAGTTTAAAGTGTAAACTATATAGTTATGAGAGAAAGAAGGTTAGCAGTGCAAGTTATGTAGGGTGGCAGCTAGAGCATTCCCACTGGGAGGCTAGGTATGAATGAAGAGTTTTTTTGAAGGTAGAATTAGTAGGGGTAACATGAATGGGTGATGGTAGGGAGTTCCAGAGTCGTGCCAGATTAAAGGATAAGAAGGCATTTGCCTGATGGACGAGCTGGTTTGTGTATTTCAAGAAGATTTTGGTTGTTAGACCTTAGTACTTTGTTGGGTAGATACATTTTAAAGGCAGAGGAGAGGGAGGGACAGATTGAGGGGTTGAAAATAAGCTTGTGGACTAGAGTGAGTTGGGTATAGATAAGGTGGTTGGGTAGTTCTAGCCAATTTAATTTGTGAAGAGAGGAACAATGGTGAGTAGAGGACCTCTGGCTAGTGGCGAACTTGGCGATTTTGTTATAACAACATGAGAGTTGATTTTTCAGAGATGATTGTAGATTAGTTAGGAGTGGAGAGCCATAGAGAAGGGGAGGGGATGAGAAAGTATGTAGGGAGGGTGAGTTTAGTGGAGGGAGTAAGATAATGGTATTGACGGTAAAGCATACCTAATTTTTGATGGGGTTTTTTGATGTTTAGTTGTATGTGGGGAATTAAATTTGAGCTGATTGTCAATTTGGACACCAAGTAGCTTGGTCTCTGATACTAGTTCCAGAGTTACGTTGTTTTGACTAGAAATACAGAAGGTGTTTGTGTTGAGAGTGGTGGCTTTTGAGGGAGTGAATACCATTAATTTGATTTTAGAAGCATTGAGTGCTAAGTGATTATTTTTCATCCATTGTTCAGTGGTTGAAAAAGCGTCTTGAGTTAGCTTTAGAAGTAAAGGGGCTGAATTGGCAGTGCAAATAATAGTTGAGTCGTCTGCATATTGAATGAAGTTTGAGAATGGAATGGAGTTGCGGAAGACATTAATAAAGATGTTGAAGAGGAGGGGGCCTAATATTGAACCTTGTGGAACACCAGTTGGGGTATTAAGGAATGAGGAGGTGGCCTTTTTCCATTTTACTGCTTGATGTCTGTTGGATAAGTAACTGGAGAACCAGTTCAGAGAGGAAAGAGATAGGTTAAGCTTAGAGAGTTTAGCTAGAAGAAGGTTATGGGAGATGGTGTCAAAGGTCTTGGAAAGATCCAGTAGAAGGGTAGAAACAATATGGCCAGAGTCTCAGGCTTTATTTACTGTTTCCAGGAAGGCGAGAAGGGCTGTCATAGTGCTGTGGCCTGGTCTGAAGCCATGTTGTGTGGGAGTTAGTAGGTTGTTATCAATGAGGTATGGTAGAAGTTGTAGTTGAATACACTTTTCAAGGAGTTTGGAGATGGGAGACAGGATAGCGATGGGACAAAAGTTAGAGACATTGTTATTGTTACCTCCTTTATGTAAAGGTATGATATAGGCCTTTTTCCAGATATGGGGAACTGCTTTCTTGGATAGAGCAGTTGATTAAAATACTAATGGGGTAGGCAATGGCTTCAGCAGCTATGCTGAGGAATTGTGAAGGAATATTATCGGGAGCATTTGAACCAGACTTCAGTTTTAGAAGGAGTTTTTTTATGGTAGAAGTGGGTATGGGTTTTAGTGAGAAGTGTGGAGAGTGGGGGGAGGGGATATTTGGAGGTGGGAGAGATGAGGAAGGAGGAAGAGTGGAGTGGGTGGTGAAGGTTGTAGAATTGGAAGATGGGATAGGTAGTGAACTAGTGTTTGAGGGTGGAAGGTAAGAAGATGAGAGTGGGGGTGGTTTAGATGGAGTGGAGATGTTGGAGAAAGAGGAGGTTAGTTTGGAAATAGAAGCAATGAAGAAGGAGTTAAATTGAGTAGCCAGGTCTATGTCGAGAGCATTTGGATCGGGAGTGGGAGTGTCTGGTTTACTGGGATTAAGGAGAGTGGAGATACTTTTCCAGAATTTTTGAGGGTTTGTATTATTGTTGTTTTGGAGTAAGGAGAAGTAGTTTTGTCTGTCAGTGGTGATGAGTTTCTTTAGTTTATTTCGAAGGGTTTTGTATTCATTGTAGATGAGGGGGGTTTTATTTTTATGGTAATGGGTCCAGAGTTTGTCTCTTTGCAGCATTGTAACAAGTGTATTTTTTGTAAGCCATGGGGCAGTTTTGGTTTTTATTCTTTTTGTTCTTAGGGGAGCATGATGGTTTAAGAGGTTTAAGAAGGTAGTGTTGAAATGGGTGACTGCATTATCTAGAGGAAGTGATTTTAGAGTATTCCAATTTATTGCCTTTAGAGAGTTAATGAAAGCTGAAGGGTTAAAGTTTTTTAGGTTACGAGTAGTAATGAAGTTATGGGTATGATGAAGGGGTGAAGGGAGATGGTGTGTAAATGTGGGTAAGTGATCACTAAGAGGATCAGGAAGAGTATCACTCTTAGAGAGGTAGTGGGGGTGAGAGACTAGGATCCAGTCAAGGATACTGCCATTGGGCAGGTTTTTTAAGGGGCGGGTTGTAGAATTGATGAGCTGAGAGAATTTATAGAGGTTAATGTTGAGTGGGTTTGAGGGAGACTGAATTGAGGCCCAATTTATATTCATGTCTCCTAGGATTATAGTTTCATTGCTGATGTTAGTGGAGAGCCAGAAGAGGATGTCATCGAGTGTAGAAATATTATCATCGGGAGGGATGTAGATGGAGGCTATACATATGTGCTTGAGCTTGTTGATTTGTAGTAGTGTTGTTAGTAATTCAGCATTGTTAAAATGGGGAGTAGGTTTATTATAGGGAGTAACTGATAGTGAGGATGAGTATAGAAGAGCTATACCACCCCCTTTTTTATGAGATCTGTCTTTTCTAATAATAGAAAAGTTGGGTGGGATTATTTCAGAGTCTTTTATGTGGGGTTTTAACCATGTTTCAGAGATGGATAGGATGTCAGGTTTGTTGTGTGTGAGCCAGGCATGCCGGTTTGGAATTTTGTTGACTATGCTTTGGGAGTTTAGAGCAGTAAATAATATGGACTTGTTAGTAGTTTTTGAGGAGGGAGGACCTGAGTTAGGATGGATATCTCCTGATTGTAGACTGGTAGTTGTGTATAGGGTGAAGTTAGGGAGGTAACTTAAGAGTTTAGCGTATACATTGGACTCGATTATGATACTGGAAGACTTTCCTAGTAATTATGGGAGTGAAATATCTATGTGAGGTAAGAAGTTTATATTGAAAAAGTAGATGGGTATTTATAGGATATAGGTGTGGCGAAATTGGGGTGTGTGAGTGTTGGAGAAGTATGTTCAGATGGTTAGTTGTGTGGAAGGATTGGGAATAATAGATACTATTGGGCTGGGTAAGGTGGAAGATATAGGAACTCAGCAGGAGTGATAGTAGTAGAAGGGAGATGTATATAGGTTTTTCAAGCATAATGTAATGAGGTTGTTAGGAGTTGTTATGTAGGTACTAAGCTGTTTGAAGATGCAAGAGTGATGATATTTGTTTTGGAGCAGGCAAGGATTATAAATTTGCAGAAAGTAGTGGGGAATAGCGTATTGTTTGTGGTGGTGGTTTTGGTGTGTTTGTTAGTGAAGTGATTTAGAGGTGAGAGTGGGTGGGGTAAGGGAAGTAATTGGAGGTAAGTGTGGGTGGGGTAAGGGAGTGGGCAGTTCCAGGAAGAGAGAGTTTGATTGGATAATTTGGGTGGTGGGTGTGGTTTGTACAGGATAAAGGTAGAGGTGCTGGGGGCGGGTGGAATTTGGGGGCAGGGTAGGGGAGTGAGCCCGTAGGGTGAACGGAGCGAGTTCAGCCAAGGAAGGCCTGTTTTGTATAATGCCTCTTATATTTACGGAATGCATCTGTAAGTTACTATTGTCATTGTATTACCACTGTTCTCTAACCTTCTACTTTAAAAATGGCAGAAAATGGGTACCTCACAGTTAGAATTTCACGGTAAATAAAAGTCAGTAAATAAATAAAAACAGAGAGAGAGACACACACACAACTTGCCAAAAAAGTATTACAATAGTAGTCCCAGAAAAAATATATATAACATTTCAGATAAATGCATACTAACCCTCTGAATGAGTGAACAGCCGCTAACTCCCCCTCTTTGGTGTGTGTGTGTGTCATACATATATGTAGACAGCAACGGGGTTCAGTCTTTTTCATTCCATTCCACCCAAAAGACATCACTTAGCTACATGCACCTAAAATGTTTACATTCAATCCTCACCACACACTCACGCATGTAAACACACCCTATCACTTAAAAGCAAAATAAAAAAATCCTTATATAATACAAATAATGAAGTTAACTTAAAAAAAAACACTTTACATCCCCACATTAATCACCAGCATACAATAAACCATCATGCAACAAGTCATTCAGTACTTTAATTCACATCTCCACTTTCCTCCTTCTTTTGGAGTCTTGTTAGTGGCTCTGTCTTGGTCTTTCAGTCATTGCCATCCTTAAAAGGACACTTTTAAGCAGTCCAATCCCCAAAGAGTATATACAAATAAATACATTCTAATGTCTCCTGAGTAGCCTTCTGGAGCCCTCTACAGTAATGAAGCACAGTCCCAATCCAAACACCAGCCATTTGAGATGTGATGTCCTTACAAGGACAGGCAATGCAACAGCCCTTTTGAAAGAAAGTTGTCCTTACAAGGGCATACACAAAAAAGGAGATATAACTTCTTATATAGCAGCATGCAGCTGTTTAAAGGCACTGCTGCTGGCTGAGAAGCTGCTTTTAACAACTGCATGCAACTGGTCCCTCTTTTGGTTGAACCAGACCTGTGGGATTGCAACTTCTGGTGGTCAGCAAAAGAGGAAGAGAACACTGTTCTAGTAAGAATGTTGGTTGATACTCCAAAGCAGGTTTAAAAGCCAGTGATAAAAATGATGAAAAAATATGTAAGGCACATTATCAAATAGGTAGTGTAAAACCTGTAGACTTTTATGAACCATATTGCAAAAGTCTAACACACAAGATTAGATTATTTGCCATACCTGAAAACGAGAGGTGTAAGGTGTATCTCCTGTTTCTTTAAATTATTGGTGCTCCTTGTTTGTTGGTCATGTAGTGTGATATTCTGTTTACCAGACTTCTTCAAAAATTCATGTGATCGGTATGGAGGTGTGAGAAAATTGTGAGAGCCTGAAAGTGGTGACATACTTCCAGAAATAGGTTAATCATGTGCACAGGAAATAGGGAGAGCTGAGAGATCATGCAGTTGTCCAGTTCTCCTGGGCACAAAGTGTTAGATGACACGATTGAAAGACAGGCTTGAACCTTTTTTTTTTCCTGTACCCTAATGCCAGTACAGAAAGGCACTTAATTTAGCATTTTTTTTGTTTGCTATTCCCACGAACAGCTGGGGAATGAAGCTGTGGATTGGCTGAGTTACTGCAAGAAGCCAATCAGCTTCCCACAGTAATCCGAAGAAGTTATGTTTTAGTTTTTGTTGAGGGCTGGGGAGAGGGGCATGGCTTTGATTTGGTAAGTCTTGATTGGCCACATTACTACAGTAATGTGAAGGTCTGAATTTTATTTATTTATTTATTTTTTTTTAAGTTTAGTGTTGAGGGCTGGGAGGGAGACATGGATTTGGTAGGTTGTGATGGGCTGGCTACATTACATAGATACTAGTTGAAACTCAGGATTGAACCTCACATCTTGTACATAGCCATATTTAGGCACGAGCAAACTCTGCAGTCGCTGAGGGCCCCCCTGTTCCTGGGGGGCCTCCAACCACAGCAAGTTATCTTTTCTTGATATTTTTTAACATGTCTATCAAATCTACAAAAGATAGTACAACAATCTTGTATATTTAATAAACCAGGTGAGTAATAATAGCTCTTATTTATATCTCTTTTAAAATTCAAAGATATTTCTGGTTGTAACATTTTATCAAGTAACAGGTTTCACAATTCCATTAAATATTTTACATAGTACTTAGTTAAATCCTGCTGTTGACCATTCTGTCCACTAAAACTAGCAACATAGCCAGCTTTAGGTGTCTGCAATATCCGCGGCTGTAGGGGGGCCCCCTCAATCATCCTTAACTGTGTGAAGGCCCCACAAAAGCTGATGCTGGTTGATAAAAATAGAGAGAGAAGAAAGTATTAATTTTCTGATTACAGCCTTTTAACTGAACAGGGTTGTGATATGACCCTGTTAGGATGATAATGAACATGAGTAAGGTAAGCAGCAGAGATCAGCAGCTCTGAGTGATGGATGTCTGTGTACACCATGGATTCTAAGAAAAGCTGATGTTCCCAGTTTTCAGGAACGGTTTTCTCTTTCAGAGTGTTTTATAAATGCTGGCAGAACACCAGATGCTTTGGTAAAGAATGGTGAACAATTCTGTGGAATGCAAAAAGTAATAGCAGAAAAAAAGGCTCTCAATCTGGAACATGTTCTGAATATTATTCTAATTCACTTAAAAAGTTAATAGCATCAACATGATTTTTGTGGGGGGTAGTATGAAGGAAAAAACTCTTACATCTGGATTTATTGACTTTCCGTAATGCTGAATGATTTACCAGCAAATCAGACTTATGAAGGACAGGGAAAAGTTATGAGGAAAAATCAGGGAAGGTCTGTGAAGTCAGGGACAGTGACCGGTATGCATTACTCCTCAGTGAGGTAAATAAGTGACTTACCCCTGCTGCTGTTTGACAGCTGCTAAACAACAGTCACTGATCTGGTGTGGCAGTACCAGTGTTGCACAGTGTGTTGCTGTTTGCTGAAGTAAATACAAAACTATTATTTCTGTGGCGTGTGTGTGTGTGTGTGTGTGTGTGTGTGTGTGTGTGTGTGTGTGTGTGTGTGTGTGTGTGTCTGCGCTTAAAAAAATATCACCAATTTTTATTTGTGCATACACCCAGTAATGCCAGGACACACAATTATTCTTCTGGGTATCAGTAAAAATGCAGCTGACAAGTAATTATATTTCAAAAGTAAGGCATATAATATATCAGTGAATATTCGGACACTTGGATTTTCTAGGAGTTTGGTGGTTCCCCACTCCCCAGTCTGTATAAATGGATAATCATCCTTGACTGTGTGAGGACCTCACAAAAGCTGTTGCTGGTTAGGAGAAAATGTTTTCATTTTCTGATTATACTCTCTAACCTGAACAGGGCTGTGATATGACCCTGTTAGGGTAAAGTTGATAATGGTGTCTGTGTTCAGCCGCACCCATTCTAAAACCAGCCCTGCTCAGATGTGTGTGTACAGAAAGCTGCTGTATGTTACGTGTGTATGTTTGGGGGTGGGTGCTGGGGATTGTGTGATTATTACTCCTTTAATTTGCATCACAGTCAAACCTTAGAGATGTGTACAGGAGGTCATCATAGCTTGTGTTTGGGCTGGGGACAGTGTTGTCATTGTTTCCTTTACTTTTTTTACAGAACTCAGAACTGTACAAAGAAAGTTACTATAGCTTGTGTAGGGGTAGTGTACTGTCTTAGAGCAACAAAGTAGAACAGATTACTGTAATAATTAATCTGATGATGTAAGTCTTCATTCATTCCTTACTGATAGGACTTTGGTTCCATCTTCAGAACCGACACATCCGGTACCAAGCTCGTGCCAACCAAAAACTCTCAGCTAAGCCCTACCCACAATCCCCCTCTCATAGTCTCTTCAGATCTCGTTTGCCACATTCCTCGTCAGACGTGCCAAGCCTTCTCTCAAGCTAAGTGTAGCCTTTTTGTGGTTACTTATAGTTTTTGCATTTTATTAGCCAGTTTTCTCGCTAAGGTTATTTCTCGTTTCTCCATTCTCTATTTCCTGACTAAACCTTACCCACTACCTTGGTAGTTCTTTCATACCATTGTTGGCACTACTCCCTCTTCCCCACCTTAGTAGGCCATTCTGTTACCTTTTTGGTATTTCTTAGTACCATTGTAGGTAATCCTTTCGTAGCTCTCTGTACAAAAAAGGAAAAAAGAGTTTTTCGCTATCCATTTATCTTCTTGTTTGGTAGATATAGTTTTTTGTGCGGTTAGTACTAGTGTGTTATAATGTCGGATAAGGCCAAGCTTGGGTTGAAGCAGTGTGATAAGTGCAGGCATAAGATGCCCAGCTCTGACTGTCACACCCGGTGTGTTTATTGTTTGGGCATTGACTACATTAACGTTTCTTGTGATATTTGTTCTAGCTTCAGTAACCGTACATTGGCTGAATGCAAGAACAAGCTTATTCTGAAGGGTATGCTGAAAACACCCTTTGTGGAGGCTTTTTCTGGGATGGAGGTCTCACCACCTCCTAAGCATAAGGATGTGAAAAAGCATAAGGAGAAATGGAGTCTTTCTGTTCCAACATCCCCGTCCTTCTCGGAACCGAGGCGACACCGAGCTTCTCCTGTGCCGTCAGCGCAGACAGCTTCGGCAGCAGGGTCCCTGTTTTCTCCCTCGGTGCCGTCCTTGATTCTGACTCAGACTCCTACCACTGTACCAGCTTCAACACCATCCCCCTCGGTGTCGACCTTGTTTATGATACAGGCTCTGACCACTGTACCTGCATCGGCTTCATTCCTGATGTCTTACATGGCTCCACTGATAATACCTTTTGTCCCGAAGATTGAACACCTTGCCAGAACCAGGTATTCTCCCTCTTATGACCCCTTTTTGGGACAACAATTTAGTCCATTTCTTGAGAAACCAGAATCTCCATTGGCAGCTTCCTTCAGATCCACCAGGAGTCTTTCGAAACAAGATGTAGAGAGGGTTGTGGACCAGCTTTTGGCAGCTAGAGGATTATTTCCCTCCCACTTGGAACAGAAGCTCTCACTGTGTATTCACCTGTATACCCTCCTATGACCTCCTCCCAGGTCTCGGAGACTTCGGTAGTAATGGCCATCCCAGTGCATTCTGTCACGGCTCCGACAGCAGAGGCTTCCCTGTCGGCACCGATTACTCTTGGTGCCACGCCTCCTTTGGAACTGGTGCACTCTCAGGGCAGTGATTGGGCTGTCGGCACCGTGGCACCTAGTTCAGCACTGATGTTTTCTGTGGTGCTGTCTACAGCCATGGCTCTCCTGGCAGCTGCCAGTCCTCTCAGAGCTCCTCACCTGGAGGAGGGCTCCTCGGGGCGAGGTGTGATCCCACTTCCGAGGTCGTCTTTCTCGGGTCCGGGCTCCCATCCCTCCTTGGGCAGGCCCCCTTTCCAGGTGATGGAGAGGGTTCTTACTTCAACAGGCTCGTAGTTGGCACCATTTGCATCGGCACCAGGAACCCCCCCTTTAGCATGCAGCTGTCCGAACCTCCTACTGTGGGATCTCAAGCACGGGAGCAACAAGACCTTCTCTTAAAGGGAGCCCTTTCTCCAGAGTCATCCACAGAAGACCCCACTGGGGAGCCACCCCGGAAGAAATTTTGCAAGAGGAATTCCCCTGAGGACTCCATCACTGAAGACACTGATTACGATGAGGGAGAAAGGTACCCACAGTCTCCCCCGGAAGACTTTTCATTTGGAGGCATTCTCGAGATCCTCAAGCAGAGGGGAGACGGGAAGCCGTCCAACCCTTCTTCAGAGGAATCAGTGTTTTTGCAGGCTTTCCGTGCTCATCCATCTACTTCCTGGGTGACCCCACCTGCAGATGAGCTCGTTAGACTTATTGTGCAGCATGCCTAGAAGGCCCCGGACAACATAGAATCTATCCACCGGAGGCCAGATAAAATTTTTTCCACTCTTGAAGACCAACCCAACTGGTCCAAACAGCTGGTAGTTGATTCCATGGTCATGGTGGCAGCCACTAAGAGGGAACTGGCGGAAGATAGTTCCACTGTTCATCCCCCGAACAGGGAGTCTCGGGCTATGGACAGACTGGGGAAGCAGACCTATGCTTCAGTGACCTTTGCCATTTGGTCGCTGAATTACCTGCCACACTTTACTCGCCTCCAAAGAGACCTAGTCTCAGAAATGTCTGCCTCTTTGGTGGGGGTACTGCCTGAGGAGGTGCATGATACTGTTGCCTCTAAGCTAGCTACCCTAGAATCCATCTCAAACTCCTCAGTGCGCTTGATTTCTCACACTACCGATGGGGGCAGCTCGAGGAGCTGCAATGGGCATCGCCATGAGACGGCATGCTTGGATGCGTTTGTGTGACTTCACGGACCCCTTTAAATCTTCCTTTGTCAACGCGCCTGTTGACGAATCTTCCTTTTTTGGCCCCAAAGTAAGAGTCACACTACCACGTCGTGAGAAGGATGGAAAGACCTTGTCTGCTGTGGGCATATGTTTTTCCACTCCCCAGAGATCCTACTCCAGGAATCAGAGGGGAGGAAAATTGTGGTTCAAGAAGTCCCAAGGATCTTTTCTTGACACTCGTGATGAGCAATCCCCCCCGGGGCAGAGAGGGCAACTCATCTGGAAGATGCCTCTTTTGGGGCAGAGGTGGTCCGTGTAACCAGGGCGCTAGAGATTCCTTCTCTGGCCGACCCTTCAAGCGCTCCTGAACAGTGGCCCGATTGCTTTCCTCTGGAAGCAGTCAGGGTTGATTTTCTCTGCACCTACAGGCCTGACAGCTCATAACCATGGATGCGTGGATGCAGAGAATAATATCCAGAGGCTATCCTATCCCATTTGACCTTACTCCCAGACCCGTAAAACAAATTCCCGATGTTCCACCTGGTCAGAGGGAGGCTGCAGCCGTAGAAATCAAAAAGCTGCTAAGAAAAAGAGTCATCCAACCAGTCCCACCAGACCAAAGAGGATCCTGGTTTTACTCAAGGTACTTTTTAGTGCCAAAAAAGATAGGGGACTGGAGACCAATCCTGGATCTCAGCTTACTAAACAAATTCATCAAACCTCAAAAATTCCGGATGGTCACGATACAGTCCATTCTCCCCTTTCTGGGAAAGGACAACTGAATATGCTCTATAGACCCCCAGGACAGGTATTACCACATAAAGATGGACAAACGCTCCTGGAAATTTCTCCGCTTCCAGCTGTGAGCCAGTCACTATCAGAGGATGTCCTTCAAGGATGCATCTGCAGTCCTTACATATGGGTTGTCCTGCCTCAGGCAGCCCTTCAGTCGGCCGGATTCCAAAGTCTGGGTCCGGCGTCGGCTGATGTCACCCTTTCCCTGACGTCAGAGCGCCTGGGGTATAAAAACGTCAGCCGACGCCATCTTCTTCAGTCTTTCTTGCCGCATGGTGCCCGAAGCAGAAGCAGTTCGCAAGTGCCGGTCGGCCAGCTCCTGTAACTTCAGCTACCGAAGACTTCAAAAAGCTAAGTACCCCATTGGGGACTCTTTCTTGCCTCAGCCGATGTCAGATCAAACGCTTAAAGTTAATAATTGCTTGACTTGTGGGAAACAAATACCTCTCAAGGATTTCCATTCCTACTGCCTCCCCTGCCTAGGCCCAGACCACGACGTCTCGGCCTGTTCTGCCTGTGCCTCCTTTAATTGACGTACTCTTAGGCGTCAGTCGGAGTTTGCAGAGGAATTTTTTGGGGCTAGTTTCTCTTATAAAATGCCGTCGGAGACTCCGACTTCTCATTTAACCAAGAAACAGAAGGAAAAGGACCGACACACGCGGACTGTGGTTTCGGCTGAAACCGCTCCTAGGCCTGCCGCGAGTGTCTCTGTCTTGGCTGAAACCGAGTCCTTGGTACTTCCTTCCGTTGAAACCGCTCAACCGACAGCCTCGGTCCCAGAGGCCTTTTCTGAGTCGGTTATAGATTTACCCTCGGAAACCGGTGTTCAGGAACCTACCGACACCATTCCCCTAGACAAAACTACTCCAGCATGTGGGGCAGCCAGGCCCCCTGCATCCATGTCCATAAAAGCTTTCACTAGGGCTAAAGCTACTAAGCAACAAAAAACTCTGCCTCCCAACTCTATTTCTCAGGAATCCACTACAGGTTCTCAGATACTAAGTTTGGCTGAGGACCTTATTTCCTTAATTAGGGGCTCTAAGCCTCATCCGGACAGGGGCTCTCAACCACCACTAGACAAAAGGCCCAGGGTTGAGTCTGCTGAACCTCAGTCCTCTGATGAGGCCTCTGATGGCTCTACTCTATCAGACTACCAGGAGGAGGCCTTCACGGCCTACGAGGATTCTGATGCAGAGGAATCTATTCCCTCTGCCTCCCCTCCTGAAGAGCTGTCCTTTGGGGAGACCCTTCACTCCATGAGAGAGCATTTCCAATGACAGGGCCAGGAATTCTCCGATTCCAGGAAGAGATTAAGGACTTTTCTACAATTACCTCAGCATAGACCTTTGGCTATTCCTCCTGTTTTAAGTGTCATTGATTATGTGTATTCTGAGTCTAGCACTACTCCTGACACCCTTCCTCCGGCTCCTGTTAAACCCGATAGGTACTACAGGGTCCCGAACTCACATCATTTCCTTTATAAGGCCCACTCTGCTGACCCAGAAACTATTTCCCAGGGCCCTAAAGGGGTTGCAGCTACCACTACTAAAAATCCACTCCCCTCTGAAAGGGAGTCCAGGGCTTTAGAGAGATGGGGTAAAAAGTGTACACTTCTTCCACTCTGTTTATGAGGGCTTTAAATTGTCAATTTCATATGATACAGTACCAAGAGTATTTGTTAGATGAATTGCAGAAAAAAACTGTCTTCTCCTGAACCCCTAGATCGTAAGTCACTCAAGGATCTGGTACATAATTCACAACAGGTTAGCAACCATTTCTTGCAGTGTGGTTATGATGCATTGGAAGCTTCATGTAGGTCAGCAATGACAGGTGCAGTCATACGTAGACATGCCTGGCTGAAAGAACAATCTCTGCCAGATCATGTTAAGGCTAAGCTTCTGGATGCTCCACTGGAAAAGCAAAAGTTATTTGGCTCCACTGCTCAAGAGGTCTTAAAGAAATTTGAGGAAAAGGCAAAATCTGTACAAACAGTCAAAGATTTCCTCCAGGTACAACCACCAAGATTCAGCAGAAATTGGCCTACTAAGAATTGGTCCTTTCCAGAAGAGAGATTTCAAAGAGGCAAGAACAGGCGTGCCAGAGGTAGAGGGCAAGCTAGAGGCTCTTACAGAGGACGTCAATGGCAGCCTCCTAACCAGAGAGGTAGTGCAGGTCCAACAACTGCTGCACAAGGACAGACTCAATGACTTCACCTTGACCCCGCCGACCAGGGCTCAATTAGAAGCACCTTTAGGCGGAAAGTTGTCTTTATTTTCAAAAAATTGGCACAGTATTACAAGGGACAAATGGACACTGCAAATAATAGACAAAGGATACAGGTTCCATTTCCATACATTACCAGAAAGAAAGGGAATACCAAACCTGCCACCAAATCAGAGGGCAGAGGCTTTAAAGCAAATTGCCAACCTATTGCAAATGAAAGCTATAGAAAAGGTTCCTCTCGCAGAATAGGGCCAAGGATTTTATTCCAGACTATTCCTTGTCCCAAGAAAAGAAAAACAATGGAGGCCTATTCTCGATTTGTCCACACTGAATACTTATCTCATTGTGCCAAAATTCAAAATGCTGACCCTACAGAAACTCCTTCCCATGCTGGGCAAGGGGTCTTGGCTGGTAACTCTAGACCTCAAGGAGGCATACCTGCATGTCCCTATCAGACAAAGTTGCAGAAGACACCTCAGATTTCTTGCAGGTTCAGAGCATTATCAATTCTCAGCATTGCCCTTTGGCTTATCTACTGCACCCAGAGTATTCACGAAATGCCTGGCATCAGTAATTGCACACTGCAGACTTCAGGGGATTCAAATATACCCTTATCTGGATGACTGCCTTATACAAGCGGATAGCCAACAAACTTTGGAAAAACTTGAATTATGCCATCCGCCTACTACAGGCCTTGGGATACACAGTCAACATTCACAAGTCAAGACTTGTGCCATCCCAAAGAATAACATTTCTGGGTGCAGAACTAGACACAACCACCCAAATGGTTTTCTCACAGAAGAAAAACAAAGACAACTACCGGATTACTTCAAAAATCTAACAAAACAAACTCAGATGACTGCAAGGAAAATCCTGCAGGCCCTGGGTTACATGGCATCGTGCATTCTTCTGATTCCACAAGCAAGGCTGTATATGAGAAAACTACAATGGTACCTAAGGAGTTTATGGTCTCAGCACAATCACAGCCTAGAAGCTTTGATACCACTCATTCCATGCCTTCAAAAGGAATTCCTGTGGTGGGCCCAAGCAAGCCAGTCAAACAGGGGCCTGCCTTTCAGCAAACCAGTAACCAGACAAACCATTACCTCGCACGCTTCAGACCACGGATGAGGAGCACATATGGAGGACAGATGCATCCAAGGTCTATGATTTTAGAAAGAATTGCGCATGCACATAAACCAAAAGGAAATGCTGGCAGTGATTCATGCAATTGAGGCCTTCAAGCTCTTTCTACATCAAGGTCACCTGCTAATAAGGACAGACAATACCACAGTTATGTGGTACATAAACAAGCAAGGAGGTACCCATTCCTACCCTCTTTGCAGACTAGCAATGAATCTTTGGGAACTTTCCCTAAGACTCAACATAGAGCTGCAATCCCAGTTTGTGCCAGGAAAAGACAATATACTGGCGGACAGCCTAAGCAGAAATACCATGGACCCACACGAATGGATTTTGCACCCAGACATCTTCCTTCAGATAACACAATCATGGGGGCGGCCAGACATAGATCTTTTTGCCTCCCACCACAATCATCAGCTGAAGAAATTCTGCACAAGGATATACCACCCACAAGCATGGAAAGTGGACGCCCTCTCTTTCAGTTGGAATACTCTAACAGTGTATGCATTTCCACCACTCCCACTAATGACCAAGGTCTTACTGAAAATCAAGACAGAGCAGCCAAAAGTGATTCTAATAGCCCTGGACTGGCCAAGGCAACACTGGTACCCACTGTTACGGAGCCTGTCACACACAAAACCGTGGCCTCTACCACTATGGACACTCCTTCTGACACAGCACAATTACAAAACTCTGCACTCCAGCCTGAAAACCCTGCAGCTGACAGCCTGGAGAATACCTTGACTCCTCACCAGGAAAAGCTATCCAAAAGAGTGAAGGATATAATCATGGAAGCTCGCAGACGTTCCACGAGAAAGACATACTCAGCAAAATGGAAAAGATTCCACACTTGGAGCACCGCAAAGGGCCTAGATGCCACAGTGATGAGCATGGCACATATCCTGGAATACTTGGCAGACATGCTCCATAATGGCCTTTCTTACTCTTCCATAAAAATTCATGCTTCAGCAATTTCAGCAGCATACAATACTGATCCACCTGTCTTCTCTCATCCTGTCCTAAGGCAATTTCTAAGAGGAATTAAAAACATCAATCCTCCAAGAAAACCACCAGTGCCTACATGGGACCTTAACTTCATGTTGGAAAAGTTGACTTTACCTCCCTTTGAACCAGCAGCATCTTCAGAGTTACAGTTTCTGTCTTGGAAGACTGCCTTCCTTCTGGCCATAACCTCAGCAAGAAGAGTATCTGAATTGCAGGCACTCATGGCAGTACAACCATTTCTTATTTTTCATCAGGACAGAGTCTCCTTGAGAACCAATTCTTCATTCATGCCAAAGGTGGTATCCAGGGTCTCATTGAACCAAGCTATTCACCTGCCTACCTTCTTTCCAAACCCACAAAACAAGGGAGAGAAACTTCTGCATACCTTTCACATTCACAGACAGTTACGCTACTACTTGGACAGAACTAAGACTTTCAGAAAAACTGACCAGCTGTTGGTAGCATATGCTGCAGGCATTCAAGGAAAAGCAATTTCCAAACAGACAATTTCAAAATGGATAGGAAATTGCATTCGATTCTGCTATTCTTATCATGGAAAAGCTGTGCCAGCTAACATCAGACCTCATTCCACCAGAGCTACAGCCACCTCCACAGCCTTCTTAAGAGGGGTGGCTACCAAGGACATTTTAGAAGCTGATACATGGAGCTCCGTGCATACATTTTCCAAGCATTACAATTTACCCTTATATTCCAGATCCAGAGCAGGCTTTGCTACGGCAGTCCTGCAGGGCATTTTAGCTACACCATCATTTTCTTAGAGCCTACCACCCCCAGCTTGGCTATGGTATTCTACCCATATGTAAGGACTGCAGATGCATCCTTGAAGGACATAGTACAGTTTTGTACCTACCATAAATGTAGATGTCCGATAGGTATGCATCTGCAGTCAGGTTTACCCTCCCTCCTTCCCATCTGTGGTACTTCTTGGGTACTTATCCCTCTTATAGCTAGCTGGGTTATCTATTATGGTGTATTTGTTTTATATTACTGTGCATGTTTGCAATATTTTGTTTTTCTACCAAAATTTAGCCTTCCTTAGAGAGCACCTGGCATCTGGGGCAAGAAACACTGAAGAAGATGGCGTCGGCTGATGTTTGTATACCCCAGGTGCTCTGACGTCGGGGAAAGGGCGACATCAGCCGACGCCGGACCCAGACTTTGGAATCCGGCCGACCGAAGGGCTGCCTGAGGCAGGACAACCCATATGTAAGGACTGCAGATGCATACCTATCGGACATCTACATTTATGGTAGGTACAAAACTGTACTTTCTTCGTGTTTCACTGTTGCAGTCATTACATTTGGGTAATCTGCTGACAGGTTGCCCTTAGTCGGCCTGAATTCCAAAGTCTTGGGCCCTGCGTCGGTTGCTGTCTCCTCTTCCATGACGTCAGGTCATCAGGGTTATAAAACAAGCAGCCGACGCCATTTTCTTTAGTCTTTCTTGTCACGCAGTGCCCTAAGCAGAAGCAGTTCGCAAGTGCAGGTCAGCCAACTCCTGAAATTTTCTAGTTTCAGAACCGAAGTCTTCAACTTAAAGCTAAGTACCCTGTTGGGGAAACTTTTTTCTTGCTCCATACTGATGTCAGAAAAAGTTAATAATTGTTTTACTTGTGGGAAGCAAATACCTCATAAGGATTTCCATTTACACTGTATTCCTTGCCTAGGCCCTGATCACAATGTGCCTGGCTGTCGGTTTTGTGCTAGATTTAACCAACGCACTATTAAGCGTCGGTATATTTTTGCCTCAAAATATTTTGAAAACAGATTTAACTACCCTGAAATGTCGTCGGATAGCAATCTGACTACCGGAGTACACAAAAAACTCAAAGAAAAGGACAGAG